>NC_041390.1:379018742-379062714 GCF_002162155.2 Triticum dicoccoides | reverse complement strand
GGCGAATGTTTGGGCCAAGTTACTAATGGCGCACCGTGGCATGGTGCGCCATTACTAGTTCAACTAGTAATGGCGCACCACTCCCACGGTGCGCCATTAGTAGTTTTGAAAAAATTTAAAAATACTAATGGCGCACCGTGGATGTGGTGCGCCATTACTAGCACTCCCACGGTGCGCCATTAGTAGTTTTGAAAAAATTAAAAAAAAATTACTAATGGCGCACCGTGGATGTGGTGCGCCATTAGTATTTGCACACTAATGGCGCACCAACACATAGTGCGCCATTAGTATATAGTAATGGTGCACCACATGTCTGGTGCGCCATTAGTGTCAATTCCATCTATAGCCCTTTTCCTAGTAGTGGTAGCTCTCAATCTGCTCCAGATGGCCAAGCGAATTGGCCCGCAGTGCAAAGTCGCCGAATATGAAGTTCTGTCCGGGGAGGAAAGCCTCACCCTGGACCGCATCGCTAGCGATGATCGAAGGAGCCATCAAGCCTTGTGGTGACGACACACAGGAACTCTTAATGAAAGCACCAATGTCGGTGTCCAAAACGGCGGATCTCAGGTAGGGGGTCCCGAACTGTGCGTCTAAGGTGGATGGTAACGGGAGGCAGGGGACACGATGTTTACCCAGGTTCGGGCCATCTTGATATAGGTAATACCCTACATCCTGCTTGATTGTTCTTGATGATATGAGTATTACAAGAGTTGATCTACCACGAGATCGGAGAGGCTAAACCCTAGAAGCTAGCCTATGCTATGATTGTATGTTGTCCTACGGACTAAAACACTCCGGTTTATCTAGACACCGGAGGTGGCTAGGGTTACACAAGGTCGGTTACAAAGGAGGAGATATCCATATTCGTATTGCCTAGCTTGTCTTCCACGCCAAGTAGAGTCCCATCCAGACATGGGATGAAGTCTTCAATATTGTATCTTCATAGTCCAACAGTCCGGCCAAAGGATATAGTCCAGCTGTCCGGAGACCCCCTAATCAAGGACTCCCTCATTCGTCCTCTCTCATATATAGTGGATACACTCCCTCACTGATTTTTTTTGACCTTGGTTAATGTTGACTTGATAGACTTAAAGTCAACCCGAAATGTCGTTTAATTATTTTTCGAGAAAATCCAGGCCACTAGATATTTCCTACATATTCTATCACAAGTCATGCCAGAATTCATGGAAAAATCCGGCATGACCTTTGCTTAAAAAGGACATATCGAGCGCCTGAAATTTGCCGAAATGGAAATTAATCAACACTCCGGCAAAACATAGGCCACTATAGGAGGTGTAACCTGCAAACATGGGCGGCCACTTGGGCAAGCACATATCCTATTTGAGCAACACAAGATATACATGTTTATATCTACATCATATGAGCATTCAAATTTGATGTAGTAGTTTTCCAATTTGAGCATTTAATAAGAAAAACCAAATTGTAAAATAAATTCGTATTCAAATTAGCATTCATTAAATAAGCAAAACTAAACAATCTCTTTGGTTCGTACATCCTCGAATATTATCACTAATAGATCTCGAATAGAATCATACATATAACATCACTAATACAGCTAAAGCCGTAGCGAATGATGGGCATCGGCGCAGGCGGTGGACACCCAAAGAGAAGGGACCATCACAGGATCAGAACTCTAGTGAGATCCCTGAAGAACCTCCCAGTTAATGGAGAACCTGCCCTCCAACGCAACCATGTAGCGACGGACGTGCTCATCCTCCTCACTGACACGGTGACGTACCACCTCCGCAGGGTCCTCAAGCCTCCGCACCGTCACTGGCCCACCCGACTGCCACCAAAGAAGGTTCGGGTCAAGGACGGGCTGGCTCCTCACCAAGCTACAGCCCCGGAAGATAGCACCTCCCAGTACCAGCCTGGCGGAGCCCAGTCCCGGACCTAGCTCCTCACCAAGGCCAGGCCTCCTCCGCCGAGTCGACGACGAGGATGCGGGATAGGCATCGTCGATGTCGATGCGGGAATAATTGGTTTAACTAAAAAAATAAACTAGTTATATTAATTTTCTTATTAAAAATAAACTAGTTCTATATTAAAATTTTAGTTAGATCATCTAATCTCATATACCTAAATTTTCTTACTAAAATAAACTAGTTTTATTAATTCAAGTAGTAAAACTAAGCACTTACTATAAATAAAATAAACTAGTACTTACTAAAAATAAACTATTTTAACTAGTTATATTAATTTTATAACTAATTCTATTAAACACTTACTAAAAATAGTAAAAAAAACTATATTGATTTTTTTCTATAAACTAAACACCACTGCCCTAAATTAGCATCTACTTAATTAGTTACCTAACCTACTTCCCTAACTAAAAAACATCTAAGTTAATTAACTAAATCCACCAAAGTTAATTAACTAAATTCACCTAAGTTACCTAACGTAATGAACTAAATGCAGGGAGGAAGAGTACCTCACGGTGGTGGAGGAGGCCGGCGGGGGAGCAGAGCCGCCGCGGGCTAGGGTGGCCGGCGGGGTAGGAGGCCGGCACGGGGGAAGGTGGCCGGCGGGGGAGCAGAGCCGGCACGAGCGAGGGCGGCCTGTAGGAGAGCTCCGGCGCGGGGGACAACGGTGCGTGGGGGTGGACGGCGGTGACGACGCCAGAGAGAGGCGAGTGAGTGTGTGAGGGTGGGGGAGTGAGAGAGAGAGCTTATATGTAGAAAGCGCTACTGGTACGTCCGGTAGTAGTAGCGCTTCATACATAAAAGCGCTACTACTATGCCTGGCCTACCAACAACGGCCTGGCAATTATAGTGGTAGCGTTTTTTACTAAAACAGCGCTACTGATAAGTGCATGGTAGAATAGTAGTAGCGCTTTTTATAAAAAGCGCTATAGATAAGTAGTAGCAGCCCTTTATTATAAAAAGCGCTACTACTATGCTACTATCTATAAGCATTTTCCTAGTAGTGCCAGTTCTCAGTGCCTATGCCAAAGAACACTTGGCGGAGATACGCCAAAGCTTCTTACCAATGGTGCCTTCATCACATGTAGATATGAAGGAGCACACTAAGAACTACGCCGAATGGCTGAAGAGTCGTTTGGCACAAGGATCCATCGATGACATTGCTATGTGGTTGGTACAAAAGCCATCACCTATGGTGTTGACGTACCAAGTATATGACATAAATGGATACAGGTTCTACACTAAGGAACGTGATTAGAAGACCTCATATCAGAATAGCTCTGTTTGAATAGAATGCATGATTGTAAATGAAGTAGATAAAAGGGTATACAATGGAACCATCAAAGAGATTTGGGAGCTGGATTATGTTAAAGTTAAGGTGGCATTATCCAGGTGCGCATGGATCCCTCTTGGTCAGGTAAGGATTGATGAGTACAGGAAGACCTGTGTTAAGGGGACAACGATGGCATATCATGCGGACCCATTCATTCTTGCCAGCGATGCAACCCAGATTTTCTGTGTTGATGAACCCTTGCATAAGAACTGCCAGTTAGCGATGCATGGGAAGATAATGGTACTGGGTGTCGAGGATGTTGCCGATGAGGACGAGTATGATGAATTTGAATAGTTGATAGCCAAGGGATCACGCACCCGTGTAACACAGCAGCATAAAATCATCAACAAATCAAGTTCATTCGGGGTCAACGTAATGTTCCCAGTTCCCCCATGTACATGGGAATTAAGCCGCAAGACTAGTCTTAATGCCTATTGAGGGAGTCCTGGATTTGGGGGTCTCCGGACAGCCGGACTATATCCTTTGGCCGGACTGTTGGACTATGAAGATACATGATTGAAGACTTCGTCTCGTGTCTAGATGGGACTCTACTTGGCATGGAAGGCAAGCTAGGCAATACGGATATGGATATCTCCTCCTTTGTAACCGACCTTGTGTAACCCTAGCCACCTCCGGTGTCTATGTAAACAGGAGTGTTTTAGTCCGTAGGACAACATACAATCATACCATAGGCTAGCTTCTATGGTTTAGCCTCTTCGATCTCGTGGTAGATCAACTCTTGTAATACTCATATCATCAAGAACAATCAAGCAGGACGTAGGGTATTACCTATATCAAGAGGGCCCGAACCTGGGTAAACATCGTGTCCCCTGCCTCTTGTTACCATCCGCTTTAGACGCACAGTTCGGGACCCCCCTACCCGAGATCCGCCGGTTTTGACACCGACATTGGTGCTTTCATTGAGAGTTCCACTATGTCATCACCGTAAGGCTTGATGGCTCCTTCGACCATCGCTATCGATGCGGTCCAGGGTGAGGCTTTCCTCCCTGGACAGATCTTCATATTCGGCGGCTTTGCACTGCGGGACAATTCGCTTGGCCATCTGGAGCAGATTGAGAGCTACGGCCCTAGCCATCATGTCAGATTCGGAAACCTGAACTGCACGGCTGATATCCGCGGAGACTTGGTATTTGACGGATTTGAGCCCATGCTGGACACGCCGCGCAGTCATGACGAGCAAGACGTAACTCTGCCGTCGAATAGTGTTCCGGAGATCGCATCCGCAGTTACTCCGTTCATCAATCCGGAGCAAGTCGCGCCATTCGAGAGTGGACGGATGGACCCCAATATGAAGGCCGCACTCTCAGTGGCGATAGAGCCGGATACTGAGTTCACCCCTTACGAGAGCCGTGTTGCCGAACCACTGGATTCATCTTCGGCCACGGACTCCGAGCTGCTCGTATCCGTGCCCGTCAAGTCCGACTGGGCGCCGGTCATGGATTTCACCTCCACAGATATCTTTCAGCACTCACCTTTTGGAGATGTGCTGAATTCATTAAGGTCTCTCTCCCTGTCAGGAGAACCTTGTCCAAACTATGTCCGGCTAGAATGGGATGCAGACAACGAAGAAATTTTCTTCCCAGCTACCACCCACTTAGTAGCCACTATCGACGACTTAACCGACATGCTCGACTTCGACTCCGAAGACATCAACGGTATGGACGATGATGTAGGAGACAAACCGGAACCACCGCCCACAGGGCGCTGGACCGCTACTGCATCACATGACGTATACTTGGTGGACACCCCCAACGAAGCCAATGGCGACGAGAAAGCGGAGGATGACCCCTACAAGAAGCAACCCAAGCGCCGACACCAGCGGCGCCGCTCTAAGTCCCGCCATAGCAAAAACAGCGATAATAATAGTCCACACGACTCCGGAAGAGACGACAACTGCACCACCCCGGTGGCAGAAAATGATCAAGATGCAAATTGCAAACATAGTATGGATCCGACGTCCGAACACGATGACGCCGCAGATAAACCTCACCAATCCCCGTCTAGGGAAGAAAATAGTCCGGACGAAGATGCACCCATCATCTCGGAAACACACTTGGAGCAAGAGAACCTCCGCAGAAGGCTTACTGCCACAGCGAGAAGCCTGAAGAAATAGAAGCAAAGGCTCAAGGTCAGACAAGATATGCTCAACAGCAAGTGGAACAAACTAACAAAGTATGGTAGAATCTACCACCCAAATAGCTATCCAAAGTGCAAGCTATTACCGGAATTCGACGATGAGGCCTTAGAGCCCATACAGCCGATAAGTGATATGGCCAACCGGCCGAATCCACCACCCTGTGAACGCGATAGAGCGGCTAACAAAGTCACGCATAAGTCAACTCACGTTCTACGTGAGAACTTGCATCAAAAATCCGGCGCGACCAGATCTATCTATGGATCTAGGAAGCGTGCTACGGTACACAACCAACACCGAATACTACAACCGTCCGAACACTATGGCGCATCCCCGTGCAGGGGTGCCGCACACCCATTATGTTTCACTGATGAGGTGTTGGATCACGAATTCCCAGAGGGATTCAAACCGGTGAACATAGAGGCGTACAACGGAACCACAGACCCAGGAGTCTAGATAGAGGACTTCATCCTCCATATACATATGGCTCGTGGAGATGATCTCCATGCCATTAAATACTTGCCCCTCAAGCATAAAGGGCCAGCTAGGCACTGGCTGAAAAGCCTCCCCGAAAACTCAATTGGAAGTTGGGAGGAGCTCGAGGATGCTTTCCGAGCCAATTTTCAAGGGACATATGTCCGACCTCCGGATGCAGACGATTTAAGTCACATAATCCAACAATCTGGAGAGTCCGCCCGAAAGCTTTGGAACAGGTTCCACACCAAGAAGAACCAGATAGCTGACTGTTCGAACGCCGAAGCCTTAGCATCTTTTAAACACAACATCCGAGACGAATGGCTCGCCAGACACCTCGGTCAAGAAAAACCGAGAACAATGGCAGCCCTAACAAGCCTCATGACCCGCTTTTGTGCGGGCGAGGACAGCTGGTTGGCGCGTTGCAGCACCAGCGACCCAAGCACATTCGAAGTAAGGGATGGCAATGGTAAACCACGACACAACAAAAACAAGCGTCGAAGTAAAGAAGGTAGCCCAGATAACACGGCGGTAAACGCCGGATTCAGGGGCTCCCGACCAGGTCAGCGGAAAAAGCCTTTCAAAGGTAGCAGAGAAGCACAATCTGGCCTAAACTCTGTCAGATTCATGGCATCCTAGACAAACCTATAAATCATACCCCCAGAGAATGTTGGGTCTTCAAGCAGGCTGGTAAGCTAAATGCCGAACACAAAGGGGAAGAGACACCAAGCGAAGACGAGGATGAACCTCGCCAGCAAAGCGCCGGAGGACAGAAAAAGTTCCCACCGGAGGTTAAAATATTAAACGTGATCCATGTGACAATGAGGAGAAGCAATCACGCACTCCGGTGCATACGCGCCATAGAGCCCGTCACCCCTAGGTCCAACCCCTCGTTGGCCTGCCCGATCACTTTTGATCGTAGGGATCACGATACACATATACGGCGCGAAGGACTGATGGCCTTGGTGTTAGACCCAATAATAAATGGGTACCATTTCACAAGGGTCCTCATGGACGGCGACAGTGACTTAATCTGATATATCAGGACACAGTCCGCAAAATGGGGATAGACCCGACACAAATAAGCCATAGTAATACTACCTTCAAGGGAGTAATAGCAGGCCAAGAGGCCCACTGCACGGGCTCTCTACTACTAGAGGTGGTATTCGATTCTCCAGATAACTTCCGAAGTGAAACATTAAGTTTTCAAGCACTACTCGGAAGGGCGGCTTTCGCTCGTTTTAACGCAATACCACATTATGCTTTTCTCAAGCTCAAGATGCCCGGTCCACGAGGCGTCATTACAGTTAGCGGAAACACCAACCGTTCTTTATGTACGGAAGAGGACGCGGCGGCACTATCAACCGCACACTAGACAGCCTCACCAACCAGAAAAAATGGCAGGTCATCAAGACCACGGACACGGTTAGACGAGTCCGGCGTTCCATCATACATGCATGAGATTGGTTTTCGAACCCTCATAAAATGATACCATGGGCTTCCCGCGTGTAATCAGGGCCAGCCCGGCTCAACTAGGCCTCTCTGGAATCTTGATAATGAATTCTTCTTTTTGGCACGGCAACTTTCACCTAAGTTCTTTCCTTTTGCAGGTGAGAAAAGTGCTGCACCCGTCCAAGACACGGCACAATGGAGACACAGGCACAGACGTGCAGCAAGGGCCCGCCCTAAGGTTTCTTTTTAGATTAAGGCCCTACATAAACCTTTTTACTGTCTCTTGTTGCTCACATCCTCCGGATACTGCACACAACCAAGAAGGATGCCGGCGTTATTGGCATGTGGCCACGCCAGGATTTTGCACGTACCTGGACATATGGGGTTTCTTATAAAGGGCATTGTTTATCCCGGTATATGTTATAAAGACCAAACACCTTAGGGAGTGTTCGGCGTCGCGAGTTTGGCAGTATATGCATCAGCTCCGAATCATGTCTTTGGTCAAATGTTGGGTTTGCCCGGCTCCCACGTTTTGGTACCTTACTTTCCATTATATCGGCTAAGGTAGCACTGGGAGAACTACTGCGATTGTGTCCTGGTTCATCCGGATGAGCACCATAGTAGAGAAAGACGAAAACTGACTGTCATGATATAGCGAGAGACTGGTCAACCACTGGATGACTAATCGGAATCTTCGGGATTCCTCCGCATTAACGAAGGGCCGTTTCCCGGTCATGTACGTACACACATCGCATTCGGACGAGCGCAGAAGTACCAGGGGCTATATAGTAGCCCCACTGTCAAACTCCTATGGCTAAGTGAAAGTGTTAAAGCAATATAGTCTGATTGCCTCGTTCGCTACACTATCACCTCCTTAATGGACCAAGACGTTGGATCAAGTGTGGATACCATCTTTTGCGAACACCCCCGCATTATATCCGTGGGGGCGGAAGCCGACGACTGCAAACTTTCAGGTTATATACATATATACATAAACGGCCGCATAGGAGGCATCATAGTACTTTCGGGCAAAAGTATAAATACAGCCTTGATTAATTCAGAAAAACATTGTTTGTACAATGAGACTACATGTCACTGGAAAATAATGTTTTTCGAGCACTGAGCCTCTACCGAACGAGCGCCTTCAAGGACTTCTTCAAAGTAGTGCTCGACAGCCACTCGTCCAATGGCCGAACCCTGTGCCGCAACAGTAGTGGCCTCCATCTCCGCCATTTATGTTTTGACATGGGCAAGGGACATCCATGCACCTTCTATGCACGCTGATCTCTTTATAGCATCAATGAGTGGCACAGCTTCAAGGAATTGTTGCACTAAGCTAAAGTAGCTACTCGGCCTTGGTCCTCCCGGCCACAGGTGATCCACAACGGACCTCATGGCAAGTCCGGACAACCTATGGAGCTCGGCCCAACCGGTCAATCGCTCATTCAGCAGCAGTGGACGGACTAGAGCGTGAAACTGTGACCAAAACAGCTTTTCCACTTCGGGACCCTTCTGATCCTTGAAGTACTCGGCTACATCAGCAGCACTTGCAGCCAAGTCCATCTACGCATCCGCAGAACTCCATAGTCGGTCCAGAGGAGCATACTTCGGGTCTTCGAACTTAGTCCGCAACAAGAAGGGCTTCCCAGACATGATATCTGCAGCTTGATTCAGCTCCTCCTTCGTCGCTCTAATTTTGGAACGGGCTTCCTTGGCAGCCACCCGGGCCTTCTCCAGGTCCATCGCCTTCGCCCGGTTTTCTTCTTCAAGAAGCCGGTAATGGTCAACAGCATCTTTTAACTCTACAACCATCTTGGCTATTTTTTCTTTGCTCTCGCAATGCACGACCTGTTCGGCCCTTTACTCTTCGGCCGCCTGTAAAGCGGCCGCATTGCTACTCCTTGCTTGCTCCTTGGCTCGGGCAAGCTCTGCCCGAAGGGTCTCCATGGTGGCCGCTCCATCTGCAGTCACAACATATTAAAGATACTGGCATCATGTTGCTCTTATTTTGTGACGATCACCAGAAAAATCACTCACCCTGTGCCTCGTCAAGCCGCTTGCTGACAAGCACGATGTCGGCATCTGCTGCATCCAGTTGCCGCTTTAGTTCGGAAAACCGATCAGTCCGGCTAGCCACCGGAGCTTCAACCACCTGCACATAAATGTGATCTGGTTATTACCTGGGACTATGATCCTTTGTTTGCCACCATTCCCGATGACAACCAGAGTCTCAGGGGCTACTATCTGCATGGGCATACCTAACGTATGCGATACTGTTAAAGGCATACATTGTTTCACATACCTCGTAGCCTTTCAGCAGACTCATAGAAGCTTCGTGCAAACCGCTTTCAGCGGAGGAAATCCTTTCAATCACCGTACCCATTAGCATATGATGCGCTTCCGAGACAACAGCTTGCCCCAGAAGATCCTTCAGCGCGTCCGACCGCACACTATACGGACCCTTGCTGTCGCTCCCCTTAGGAGCCAAATACTGGGGATGCCGGGCAGCATAAGGGTTATCCTCTGGCCCTAGTGGATCCGTAGATACCCTTCACGACGACACTTCAAGGTCGCCCGCTTCTTGAGCTAGGGAGTCCGGGGGAGGTGTTTCGCTCTCCATCATCTCCGGAAGAAGATCCCCCGAAGATGAACTCTGTCGAGAACGGTTGCGATCCGGACTACAATTTACAAGCATCGGTTATTGTCTTTGGAATTAAGGTAGGATATCTTCACTATTAAGTTCTTTTTGATTACTTACATCTTGGTAGAGGGCTGATCCCCGCGCGGACATTGTGCGGCAAGAATACCCTCCGAGGCAGGACCCTCTGGAAGAGATTTCTTCTCCCGTTTGGAAACCTTAGTTTCCGGATCTTCAGAGGTAGTCCTCTTCCTTCCCCGGGGAGAGAGAATGTTAGATTCTTCCCCTTGGTTATCCTCCCTCGTGGAGGTGCTCATTCCCTCGATTTTAATAGGTAGTGATGGAGGCCCGCTTTCGACCTCTTTATTCCCCCCTCTTCTTCCTTTGAGGGCACTAGACAAGGTGCTGGCTCGAGCATCTTTTCCAGCACCGGATTGTCCAAGCCTTCAGGGAGGGGGGCCAAACACCGGATCATCTTCGCCTTTGTTATCCAGTCCTGGTCAAAGACCGATTCTTTAGAATCATGTCATGATAAATAAAAGGACAGTGTGTTTGGCCATGAGATTACTTACTTGGGCAGCAGGGCGGTTGCAGCTCAGGACCACGTCCTCGGCAGTGTCCGGACACTCTGTTTGGGGTCCGAAGAAGGATTTGTACATCTCCTCGTGCGTCATGCCAAGGAAATGCTGAATAGTGCACGGTCCTTCTGGGTTGAATTACCACATGCGGAGGGGCCGGCGTTTGCAAGGCTAGACTCGATGAACCAGCATAACTTGCATTACCATAACCAGACTGAAATCTCCATCGAAGAGATCTCGGATACGGCAATGCTGTATTGGCACGTCCTTGGCTGGACCCCAGCTCAGCCCCCTACTGATCCATGACATCAGTTGTGGTGGAGGGCCCGAGCAAAAGGTGGGGGCAGCTACCCATTTGGCGCTTCGGGGAGCTGTGACGTAAAACCACTCCAGTTGCCACAATCCGGACACCGCTGGAAAGGAACCCGTTGGCAATGGAGCGTCAGCAATTTTGCTTATTAGAGCACCTCCGCATGCTGCATACTGCCCCTCGACCATCTTCAGCTTCACATCGAAGGTCTTCACCCACAGGCCGAAGTGAGGGGTAATGCGGAGGAAGGCCTCACATACGACGATAAATGACGAGATGTGAAGAAGGGAATCCGGAGCTAGATTGTGAAAATCCAGCCCATAATAGAACATAAGACCCCTAACAAAGGGATCCAGAGCAAGGCCTAATCCTCGGAGGAAGTGGGAGACGAACACAATGCTCTCGTTGGGTTCGGGAGTAGGGACGACCTGCCCTCGGGCGGGCAGCCTATGCGAAATTTCGGCGGTCAGATATCTGGCCACCCTCAACTTCTTGATGTCCTCCTCCGTGACGGAGGAAGGCATCCACCGGCCTTGAAGGCTGGATCAGTACATGATTGAAGGTCCGAAGCACCTAACCTGGGCTTTGGGTGTTAGAACTCGAGGCGGGGGAAGGATTCGATTGAGCACGGGAGGGAAGAAAGAAAAGCCTTATCCCTTTATAAAGGGGATGAATATCAGGCGTCCTCCTCGTGGCCGTTTGAGACTTACCTAAGATCTTGGAGTCATACCAACATGCACGGTTGGGTTACCCACGTTTGTATCGATGAGAATCCCGTGATAAGGGGAACACGATCTTTGCTTTGACAAGACGTGTCAAGAAACCGCCTCGCGTTATGTGCAGGGCTGGTTAAAGAAAAACGGTTCAAATAATTACCGGGCCGTGGCGTGATGTCATGCTGCCAAATCGTGTCAGCAGATTAGATTTGTGGAAATATTATTCTCTCTACGGTGGTATGTGGAACTTATTTTACAGGGTCGAACACTATCCTTGTATTCAAACTCTTCTGTGGTGTATTCGGAGAAGGAACCCGCCTTGCAATGCCGAAGACAACACTGCACGCCGGACTCATCGTCATTGAAGCCTGGTTCAGGGGCTACTGAGGGAGTCCTGGATTAGGGGGTCTCCGGACAGCCGGACTATATCCTTTGGCCAGACTGTTGGACTATGAAGATACATGATTGAAGACTTCGTCCCGTGTCCGGATGGGACTCTACTTGGCGTGGAAGGCAAGCTAGGCAATACGGATATGGATATCTCCTCCTTTGTAATTGACCTTGTGTAACCCTAGCCCCCTCCGGTGTCTATATAAACCGGAGGGTTTTAGTCTATAGGACAACATACAATCATACCATAGGTTAGCTTCTAGGGTTTAGCCTCTCTGATCTCGTGGTACATCAACTCTTGTAATACTCATATGATCAAGAACAATCAAGTAGGACGTAGGGTATTACCTCTATCAAGAGGGCTCGAACCTGGGTAAACATCTTGTCCCCTGCCTCCTATTACCATCCGCCTTAGAAGCACAGTTCGGGACCCCCTACCCGAGATCTGCCGGTTTTAATACCGACACCTACCCTGCAACTTAGTTAGTTCAATTTAGAACTGTCACGTGTGCTGAATTTGTGAGTTATGCCCGGTTTTCTATTGATGTAAGAACCGTTAATACGTTGACCTTGATATGATGTTAGCTCAGGCAATGAATATGAAGCGTTTTTTTGTCATTATTATTATTATTATTATTATATCATAGAGGTAGCACACTCAATTTCTCTCACTATAGTATGTGTTAACAAAAATATGCAATCTGGTTTGCGAATAGCACACAGTTCGTTGATGAAAGTCGTGTGCCGACCAAACCCCGCCCACGATCTAAGTCGTGCTTTCGTATTGGCTAGAGCCCAAACCCCACGGAATGTACGTCTCCACGGTTGAATGCTCCCAGATCGAACAGCGATCCTCGTCCCTTTCGTCAGCACATGTAAATGTTTTCGAATAGCCCCTCCCAAAAAATGTTTTCAAATAGCACACGGTTCACACACGAAAGTCGTGTGCCTACCAAACCATGGCCAATGCCCCCCCTTTGATGCATGCGCGATCTGACTCGTGCGTTCTGATTGGCCAGAACCCAAACCCCACGGATTTTACGTCTGCACCGTTGGATGCTCCCAAATCGAACGACGATCCTCATCCCTTTTGAAAGCACATGCAGTTCCTGTTGTAATTTTATTTTTATGCACAAAATGCACGTTAATCTCAAAAATGTCTTAAAAATAGCTAACGATACCTGAAATGCGCTAGAAAATCAAACCCGTGGTATAATGGTGATTGCGCACCATGGAAATTTTTTATGATGGCAAACGATGAAGTCACCGGCCACAGGAGTTTGAATTGACATGTCTCCTTTTGGAAACCATGATCCTTCATGTGAGATGCTCCAGTTTGGAAGGAGCGGTCATCAAAACTTGTGCCAAACTTTACCAATTTTTTTCCACAGGGTCGTGAGAGAACGCCACAGGCACACATCAATTTTGATGATGTCCAAACTCCATATGAATTTCCTGTAATTAAAATAATAACTAGGCCTAAGCTAGTGGCCACACCTCACGGCTGAAATGTTTGAAACTTCTCCCCACTTCTCAAACAAATGCATGAAAACTCACAAAGCGACGCACAAATGATCTGTACACCTTCTTTGCTATAGGCTGATAGTAAGGGGGTATCATTACTAGTATCATGGATGCCAACTAGGCAATTTTGATGATCTGTCATAGAATTAAATGAAGAAAGAGAGGGTTAAGTATCATATCATGAAACCATATCATAATAAATGATATGCTAGCTACTATGTGTCATGCATGACAATATAAATAAAGTACTACATATGATACTAGCTACTCTATGATACTATGCATTGGACTAGCCAAAGTGGGAGTAACTTCAGCAGTAACATCGAGTCCAACTCAACAAATTTGCTTATGTGGCAATGAGTTAATGAGGAGAGAGGTAGTTTGAGTAACTTAGCTAGTTACTATAACATCACATGTCCCAATGCAATATGAGTCTATATAACCTAATAAATGAGGTTTTTCATGTTACCATACTTATGTCACTACCCACTATGAAAGGTAGTAACATAGTCTAGGGATATGTGTATGTTACTATTGTAATGTTACTCTCCATTGTGGCTAGTCTTAGGCTGGTCATAGTGGGGAGTAACTTAGACTAGTGTCATATGTATGACACTAGTATAATTTACTATCTTCATAGTGCAAAGTAACATAATAGTAGTGTCATAACTTGTTTCATTTATTAGCTTGTAGACTCATCCTTTCTCGGGAAGCGATATGTTACAGTAACATATTATCTTACTCTAAACACCTCTCTCCTCATTAACTGCATGCCACATAAGCAAAATTTTCTTGGAGTTCTCTATGTAACTAGCTAAGTTACTCCCACTATGACTAGCCTTAGAGCAAGTACAATAGAGCAGTGACATAAGCAGGCTATAAGGAATAGAATAATATATATGTGCTTATTAGTTGGAGGAAAGAGAAGATGAGAGAGAAGAGAAGCGGGCTCCTGGTTAGTATAGGTAGCTGCAACACGAGACCCATGACACTTTGTGAGGATGTAAGGTGGGCCAACTATTGATAAACTAGTACGTATTTAAAACATATTATTGTACATGCCCGCTAAGAGGTTGGTTGTATATGACATGGCAACGTCTTATAGCAGACCGTTGGCCGTATTATTAACCATGCTCTTAGCGAGGTAGCTAGTATATCATAGACTAGCTAGTATCATACTCCCCCCTTTCCGGTTTAGGCTGGTTGTAATGGTAGTATCATAAGGGGTATCATGCATGCCAACAAGATTTTCTGGATGATGTGGCACACAATTAATTGAGGAAAGAGAGGATGTGGTATCATATCATGTTACCGTATCATATTAAATGTTGTACTACTTTGTGTGATGCATGACAATTAATAAGGCAACCTAAGATACTAACTTATGATACTATGCATTACAGAAGTAGTATCATACACTAGTATATATCATATGCATGATACTACTATATATATATATATATATATATATATATATATATATATATGATACTCCCCATTACAACTAGCCTTATAGGGCCTAATTAAAAAATCTCACCAACCAAGGTAGATGGTGAGTGGTGGAATACTTTTTGTAGTTTGCAAAAACACCCAATTAGTGCTTTTGTTGTCCTCAAAAAATTATGTTTTCCAATGTATTAATTGCAATACATGCATGCATATATAAAGTACATGCATTGGTCAACTATTTCTCTTAATACATGCATGCAATGATTTAATGCACCTTGGAATCTGAACATGTGATGGGGAACAACCAAATGGAGCCTTATAAAATGGAAAAACTAAAATTTTGAGATAAGCCTATAAACCAGAAAGGAGAGAGTATATATGCATGATACTAGTATATGATCGGTAATACCTCTGTAATGCGCGCATGCATAGTATCATAAGTTAGTATCTTAAGTTGTCCTATTAATTGCCATGCATGACACAAAGTAGTAAAACATTTCATATGATACGGTATCATGATATGATTCCAAACCATTTCTTTCCTCATTTAACTGTGTGCCACATCATCCAAAAAGTCTAGTTGGCATGCATCATACCGCTTGATACTCCGATATTATGACCAGCCTTATTAGGGTGGCCATAGTGGGGGTATCATAGCTGGTATCATGCACTCGGGAATAGCAAATATGATGATGTGGTAAAGAAGCAGTAACATAGGTAGATACCATAACATATATATATATAAAATAAATGTTATACTACTTTGTGTCATGTGTGGCCATAAATACGGTCATCTATGATATATACTACTCTATGATACTATATATGCACTATGAAGCTACGTATGTAGTATCATACACTAGTATCATATGCATGATACTATATATAGTATATGATACTCCCCACTATATAAGACGGGCCATAGTGGTGGTATCATATAGCCGACGATGTTATGCACTCGGAAATAGCAAGTATGCTGATGTGGCAAAGAATTAAATATATAGAGAGGGTTAGAGTAACATATAGGTAGATACCGTATCATGTTAAATGCGATGCTAATTTGTGTAATGCATGGCAATAAATTGATCTATGATACTATACTCTATGTATTATACTATGCGCTATAATTAATTAAAGGTAGTATCATACACTAGTATCATATATATATGGATGATACTAGTACATGACACTCTCCACTATGAGTAGCCTAAGTATATATAGCCAAACTAAAACACCCACATGTAGTTGTAGTAGGGTTTTTCACTTTAATTAATTATATATGAACGAAAATGCAATGCAAGGTAAGTGAAAAGGATGACTTAAACATAGCAGACAACTTGAAATGGGCCAAAACGATGTAGCTAGTAACTGACGATTTGTAGTCTGAAGTGTCGCATCTCCTTTTGGAAACTATGATCCTTCTTGTGAGATATTCCGGTATGGAAGGTGCGAGCTCCAAAACTTGTGCCAAACTTTACCATTTTTTATACATATAACAACAAGGCCTACGCCTCTGGCCGGTATGGAAGGTGAGAGCACGCGATAGTGACACAATGATTTTCATTATTTTCCGGACTCTATTATTCATTTCCTGAAATTAAAATACCAACAAGGCCTACGCCTCTAGCCGCACCCTGCGGCCGAACTGTTTGAAGTTTTTTCCCGTTTCTCACACAATGAATGAAAACTCGCAAAGTGACACACAAATGATCTTGCTGACATGCATGTGTAGTTGCGACTATATATATATACACACCCAAACGAGATATTTTTTTGCATATTCATAGTTTGAGATTGCTAGCGAGGCCTGCCGCCTAGTAAAATGTACCAGAAAATCAAACCATAGGGTACAATCGTGATTTCTTACCGTGGAAAAACTTGGCGGCGAAACAATGAACTCATGTTTTCATTCGAACAAAAATATGATGTTAGGTAATGTAAATGTTTTCAAAGAGCACACGGTTTACTAACGAAAGCCATGTGTCCACTAAACCTTGACCGATGCCCCCCCCTATCTGCCACACGCGCGATTTGAGTCATGCGTTCTGATTGGCCAGAACCCAAACCCGACGGATCGTACGTCTGCACCGTTGGATTCTCCTTGATTGAACAGCGATCCTCATCTCTTTCGACAGTGATACGTCTCCAATGTATCTATAATTTTTGATTGCTCCATGCTATATTATCTACTGTTTTGGACTATATTGGGCTTTATTTTCCACTTTTATATTATTTTTGGGTCTAACCTATTAACCGGAGGCCTAGCCCAGAATTGTTGTTTTTTGCCTATTTCAGTGTTTCGGAGAAACGGAATATCAAACGGAGTCCAAACGGAATGAGACCTTCGGAAACGTGATTTTCTCATCAGATAAGATTTAGGAGACTTGGACCCTCCGTCAAGAAAGCCACGAGGCGGCCACGAGGGTGGAGGGCGCACCCCCTGCCTCATGGGCCCCTCGAAGCTCCACCGACGTACTTCTTCCTCCCATATATATCCACGTACCCCCAAACGATCGGGCACGGAGCCAAAAACCTAATTCCACCGCCGCAACTTTCTGTATCCACGAGATCCCACCTTGGGGCCTGTTCCGGAGCTCCGCCGGAGGGGGCATCGATCACGGAGGGCTTCTACATCATCATCCAAGCCCCTCCGATGAAGTGTGAGTAGTTTACTTCAGACCTACGGGTCCATATTAGTAGCTAGATGGCTTCTTGTGTCTTTTTGATCTCAATACAATGTTCTCCCGCTCTCTTGTGGAGATCTATTCAATGTAATCTTCTTTTTGCGGTGTGTTTGTTGAGACCGATG
Organism: Triticum dicoccoides; assembly: GCF_002162155.2. Lineage (NCBI taxonomy): Eukaryota > Viridiplantae > Streptophyta > Magnoliopsida > Poales > Poaceae > Triticum > Triticum dicoccoides. The sequence continues at coordinate 379,044,943 of NC_041390.1, read as the reverse complement.
AATTGTGGGTTTATGATCAAGTCTATCTATGAATAATATTTGAATCTTCTCCGAATTCTTTTATGTATGATTGGCTATCTGTGCAAGTCTCTTCGAATTATCAATTTGGTTTGGCCTACTAGATTGGTTGTTCTTACCATGGGAGAAGTGCTTAGCTTTGGTTTCGATCTTGCGGTGACCTTTCCTAGTGACAGAAGGGGCAGCAAGGCATGTATTGTATCGTTGCCATCGAGGATAACAAGATGGGGTTTTTATCATATTGCATGAAACTATCCCTCTACATCATGTCATCTTGCTTAAGGCATTACTCTGCTTTTAACTTAATACTCTAGATGCATGCTGGATAGCGGTCGATGAGTGGAGTAATAGTAGTAGATGCAGGCAGGAGTCGGTCTTCTTGTCTCGGATGTGATGCCTATATACATGATCATACCTAGATATTCTCATAACTATGCTCAGTTCTGTCAATTGCTCAACAGTAATTTGTTCACCCACCGTAGAATACTTATGCTCTTGAGAGAAGCCACTAGTGAAACCTATGGTCCCCGGGTCTCTTTCCCATCATATCAATCTCCATCACTTTATTATTGCTTTGCTTTTTATTTGCTTTTACTTTTTACTTTGCATCTCTATACCATAAATACCAAAAATATTATTTATCATCTCTATCAGATCTCACTTTTGTAAGTGACCGTGAAGGGATTGACAACCCCTAAGCGCGTTGGTTGCGTTGAGCTATTGTTTTCGTGTATGTACGAGGGACTCGCGCGTAGCCTCCTACTGGATTGATACCTTGGTTCTCAAAAACTGAGGGAAATACTTACGCTACTTTGCTGCATCATCCTCTCCTCTTCGGGGAAATCCAACGTAGTGCTCAAGAGGTAGCAAGAAGAATTTCCGTGATTTGTGTGATTTGGGTGCTAGTGTCTCTACTATTTCCGTGATTTTGATGATTGCTCTCTAAACTTGTATCTTGCGGATTCCACTATTAAGAAACCTATGGGAACAATTAATGATGTTCTTATTGTTGAAAATAGGAATTATGTGCCCGTAGATTTTATCGTTCTTGATATAGATTGCAATCCTTCTTGCCCTATTATTCTCGGTAGACCTTTCCTTACAACGGTTGGTGCAATTATTGATATGAAGGAAGGGAATATTAGATTTCAATTTCCATTAAAAAATGGCATGGAACACTTCCCTAGAAATAAAATTAAATTACCATATGAATCTATCATGAGAGCCACTTATGGATTTCCTACCAAATATGGCAATACCTAGATCTATTCTTGCTTGTGATGCCTAGCTAGGGGCGTTAAACGATAGCGCTTGTTGGGAGGCAACCCAATTTTATTTTTATTTCTTGATTTTTTTGCTCCTGTTTAGTAATAAATAATTTATTTAGCTTCTGTTTTTGTTGTGTTTTTTGTGTTTAATTAGTGTTTGTGCCAAGTAGAACCGTTGGGAAGACTTGGGGAAAGTCTTGTTGAACTTGCTGTAAAAAACAGAAACTTTAGCACTCATGAGAACTGCTATCATTTTTATTTGCGAAGTGATATTTAGTTAATTATTTTTTCAGATGATTAATATATAAATTACTCACGTCCAGAAATTTATTTTAGAATTTTTGGGGTTACATATATTGCGCTAGCTACAGATTACTACAGACTGTTCTGTTTTTGACAGATTCTGTTTTTCGTGTGTTGTTTGCTTATTTTGATGAATCTATGGCTAGTAGAATAGTTTATAATCCATAGAGAAGTTGGAATACAGTAGGTTTAACACCAATATAAATAAAGAATGAGTTCATTACAGTACCTTGAAGTGGTCTTTTATTTTCTTTCTCTAACGGAGCTCACAAGTTTTCTACTTTAAGTTTTGTGTTGTGAAGTTTTCAAGTTTTGGGTAAAGATTTGATGGATTATGGAACAATGAGTGGCAAGAGACTCATCTTGGGGATGCCCATGGAACCCCCAAGATAATCTAAGGACACCTAAAAGCCAAAGCTTGGGGATACCCCGGAAGGCATCCCCTCTTTCGTCTACTTCTATCGGTAACTTTACTTGGAGTTATATTTTTATTCACCACATGATATGTGTTTTGCTTGGAGCGTCTTTTATGATTTGAGTATTTGCTTGTTAGTCTACCACAATCATCCTTGCTGTACACACCTTTTGAGAGAGCCATACATGATTTGGAATTTGTTAGAATACTCTATGTGCTTCACTTATATCTTTTGAGCTTTATAATTTTTGCTCTAGTGCTTCACTTATATATTTTAGAGCACGGTGGTGGATTTGTTTTATAGAAACTATCGATCTCTCATGTTTCACTTAGATTATTTTGAGAGTCTTATTAGCATGGTAATTTTCTTAAAATCCTAATATTCTTGGTATGCAAGATTAATAATAAAACTTTCTTATGAGTGTGTTGAATACTAAGAAAAGTTTGATGCTTGATGATTGTTTTGAGATATGGAGGCAGTAAGATCAAAGTCATGCTAGTTGAGTAGTTGTGAAATTGAGAAATACTTGTGTTGAGGTTTGCAAGTCCCATAGCATGCACGTATGGTAAACGTTATGCTACAAATTTGAAACATGAGGTGTTATTTGATTGTCTTCCTTATGAGTGGCGGTCGGGGACGAGCGATGGTCTTTTCCTACAAATCTACCCCCTAGGAGCATGCGCGTAGTACCGAGGTTTTTGATGACTTGTAGGTTTTTGCAGTATATATGTGAGTTCTTTATGACTAATGTTGAGTCCATGGATTATACGCACTCTCACCCTTCCATCCTTGCTAGCCTCTTCGGTACCGTGCATTGCCCTTTCTCACATTGAGAGTTGGCGCAAACTTCGCTGGTCCATCCAAACCCCGTGATATGATACGCTCTTTCACACATAGACCTCCTTATATCTTCCTCAAAATAGCCACCATACCTACCTATTATGGCATTTCCATAGCCATTCCGAGATATATTGCCATGCGACTTTCCATCATTCCATTCATCGTGACACATTCATCATTGTCATATTGCTTAGCATGATCATGTAGTTGACATAGTATTTGTGGCAAAGCCACCATTCATAATTATTTCATACATGTCACTCTTGGTTCATTGCATATCCCGGTACACCGCCGGAGGCATTCAGATAGGGTCATCTTTGTTCTAGTATCGAGTTGTAATCATTGAGTTGTAAATAAATAGAAATGTGACGATCATCATTATTAGAGCATTGTCCCAAGTGAGGAATTTAAAAAAATGAGAAAGGCCATAAAAAATATAAGGCCCAAAAAAAAGAGAAAGGCCATAAAAAAAGAAAAGGCCCAAAAAAATGAGAGAAAAAGAGAGAAGGGACAATGTTACTATCCTTTTACCACACTTGTGCTTCAAAGTAGCACCATGATCTTCATAGTAGAGAGTCTCTCATGTTATCACTTTCATATACTAGTGGGAATTTTTCATTATAGAACTTGGCTTGTATATTCCAACAATGGGCCTCCTCAAGTGCCCTAGGTCTTCGTGAGCAAGCAAGTTGGATGCACACCCACTAGTTTCTTTTGTTGAGCTTTCATACATTTATAGGTCTAGTGCATCCGTTGCATGGCAATCCATACTCCTTGCATTAACATCAATCGGTGGGCATCTCCATAGCCCATTAATTAGCCTCGTTGATGTGAGACTTTCTCCTTTTTTGTCTTCTCCACATAACCCCCCTCATTATATTCTATTCCACCCATAGTGCTATGTCCATGGCTCGCGCTCATATATTGCGTGAAAGTTTATATGTTTGAGATTACTAAAGTATGAAACAATTGCTTGGCTTGTCATCGAGGTTGTGCATGATGAGAGCATTCATGTGTGACGAAAATGAAACATGACTAAACTATATGATTTTGTAGGGATGGACTTTCTTTGGCCATGTTATTTTGAGAAGACATAATTGCTTCGTTAGTATGCTTGAAGTATTATAATTTTTATGTCAATATGAACTTTTGTCTTGAATCTTTCAGATCTGAATATTCATACCACAATTAAGAAGAATTAAATTAAAATTATACCAAGTACCACTCCGCATCAAAAATTCTGTTTTTATCATTTACCTACTCGAGGACGAGCATGAATTAAGCTTGGGGATGCTTGATATGTCTCCAACGTATCTATAATTTTTGATTGCTCCATGCTATATTATCTACTGTTTTGGACTATATTGGGCTTTATTTCCCACTTTTATATTATTTTTGGGACTAACCTATTAACCGGAGGCCCAACCCAGAATTGTTGTTTTTTTGCCTATTTCAGTGTTTTGGAGAAACAGAATATCAAACGGAGTCTAAACGGAATGAAACCTTCGGAAACGTGATTTTCTCATAAGATAAGATCCAGGAGACTTGGACCCTATGTCAAGAAAGCCACGAGGAGGCCACGAGGGTGGAGGGCGCCCCCTGCCTCGTGGGCCCCTTGAAGCTCCACCGACGTACTTCTTCCTCCCATATATATCCACGTACCCCCAAATGATCGGGGACGGAGCCAAAAACCTAATTCCACTGCCGCAACTTTCTGTATCCACGAGATCCCATCTTGGGGCCTGTTCCGAAGCTCCGCCGGAGGGGGCATCGATCACGGAGGGCTTCTACATCATCATCCAAGCCCCTCCGATGAAGTGTGAGTAGTTTACTTCAGACCTACGGGTCCATAGTTAGTAGCTAGATGGCTTCTTCTCTCTTTTTGGATCTCAATACAATGTTCTCCCCCTCTCTTGTGGAGATCTATTCGATGTAATCTTCTTTTGCGGTGTGTTTGTTGAGACCGATGAGTTGTGGGTTTATGATCAAGTCTATCTATGAATAATATTTGAATCTTCTCTGAATTCTTTTATGTGTGATTGGTTATCTTTGCAAGTCTCTTCGAATTATCAATTTGGTTTGGCCTACTAGATTGGTTGTTCTTGCCATGGGAGAAGTGCTTAGCTTTGGGTTCAATCTTGCGGTGTCCTTTACCAGCAAGGCACGTATTGTATCGTTGCCATCGAGGATAACAAGATGGGTTTTTTTATCATATTGCATGAAACTATCCCTCTACATCATGTCATCTTGCTTAAGGCATTACTCTGCTTTTAACTTAATACTCTAGATGCATGCTGGATAGCGGTCGATGAGTGGAGTAATAGTAGTAGATGCAGGCAGGAGTCGGTATACTTGTCTCGGACGTGATGCCTATATACATGATCATACCTAGATATTCTCATAACTATGCTCAATTCTGTCAATTGCTCAACAGTAATTTGTTCACCCACCGTAGAATACTTATGCTCTTGAGAGAAGCCACTAGTGAAACCTATGGTCCCCGGGTCCCTTTCCCATCATATCAATCTCCATCACTTTATTATTGCTTTGCTTTTTATTTGCTTTTACTTTTTACTTTGCATCTCTATACCAAAAATACCAAAAATATTATTTATCATCTCTATCAGATCTCACTTTCGTAAGTGACCGTGAAGGGATTGAAAACCCCTAAGCGCGTTGGTTGCGTTGAGCTATTGTTTTTGTGTAGGTACGAGGGACTCGCGCGTAGCATCCTACTAGATTGATACCTTGGTTCTCAAAAACTAAGGGAAATACTTATGCTACTTTGCTGCATCATCCTCTCCTCAGCACCGTTGGATGCTCCCAGATCGAACGGCAATACTCATCCATTTCGACAGGAAAGGCAGTCTGGCTAGGAATTGATTTATATGCCAAAATGCACGGTTAATGCCAAAAAATGTCTTACATATACCACAGGAGACCTGAAGTGCGCCAGCAAATCAAACCCGTGGTATAATTGTGATTGCTTTACATGGAAAAAATTTAGAGGCGAAATGATGAGCTCATGTCTTCATTTCAAAATTATTACGTCTTCTAGAAATTATTTTGTTTGTGCACACGAGCGTAGAGGCAACCGTTTGCATAGGCCTTTCCGCGCGCACGGTGATCGGGGATATTTTCACCCTTTTCACCCTTTTCACCCAGGCCGCCCACACGCCCCACCACCGCCCGCCCGCGTTCCTCAATTAGTCCACCCAATCTCCATCGCCAGCTCCCCCCTCCCCCAGATCCACAGTAGAACCCTCTCCGGCGCCGCCATGCTCACCCGGCCGTGTGCCCGCTCTTTGGCGTCAAGCGTACCTCCACTGCCATTCCCAACATGCAGTGGCCCATGCCTCGCCGTCTTCGTTTGCTTGCCAACCACCCTCAAGCATATCAATGCAGCAACCCTCGCCTCTCTTGTGGTCTGGCCGGGTTTGCATTAAGAAGCCTGTTAGTTACTGCTCTCCATCGCGGTGAGGCATATTTCCTCGCAATCCCTCTTCCAATTTCATTATATATGTTCCCAAATTGGCTATAAAATAACGGAGAGCATATGTATGTTCATTATCTACCTTACTTACTACATATAAGCAGTATTTGTTCCAATAAGTTACTGCCTATTTACATATCGCGGGCGCCCAAGTGACACAAACTTAACAAATAAGACATACATTTTCTAAATTATTGCATGCCATGTTTAGAAAGCTTGATACCAAGTTGTTAGTTTTATGCTTATCCTCCTTTCCTGAGTTTCGCATGTGTTCTCTGTAGATGCCGAGTAGCAGCGATAGCACTCATGCTTCAGGTGATGTATCTTAATCTAATTTGTACAACCCTAGGTCTTCAGTAGATTGTGAGGGATCAAGTAATCTTGAACAGGATAAAGTTGCAGCAATTACCCTTCTGGTCAGGACATGAAGGAACGCTCCAAGGAAGCCCACACACCAGCCTAAAGGTGTATATGAACTAACCGAGATTGATTTAAAGTCTTGGGTCCAACTAAACCAGATAAAGCACACACGAGGTTGAGGAGTGTGTGGATTTGTCGGCAGGGCAAGGCTCAACATTAATCTGTCGGGGTTTTGGAAGGCTGGCACAGAAACACGGCGAAGCATAGTCCGGTAGATCATGGATCACTTCAATGTTCTAGAGTAGTGGAGAATGCAGGTGGAACACGCTACACTGAAGAAGGCTATGGATGCTTGGAGATACTGGAAGCATGTGCTATACAAAAAGTACTTGAGTGAAGGAAAGGACCCAATCCCCGCATACCCCCAAATTACAAAGGCAGACTGGGCAGAATTCAAAAGGGTCAGGGCAACTAAAGAGTTTGCTTAGAAGAGTTTCAAGCAATCGGAACTTCAGAAAAAGAACATACACCCCCACCGTATGGGTGTGGCAGGATACTATAGCATGAAACTGATATGGGAACTGGAGGACAAAGAAGAAGTAGCGTCGGGTGGGAATCCGGCCTTTAGTGAAATCAGGGGCAAACGCGCTAGAGACTACTTGCGGGCACGTGCAAAGAGGTGTGATGATGAAACTTATTACTTTGAAAACTCACATTGCACCAAATTGTATCAACTGATGTTAGAGGCTTCCAAGATCCCTGGAAGGTTCTACAGGAACTCAGAGCCATGTGACATTCTGTCCATTGCTCTGGAAACAAAAGAGCCCCCGGGCCGTGCAAGGGGTATAGGTGTTAATGTCCCGCACAAGAGGGCTTTCACACTCAGCAAAGAAGAGAGGCTCGGCATGAATAAAGCAAGGAGTGAAATGAAGCAGAATGCATTGTATGAAAGGTTGAGGAAGGAGATTTATCCGGCTGTTCGAAAGGATGTTGAGGAGTCAATGATGTTGCAAAATGCTCTAACACTGACAGATAGCCAGTAGATGGGAGGGGAGGCGGGCATGGAGGATGCTGCTTTTTGTGCGACAACACTGCACAAGAGTAGATGTGCATCAGCTGACCCTAGCGACACTGAGACTGTAGCTGCTCGTGATGATGCTATATCTGATCTATCTAGAATGAAAGACAGAATAAAGGGCATGCTTACACATTATGAAGGTACATTAAAATGTGCAACAACTTGGGTTTGCCCACCCTTCTTGGAAGATGGCCTATTCTTGGGCAATGTGCCATTGAAGGCGGGCTGTATGAAGTGCTACGTGACTGAAGTAAAGCCTAGATTCAATGAATTTCCCTGAAGATTGTCCTAGGGGACTTCGATGAGCAAAGGACCTTGGGAGAAACACTGTTACATCACATCCAGTGGCGACGAAAGGAAATAGAGTTCATCGATGAGATCCCTGAAGCCCCACCAAGAGAAACCACTGTCGCCCCTCAACTGGTGGCGCTCTCCTTGCCACAGCAGCTCTCGCGGGCTGATGCATCAACCAGTGATCAGCAGGCCCGACTTTGTGGCATACAGCCCATGTCATCCTCCGCCCCAAAGAAGCTAGTGGCAAGGCCTACAGCTGCTGAAGACGCACCACCGGTTCAGATGCCGGCCATCGAAGCAGCAGGGGGAGACCCAGCTGCAGCACATGCTCAGCAGACCAACCTGGTGAAACAGACTACTAAGGAGTCTGATGCTTCGAAGCCGCCTGCTAAGAAGTCTGTAGGTCCAAAACTGACTGCTCACTCGTCCATCGGTCCGCAGTCGCATGATCAGCATACCAATGCGTCAGCACTTCCTGCACAGCATACCAACGCGTTGGCACGGCCTCCTTAGTACATCGACAAGTTGGCACTGGCCACCTGCGTAGAAACCCGACATAGCTTCAACGCATGGTCAGCAGTCCGGTGCCTCTGCTCCTACAACCCAGCAATCCGTCACAGCAGCACCGCCAACTCAGCGGTCCGGCATAAATAAACCATCTGCTAAGCAGTCCGTCCAAGCTTCACCGTCTCCTCAGTAGTCTACCTTGCAGGCAACCATACGTTCTGCCAGAAATGCTTCAAGTACCAAGAAGGAAGTGGCCGAAAAGGCTACAACCACGACCACGAGGAAGCGCGACGGGAGAGTGAAGAGGAAAGAGAAGATTGCCTCTTACTTAAAGCACTCATCGCCCAGAACCAAATTAACAGCAGCTTGTTTGAATCGGGGAGTAATATTATTTCTGACACCACGGATGATGAAGAAGTAGGTTTGTTGCTTGCTAAAAGTAAAGCAGACGTACTTGAAGGACGCAATTACGTCCATGGCCAACCATTTCTTGTTGGCGATTACTTTGATGAGTGCAGCTCCAGTTGCCGCGAGTTACATGAATATTGCATGGATCAAATGTTAGCAGGTCTTCATGGTTTGCTAGTCCACTACAAGAGAGATCATTTCCGACATGATGTTGGTTCCAACAGTGTGAGTTTCGAGGACTTACATCTCTTCTTCGACTTCAACATGCTCGATGCCACTCTTGTTAGACGCCCGATTTTGTAAGTACTTAACCAACTCGGATCAACTTCTCTATACAAGGCTGTAAAATGATAAAGAGCTAACTGCATTTTATTCCTCTCAGGGGATTGAACGCGCAGAGAAGAAAAAGGGAGAGTGTGTATTTCATAGATCTTGAATTAGCAAATGGCACAACAATACATCGTAAGGACCTGCGAGACTGGGCCGTTAACACGATCGTCCGTCTCTTCAAAAACAAGTCCCATGCAAAATCATTTCTCTGGCCATATCATGAACGGTAAGCCAAGTAAACAAGCACGCATACACTTATTGTTTTTTAGATTTCGACATAATTCATAAGTTCATGGCTTCCTTAATATGTAGCGGTCACTGGATATTGGTATTCATTGTTCCAAACAAGAACACAGTTTACTACATCGATTCTCTCACAGAGTCAACAAACGCTCAAGATTTGACGCATCTTCAGCAATTCATGGATAGCTGTTGAATTCTATGATGTTGAAATTAATTTGCATTCATATCTAGTTCAATAATTGATGTTGTCAAAATTCATCATCATTTGTAGTGTGCTCGCATTGTGGATAGGGAACCTGTTCAAGAGGGAACTGACACTGTCGGATGCCGATCTAATGGTTCTCACGGCATTCCTCAGGAAAAGGCTTGTGGCTAACGTTTGTCGGATAATGATTTACGGACACATGCATTGCATTGATATGTGCCCCCCTCTCTCTCACCCACACGCACCCTCATGAGTCATGACTCTCCCGAGTCCTCTCGCAGACTCGCACGTCGCACTCACCGTCTATATGCAGGTAGACGTCACGCACATATGTGCTCTTCACACCGTACCCTCAGAAATTCTAAAAAACAAAAGACGGCGCGCACATTTTATTTTAGCTCACACGTCACACACTTATACTATTACTCTTGCGGCGAACGTTCTTTGGGCATAGTATATTGTACTCTCACGAAGAGAAGTGATGCATGCACGCACTAGTTCTCTCACACCCACTCGCGGGTACACGTAGGAGCGCATTTTTTTGAAGCTGGTAGAACAAAATCACTCCACTATATATAAAAGCAGGAGCCTTAGCGCTTGCGGCGAACGTTCTTTGGGCATAGTATATTGTACTCTCACGAAGAGAAGCGATGCATGCATGCACTATTTCTCTCACACCCACTCGCGGGTACACGTAGGAGCGCATTTTTTTGAAGCTGGTACAACAAAATCACTCCACTATATATAAAAGCAGGAGCCTTAGCGCTTGCTTTACTAGGGTTCCTCTCGTTCACTCTTTCATGCTCTCCAGATCTAAGCAACACATGGGTGGCCACACTCTCTCTCAACTCATGGCTGGTCACAAATCCGGCCGGACAACCTCGACCGGGCAGGGGTGTAGGTGCATCGTTCACGCTGTCGTCGGAGGCGAGGGAGGAGACCAACGGCTGCCCGCGCGTCCCGATCGGCGGCCGTGTCGTTATCTCTAAGAGAGCGCCGGCTCGGGAGGGCCTCCGACCCCTTCTTCCTCCCTGCGGTATTGTGGCCAAGATGCGGCCTCCCGACGCCATCTTTGCCACATACCGATGACCCTCAGGTATATATGCCTTCGAAACCTGCCTTGATCTACTGCCCCAGCGCCCTTCGTGTGGATCCTTTTCTACTTCCGTCCGTTGTTCCAAAGCCACCTAGACTTCTACTATTATTAGAAGTAAAGCTAGTCATACAGTCGACTCAAAGCGTTGGTTCAAACAGGAAAGAAAGTGGGAAAGTTGTAGCATGAATCTAGGACTTGGTTCTAAGAGGAAACAGGGGAAAGTAGTAATATTTGTCACTGTTTAAATAACCGTATTTCGTATTTGCGCAAACAGGGATGTATGTCTCCATATCATTTCGGGATGTCTGTCTCTGTATTGTTTCTATCCGTGCAATCACAATCACAAACCTCAGTTTTAGTACAACTGCACAAAATGAGATGGCTATCCCTCGTTGTCGTCATCTAACCTCCCGTCCTCAAGGTATCCCTACATTGGTAGTAACTAAGGTAGAATGACCAACACAATCTAAAAGAAGCTGATTCGTACGTTTTACTTCCTTATTGCAGTGCAGGGACGAGCGAAAACAACTGCATCCTAGTCCGGAATGCACTTTCTACCAGTTCATCCATGGACCGAGGATGAGCTAGCACGGCTGCACGGCGGTTTTTTGGACAGGTGCGCGGACAAGAGGCACTGTGGTCTGCTTATTTCTGCAAATAGCGGTGCTTAAATTTAGTGGAATGCACAAGCATTTCAGCTGGTCAGTACACTGCATGGTTCAGTTCAGCATTCTAGCTGAGACCACAATTATAATTGGTTATTCTGGAATGAGAGAATCTAACCCTGAATGGTGGCAACAAGAAAAAATTAGAGTGAACTCCAGGAAATTTAAGCCTGCCGGGAGGCCCTTTGCTCAGAGAAGCCTTGCTTGTTTTTTCTTGATTTGTAAACCTTCTCACAACTTTGTCTTTTGCTGTGAACTAGTATATGTTTGTTATGTTCTATGAATCATTGAGATGTATAAAATTGCTTAACTTATGCTTTTCAAGTTTTTTATGAAGACGAGTTTAATGTGAGTGTTCCACATGAGCGCTGGACTAGCGTGTAAACATTTGGAATTTATTACATTGTGGCCTCAATTAACTGCATGAACCACTGTAACAAGATACATAGTTGCTTATATGTGAGACAAATAGATTGTTGATTGTTAGCTTGTAGATAGCCTAGTGTTGAAGCGAGCTGAGCCAATGTGCCGTGTTTTGCACAACTGCTTACAAGTGGGGTAGCACCAATAGTGTTTACAAGTACTTATGTATACGTCGGCACACGGTTCTTGAACGAGTGCTCTATTTCATCAAAACACACACTGCTCGTATGATAAACCGTGACAACTTATGTCTTACCATGCCATATTCATGGAAAAACTAGTGAGGACGCATCTATTTCGGCAAAAATTACGATGGTTCTCACATGATTCACGGGCACACAAAAGTAGCAGTAGTTCCCATAGACGGATTCAAACAGAGTACTAGCCCCAAAGGGGTTGATAATAGGCAAGGTTCGGATAATTAGACACAATCCAAACTACTATTAAACACTAGCTGGGGCAACTATTTCATGCCTCGATCTAATTTGGGTTGGACACAAGACGGACCTTGCCATGAACATCATCGAGGACGTCCCGCAGCAGCTCAATCCTGTGAACCTTCATGAAGACAACCTTGTGGCCTTGCCACTGATAAACTTGTTTGTGGAGGCATGCCATGTCATCTTCCTGCGTAAGCTTGACAAGAACAGTATGCCTCACAAACGAAGGAGTAGCTTTGAACTTCTTGTGCTTCAGTACACCCTGGACAACACGCCTGACAACAGTGAGGTTGGAATACAACTCTTCATTGGTATAACCGCAAATGGCTTCCAGGATCCAACAGCCTAAGAACTCTGTTTTCCCAGTGCGTATATTCAAGTTGTCCACCTCATAGCGAGTGACATGTACAACCACACAATCCTTGTCTGCATCAGAGCTCTAACTGAAACACAAAAAAATCTAGAATTACTTTTTAGTATAAGAAACACAAATTATTTAAACCAGTATGTATAGCATGGCATCGAAGCTAATAAAATTTTGCATTATTAATCACCACATACTTCCTTTTCTAAAAAAAATCACCACGTACTTAGATGAAAAACCACAATCGAGATTGGCAAAGAAGGAAATCACCTTGGGCAGCTCAGCGGGGGGTGGGGGGACACATCCTCGAAGGGGGAAAACTGCTCCTGCAGTGCCACGGGGGCTGTAACCTCAAACAGGGCGTTGACCATCTCAGTAGTGGTCGTGAGCGTATCTGGGGTCAGCTTGGTGGTTCCCTCCATCTTCTTGGAGCTCTCCGTCTTGTGGGGATCAGCCTCCCGCGTCTGCTCCAATATCGGCAGATCTTTGTCTGGTTCTCCTTGGTCCATCATGAAACTGACGAATACTAGGAGACCACTGAAAGGAAAACACAATCATAATGAAAATGAAACAAAAAAGAGAGTGAGGATCGGTTACTACTTTGCAAAAGTTCTTTTTTTCTCTGAGTGAAAATATACCAACATCACGGATCCGCTTACCTTCCCTTCGTTCGGAGAGAAGAACAGTGGCATATGCGAGTGTTGCCTTTCTTGAAGAGGTGAGGGAGAAGGGGATTCAACGAAGAGTGAAATGATGGTTGCTTCGTCCGTCAAACTTAGACTGTGGGGAGGTGGGGTTTCGTGATACGATGACTCGTTACTGCCGCGCTACGACCAGGGTGACTCTCCGCCTGCATACTGCCTTGTAATTTGGTGGATGGCATTTGGGCCCGCGCGCTGCATGGCCCTCATGTCGGTGAACAAAAGTATAACGGCATTTAGTAGAGGGAGATGTTTCAATGACCTAGGAGGAGCCAGAAGCGGTAAAGTGTCTCCACTGTACTAGTAGTAATTGTTTTTCTGGGTAGCTGTAGAGTGTCTCCACCGTACTAGTAGTAATTGTTTCGCTGGGCACAAAACAAAACAGCCCATCCACACTAGTAAATAGTAAAATCAATTCAAAAGCCCATATATTTACTGAATTGAGGGATGGGTATGTCGAAGAGCAAAAAAAGGAGTTTCCGGTGGGCAAAAGAGCTTCTGAACGTGTCGGGCTTCTATTTACAACATATTGTGGTCATAATACAGTAAATTTACGACCCAGGATGTTCATTCTATGGACCTGACCGATCCATTTTACTGTGACTGCCGAAAACAGTGTTGGAGTTAGATGTTGTTGCCTTTTTCAATCTGGTTTTTTTCTAAACCTGATGAACAATTAAGCCTCGTGCTTTTGTACAGTTTGTAAGCTGGAGTTCGATGTTCCTGCCCTTTTCAACTCGGTTGTGACTCTCATATTTTCTTTGAAACAAGGCAAATGGCTTGCCATTCGTTTAATTTAGAGTGAAATATTGTAACAAATCCCAACCAAGGGAAATAACATCACTCTCGCCGGCTGCTCGAGCTCACTATGTATTACAGAAGCCAAGTGATTAGCCCCCTAGCACCCACAAACTTATTTCGAACTAGCACATCAAATGGGCTGTAAATTTTCATAGGAAAGGCTGCATGACCGTGACAGATTTGGATTCTGACATTTGGGACCCGCGAGGAAATAGCCTATCAAAGGTGGTGTCGACTTACTAGCCAGTCAACAAACGATTCTGCCTACCAGCCGTTGGATTGACATCCAAAATCTGTCATGTATCTTCTAACTCTTGTCTTCCTCTTCCTCCAGCTGCCCAAACCAAACCACCCCATCGGCTCCGCCTACTCCTGCCTCCCATGGCTGGTTGCACCTCCGCCGCCCTACCGTACGTACCCTCCAAAACGTTGGCCAGTCCCTCCCTCTATTCCCCCACACGTCCTGTTATTCTCCAGCGACGTCAGCCCCAACACGCACCCGCGCCCAAACCAGTCAACCCTCGTACTCCCCTCCGCCTGCGACTGGACCGGCGCATTTTCAATGGCTCATGTCCGTTCCGTCGGAGGCCTCGCCGTCGTCCTCCGCCTTGCGACCTTGGTTCGCTCGCCGTGCGCAGTGCGCCGCCCTCTTGCGTTATCAACATTGTCAAGAACCGAGAGGAACAAGGAGATGATTGTACGTGGAGAGGATGACAATAGGGACCCACCAGCGTCATGGCAGTATGCAAGCAAGTGCCTCTATGGTACAAGCCCAAAAATATGGTTCCTCCCAATGGTAGGACATCTGGGGCTCATGCCATTGTCAACGTAGTCAATAAACGAGAGAATTACACTATGAGCGGCTGACACCAGGGACCCAGCAAGTCACGCAGTTTTTTTAGGAACAAGCAGTTGTTATTTATACTAGTTTTAGCGACGGATCAGGGTAACAACGGGGCTGTGCGGGGGTTGTGGCCCGTCTAGCCAGGGTTTTATTTATGTTTACCACATCATGAGCCCAGTTGTGTTTTTTTCTTGCTGAAAATCGCTAGCCCAGTTCTATTTTTTTAAAAGAAATACCCAAACAAGGCCTACATGCTTTATCGGCCCTACCGGGCTGCAAATCTTTCAAGATGAGGAGAGTTTCATTCAGTTTGCCCAGAAATGGGCTGTACATTTTTAAAACACATCAAACCGGTAATTAGTTTCAATTTTTTTCATTACAAGATCTTAAATTCCATTGATTTTTATGCATGGACAATTATTTGGTTTTTATATTTATATAAATTATTTTTCAAAATAGTTTGAATGTGAATTGATATTTCTGGATTAAAAATAGTTGACTGCACTGAAATATGCAAAATTTCATATACTTTTTAACTGTGGCCACAATATGGGGTGTAATGCTAACAAAAAGAACATGGGCTCCAAAAAAATTCTTAAGAATTAGCATATGGGTTATACAATATTAGAAATAATGGCATATGGGTTGTATGTTGTTTTCCATAGATTTGAGGCTGACTTGTGCACCTACTACAAGTTGACGCGTATGCTTTCATAAAAAAAGGGTGACACACACGCAACGCCCTGTCGACTTAGTCAACACATGAGAGTAGTGACTGTTGGATGTCCATCCAACGGCCGTCGTGCTTCTTAAATCTCTGCTCTTCATGCTCCAGCCGCTCAACCAAGCACCGGCGGGACTGCCTGCTCCCTCCTCCTGCCACCGGCTATGCTGCCGCGCAGGCCTTACGGCCCCACCATACTCCAATCGCTGGCCTAGCCATCCCTCTACTCACCCACACATGCTGTTATTCTCCAGCGACGGCAGACGAACCAGTAAAACCTCGTACTCCTATCCACGCGGGCTTCCACTGCCGCGTCTTCCCCGGCTCTGCGTCGTCCCCTTCCTAGGTCTCGTCGTCGTCCACCGCCATGGTGCTCTCAGCGTGGCGTGGTCAACGTGGTCAATGAACGACATCCATCGGAAGTGGACTGTATGTGGAGAGGCTGACAGCTGGGTCCACGGCCGCAGCCCAGTTTTTTTGTGATTTCCAAAGTAAGTCGCTTTGTCAGGCCTGTTGGGCTGCAAATCTTTCAAGACGAGGAGAGCTTTCATTCGGCTGGCCGAGAAAATGGCCCATCAGTAATGAGAAATTGGCTGTACATTTTTAAAACACATCAAGCCGACAATTAGTTTCAAATATCTTTTTTTTTCATTTCAAGATTTTAAATTACATTAATTTTTATGCGTGGAGAATTTGTTGGATTTTATATTGATATACATTTATTTTTAAAATTAGTTTGAATATGAGTCGAAATTTCGGGATTAAAAACAGTTCGGACTGCACCGAAATATGCAAAATTTCATATAATTTTTTAACCGTGGCCACAATATGGGCTGTAATGCTAACGAAAAGAATATGGGCTCCAAAAAAACCTTAAGAATTAGCAAATGGGCTGTAAATTATTAGAAATAATGGCAGATGGGCTGTATGCTGTTTTCCACAGATTTGAGGCTTTCCTAAAAAAGGTTGACGCACAAGCACTGACTGTTGGATGTCCATCCAATGACCGTCGTGCTTCTTCAATCTCTCCTCTGCCTGCTCCAGCCGCTCAAACAAGCGCCGGCGGGACTGCCTGCTCCCTCCTCCCCGCGGCCGGCTGTGCTACTGCGCAGGCCTCACTGCCCCACTGTACTCCCATCACTGGCCTAGCCATCCCTCTACTCACCCACACCTGCTGTTATTCTCCGGCGACGGCAGACGAACCAGTAAACCCTCGTACAGTCGTACTCCCCTCCGCGTGGGAAACAACTGTCAAGTCTTCCCTGCCTCTGTGTCATCCCCTTCCTAGGCCTCGCCCTCATCCACCGCCGTGGTGCTCTTGGCGCGGCATGGTCAATGTGGTCAACGACCGACTTCCATCGGAAGAGTACTGTGCGTGGAGACGCTGACAACTGGGTCCACGGCCGCAGCAAGGAAGTGCCTCCTTATTACGCGCAAAATAATTATTCCTCCACCTGACAGCAGGGACCCACCGGACGGGCCACCGTATTTCACGAAAAAAACATTCCCCCCCTGATTGCTGGGACCCACCAGCTACACCTTCGCACGCAAGGAAGTGCTTCTGGGCAAAAAAACAAAATGATTCGCCCCCTTACTGCTGGGACCCACCAGCTACATCTTCGCACGCAAGGAAGTGCCTGACAGTCGGGACCCACCTGGTCGAAGCGTATGTAGCGTTGTCATTCTGGTCGCGAATGTGTACGTACATATATATTGGTGGATGTAGAGGCGCGCACGTGTTGTAGTAGAGGCGCGCACGTAGCATGTACACGTACATACAGCGGCCAGGGTGCAAGAACGAAAATACTGCTCTACAAAAAAAATACGGGCGGGGTCTCGAACGCCTACTCGCACATATGTACGTCCAGGGCTCGTTGAAATGGCTGGGTGGGAACAAAGAAACAACATCGTCGTCGTGTTCATGGGGAGGTAATGGAACGCGTCGTGTTCATGGGGAGGCAACGGAATGCCTCGTGTTCAGCGGGAGGCAACGGAACGCGTGGGCGCCAACCGGCTGGGTCGGAACGGAATGCGTGGTCATGTTCATCGGGAGGGCTTGGACGGAACAGGCGATGGAAACGAGGCCTGGCGTACCGCAGAACGGAGGAAACGGCCTTGTGTTCGACCGACCACGTTCGAAACGGGATCCTGTTCATCGAGAGGGGTCCGGCGTACCGCAAAACGGATGAAACGGACCTCCTACGGTCGAAATGGGGGTCCTGTTGATCGGGAGGGGTGTTGCGTACCGCAAAACGGACGAAACGGACTTGTGTTGGAGCGTTACAGTCGAAACGGGGGTCCTATTCATTGGGAGGGGTGTGTCGAACCGCAAAACGGGACTCCATGGGATACTGTTCTTCTCCACTGTTGACCTCCTCCAGCCTCCACGGGCTCCTGTTCATCCAGCCTCCACCGCGCGCTACTCCAGCGGCTACTGTTCAACCACTCCTCCACTGTCTACTGTTCATCCAGCCCTCCACACCACGGTGTCCGGTTCAACCACCCCTCCACGGGCAGCCCTCCACCGTCTACTGTTCATCCAGCCCTCCACCACACCATGGGGTCCTGTTCATCCAGAGGCAACGCCACCGCTCACTGTTCATTCAAACCCCCCCACAACACTCACTGTTCATCCCAGAGGCAGCATCGATCGGCTTCAGTTAGCAGCAGTAGAGAAGGATCACTCGATCGGGTTCAATTAACAGCCATCGATCGATCGCTCGGGTTCAGTAACGCGTAGCCTGTAGTGCAATCGCTCAGGTTTTGTTAGAGACCGCTCGCTCGGGTTCAGTTAGAGCCAACGCCTCGCACACACGCGCGTACGTGTACAAGAGAAACTCGCATCGCTCGGCCCCCGACGTCCCACCGTAACCGGGAACTCCCCGAAATTTTCCTCGCCCTCGCTTCTACCATGGTTTTTTCCGTCATGGACGGCCCAAAGAATGTCATGCAGCTGCGTCTCCGGCCCGCCCAAGACGAAAAGCCCATTTTCTGTCATGATTTTTTGTCATAGAAGTAGGATCCCACCACATCTATGATGATACTGGGTTTTGTCACAATTATCGTCATAGAAGTGTCATATGTATGACAGAAAAAAAATTCATTCGGCCCAGAATGTCACGGATGTGTCTTTTTTTGTAGTGTGTATGCATGTCCTTGTAAGTTAGTGCCACCTTGGGTTTATGACTAGTCATGTCGGCCCGGGTTCTCTTTCATATGGATACTATCGACACTATCATATACGTGAGCCAAAAGGGGCAAATGGTCCCGGGCCCGGTAAGGTGGCACCTGTGGAGATACTGTGCATGAGGCCGCAAAGTGATATGATGAGTTACATGCTAGATCAGTGTGACTTAGGATCGGGGTCCTAACAACATAGCCCTACCAGTAGCGATCCACTTCTTCCACCCAGATTGTACCAACTTCGTGAAATTTTTGTATGCAAGTTCAGTGTGCTATGATGTTCGATATGATTGTGTCAACTATATAAGTTTTTACAGAGCATCCACTGATGGGTCTCTCTCTCTCTCACACACACGCACACACACACATGCACAAGTGGGACCGGTTGAATTATTTCTTCGCTCGTGACAGCTTTTAATTAGGTTCCACTGTACTCTAACCTTTTTCATAAGTTATTAATTGAGCTCAGTGACTTCAAAAGGTTGTACAGAAGCCTTATTTGGGCCTTTCCGGCGTCGCTGAATGTGGGCCGAGTAGCCATGTAAAGTTGTACTATACTACACAGGCCTTTTTTTGAACATCAGCAATGCAACTAGGCCGACAGTTGTACACAATATCTGGGTCAACTTGTTATTCTCCACCCCGTTGGGCTTCCAATCTTTCCTAGCAGGGATGCATTAGGCTTAAGAATAAAATGGGCTTTAAGAAATAATAAATGGGATGTAATTATAAAAACTAGGTAGTAACTCAAAAAAACCACCAAACACGTAATTAGTTTTTAAAAAATATTATTGGATTTTGAAAATTTTAATTTCATTACTTGTAGCGCGCGCAATATTTCGTTGGATTTTTACGTAATACTAATTTATATTGAAATTACATTTAATCTGACTAGAAATTTCGGGATAAAATATTTCGGATCGCATTAAAATGTGGGAAATTTTATTGAATTCTGTTTTGAGCGGTTGGTTGAAATTATTAATGATTGTCCTAGCTAGAAAATGGGTTGTACTTTTAACAAACTATAAATGGGCTGTCATAAATTCCATTAGAATTCAAAAATGGGCTATACATTCTTACAAATCGCAAATGGGTTGTATGTTCTCTGCCAACACTTGTGGTCCTACTAAGTTGACGCGTACGCAAGGCTTTTTCAACTTATAGTCAACACACAGTTGCATGCCCATCCAACGGATGTCGTGCTTCTTCTTCAATCTTGGATATTCTTGCTTCAGCCACCCAAAACATGATTCCCCCCTGACATCTAGGGCGCATCGTTTCGAAGGCTGACCTGTGGGCCTACTAAGTTGATGCGTACCAAGGGCTTTGTCAACTTAGTCAATATAAACGATTCTTGCTGAAGTGACCGCACGATGTCCATCCTACGGCCGTTCTGCTTCTTCAACCTCTGGTCTTCTTGCTCCTGCCTCCCTTGTCCGGTTGTGCTACCACCGCTGGCCATGCCATCCCTCTATACTCACTCACACCTCCTGTTATTCTTCGGTGACGGTAGCCTCACACCGCAGCCAAAGCAGTCAACCCACGTACTCCCCTCCGCGTGGGCATCCACTACCGCGTCTTCCTCGGCTTCATGTCGTTCCCTTCCTAGGCCTCGCCATCATCCACCTCCTAGGTGCTCAACATGGTCAACGAAGGACAACCATTGGAAGAGGACTTTAGGCGGTGAGGCTGATAGCTGGACCCACCAGCTACATCTTCGAACAAAAGGAAGTGCCTCCTAATTACTCGCAAAATAAAAACGATTCCTACCCCTAATAGCTGGGACCGACCAACTGTACCTTCACACGCAAGGAAGTGCGTCCTTAGCCTCCCTGACCGCTAGGACCCATCCGGTCAAAGTGTACGTAGCGTTGTCTGTCTGGTCACGAATGTGTACGTACATACTGGTCGATCGGGATCTCTGCAAGTATGAACCATGGCCAAGTAAGTAGCGGCATGTGTCGTTGTAGAGCACCCGTCATAGTAGTTCACATAGTCCCGTATAAGTCCTGTACATGTACGTACAACCACAGGGCAAAAAATACGGCCATGTACGTACATACGAGCGGGGTCTCGAACACCTACTCACGCATACGTATGGCCAGGGCTCGTGTACATGGAGAGGCAGTGACAGCGTCTTGTTCATTGGCAGCCAACCGGCTGGGTCGAAATGGAGAAACTGCATCATCATGTTCATCGGGAGGCAACGGAACGCGTGTTGTTCATCGGGAGCCAGCCGGCTTTGACAGAATAGCCGATCGAAACGAGGCCTCACATATCATAGAACGGAGGAAGCGGCCTTCTATTCAACCGGCCACGGTCGAAATGGGATCCTATTCATCGGGAGGGGTCTAGTGTACCACAAAATGGAGGAAACAGACTTCTCTTGGACCTCCTATGGTCGAAACGGGGTCCTGATGATCAGGAGGGGTGTGGCATACCGCAAAATGGATGAAACAGACATGTGTTGGAGTGCTATGGTCGAAACGTGGGTCTTGCTCATCGGGAGGGGTGTGGCATACCGCAAAACAGGACTCCACAAGCTACTGTATATCTCCACCGTCGACCTCCTCCAGCCTCCACAGGCTACTGTTCATCCACCGTCGACCTCTTCTAGCCTCCACCTGCGACTATTCATCCAGGGGCTCCTGTTCATCCAGCCTCCACCGCTCCTCCACCGGCTACTATTGAACCAACCCTCTCCACGGGGTCCTTTTCAACCACCCCTCCACGGGCTACTGTTCATCCAGCCCTCCACCAGCTACTGTTCAACCAGCCCTCCACGGGGTCCTGTTCATCGAGCCCTCCACGGGGTCCTGTTCGTCCACCCCCAACCGGCTCGATCGGGGTCCTGTTCATCTAGCGGCAACGACATCTACTACCACGGGGTCCTGTTCATCCAAACCCAGTCATGAACTGCTCATCGAACCACCCCAACAATGCTCACTGTTCATCAAGAGGCAGCAGGTTCGATCGGCTTTAGTTAGCAGCAGTAGCGAAGGAATCGCTCGATCAGGTTCAATTAACAGCCAAGGATCGATCGCTCGGGTTCAGTAACGTGTAGCCTGCAGTGCAATCGCTCGGGTTCAATTAGAGCACAACGCCTCGCTCACACACGCATAGATGTACGACAGAAACGCGCAAACCTCCATGCATCGCTCGGCCCTGACCACCCACCGTAACCGGGAACTCCTCGATATTTTCCTCGCCCTCGCTTCTACCATGATTTTTTCTGTCATGGACGGCCCAAAGAATGTCATGCAGGTGCGTCTCCGGCCCGCCTAGGATGAAAATCCCATTTTCTGTCATGATTTTTTCATAGAAGTAGGAGCCCACCACATCTGTGATGATACCGAGTTTTGTCACAATTATCGTCATAGAAGTGTTATAAGCATGACAGAAAAAATTGTTCGACCCAGAATGTCACGGATGTGTCTTCTTTTTGTAGTGGTACTAGTAGCACTCTTTGCATCTTCCCCAACCACAGACGTTACATGGTGGAGCTCATTTCTGTACGATGATGCATCCCACGTGATAAATTGACGTGTCTAGTAGTAGTAGTTTACTCATTTCGGGTCGGGAACCACGCATGAACGGTATCGCGTTATTTAGAAATAATTTTTTTCTCTTCAGTGGCACACATGCAATATAAATAGGTTCATATGGAGAGAAAAAGAAACCGCTCCACTATATACATAGCCACAAGCCTACATGGTTGCTTGCTGGGGTTACTCTCTTCACACTCTCTTGCACAAAACGACTGTGGCCACATGTCTAACATCTGGGTGGATCACGTCCTCCGAGGGAAGGGGTGTATACTTTGTGTAGATGCGGTTGCCGTCGCCGACGGCGAAACCCCATTGTCGGCGTGTCCTGGTCAGGGGTCCCCGATGTTCTCTCTCACAAAGCTGGTGCGGTTTCCTACGTCCCTTGTTCACTGCCGCGACGTGGGCAGGTGCCACCTCCCGCCGCCCTCCTCTAAGCTAGCTACATCCCGACATCCCTCGGGTACAACTTCCTTTACAGCCAGCCGGCTTGCACCTCTGCCCCAGCTGCCACATCGCTCCATGTGGATATTTCTCTACTTCTTTGCCCTGCATGTATCTCTATTGGCTTCTACTATACTTGTTATGAGTTTATATCTCATTAACTAGACTCACTAGTTTTATTCTAGTCACGCTTCTTCAATTTCTTTCCCACAGGGATGCTCAGCTCGATAGTGAAAATGCACAACATGACCCGATGGTCAAAGGCTTGCAAACTTCATTCCTTCGGAAGGTTCAACCTCACTAGCAAATTAAAGCCTGGTTAGGGTTTAGGATTCAAGGCCTAGGGACTACATAGATCATTTTTTTCTTAGTTGTCTATGTTCCAAAGTAAGTGTCAACTTTAGTACAAATGTGTACACTAAAGTTGGCAAAGTTGGCATAAAGTTGAGACACTTATTTTGGAACGGAGGGCGTATTAGCTATGATCTGTGAATCATTGGGATGTAGTAGCATGCATGTTAGTCTCCTTTGTATTTGATGGAATGTTGCAACGGGGAAACCGTGGGTGCAAGATACATGAAACTGAAGTTGAAAGCTTCACAGCATTGCACATTTTCGTTGCCTTCGTGTTTTCGCCAAGCTGTTGTGTTTTTGCTGATTTCGCACCCCTCCACTATGAGAGTGGAGAAAAATTGTAAAGAGTGGAGATGCTCTACCTCCTTTCGCTGAAATGTGGGACATCCAACATCCCATGCACGTGTCATGTACCAAAGTGAAGTGTCCATTACAAGTGAGACTCAACACCATCATGCCACCTTAGTAATAATGACCAATGAGCTGTCAAATCACATAGACCCGGTAGTAAGTTGGATGGATGAAGCAACCATCACTATATGTTGAATGCACTTCTCCCTTCAACGCAAGTTATAGTGAGAGGTCGTGTCGGCTCTGCTCGGGCATGAATGCGGCACCAATTCTCTGGAGCGGCACTGGCTGTTTCGTGCGGGAAGTGCACGCGGGTGATGGAGGGGCCTTGGGTCGGCTAGGGTGGTCAGGAGCGGGCATGGCAGCTGTCCTGGCCGGACGCCCAGAAACGAGAGGATGCACCGACTCTTGCGGTTGCATAGTTAGAAGTACTACACACCAGCTGTCCCGACTGGACGCCCAGAATTGAGAGGATGCACCGATGCACCGACAGCGGGCGATGCATGCATCAATAATATTTATTTTTTGTTGGCATGTACTGTATTAGCAATTTACTACTTCCTGACTAATCTCATTTTGTTCGTTTTACCATATTATACAGTCTTATTTTCACTTCTTTACACCACATGCTCACATTCCAAGGTGCATTAAGTTGATGCATGCAAGGATTGAAAGAAACCAACTAGTGCATGTGACATGGCGGAAAAAGCTAGACGAAGGTAGTAGTACGAGATACAGTGGCACACTGAGTTAGGACGAATACAAGTGCTCGCTAATTATTGGAAGAGAGGAAAGTGTACATACAAAGTAATTAAAATTGAATTTCTTGAAAATGTTTAAAATTGGAGGATGGTGCAGCCCACCTTTCCAATATTTTGATCGTGTGTGGTTCAGTTATTGTTCACTTCGGAGGGTCGTGTACCACACGTGAACGTTAGTAAGTGCGACCGTGAGTGCGTGCAGCGTTAATTGCGAGTTGACTCCTTCGAGTGTTAAATTTTCTTCATGTATTAGCATTGCCCCTAGTATTTTTCTTCACTGTGTTAAATAAACAGTTCCGTTTTGTGCACAATTTAAAATGATTTTTATGGAGAGAAAAAGAAAGCCACTCCATCTATATACGCTGCAGCCTCGGCGCTTGTTTTGTAGGGTTCACTCTCTTCACACTCTCTCACCACTATATATATTCATGCTGGAGCCTCAACGCTTGTAGTTGCTCTCTTCACACTCTCTACCCTCCCCAGATCTAAAAAAGACTTCGTTGGCCTCTCTCTCCCCCCTCACTGTTGGTCAAAGAGCTAGTAGGATCCGTCCACCGGGGAAGGGAAGGAGGCTTAACGTTGTCGCCGTCGGCGAGGGAGGGGATCCACTACCGGCGCAGCTGTTCTCTTTCACCCAGCGGCGGCGCGGGAGGGCCTCCGACCCCTTCTTCCTCCGCCCACTTAGCCACACCCCAAAAATCTAAAGGTATAATTTACTTATTCCACATGCATTGCTCTAGCTGCATGTGGATTTTTTCCACTTTTGCACTCGAATCTACGTGTTGGATCAAACAGGAAAGTAGTGGGGAAAGTTGTATAGCATGAATCTAGGACGTGGTTCAAAGAGGAAAGGAAGGGGGAAAGTAGCATATACTGGCTATCCAGCACCTACGTTGCTCAAAAAGAAAACAATGACAAACGCAGTACGCAGATATGTAACAAACTAGTCTTTCTGTTGTTGGGGGACAATGTTGTAGAGTTTGAGGAGGACTAGATTTGCTGCCCTCACATAGGGAAAGGTGTCTAAAGAGAACAAAACTAGGACCAACACAAATATTCTCCTTGGTTGTTCGTTCTTTGTTGCAACAGACTGTGCATCACCCCTTTCTACATCGATAGATGCACATGGTGCTGGTGCGTCCACTGTCCCATACAACTCTTTAGTTGTTGTTAATCTAATAATGCCTCTCGAAAATTGAAGCAATGCCATAGTTAAAAGCAAATTATATGTTTAACGAATTTTATTATCAATATAATCTATCTATTAATAACAATCAATGCAACTGTTTGAGAAATGCTACTGTCTTTCTTTCTTTCCCATTTAGATAAGTTAGATGCTTCTTTTTGTGAGCTTCTATGTCATCCACCGTTATTGACCAGTAGTTGTTTCCTTTGCACCTATATGTAAACAAGGTTATCTACTTCACCTTGTTGTTATTGCGACCTTTTGTTGCACTACACAAAACACTTTTGTTTTAAGAGTGTTTTGTGCAGTTCAACCAAAATGTCACACCGACAACGTTGCTTGATTGCTTTATCTTAGTGGAACTACACAAGAGGAGATCTGACTTCCTATCCGTGTTGGCCAATTTGTTTTAGATCTTCTTCTTGTGAGTTGTCTGAATTCCGCGTCATGAGAGGTCAGTTTTAGATGACCATTTGTATTATGAGTTATGTGATTTGATGACTGAAGTTTGTTTAGAGTCCCAGATGAGACCACGGACACGACGAGGAGTCTCAAA
>NC_041390.1:379010967-379018496 GCF_002162155.2 Triticum dicoccoides | reverse complement strand
TAGTGGAGAAGAGAGCTGGCCGCCAGGAGGAGGCGCGTGCCCCCCTTGCCAATCCGAATTGGAAAAGGGGTGGGGGCGGCGCCCACCCCCTTTCCCTCTCCTGCTCCTTCTCTCTTTCCCCCTTTTTCTACTCCGGAAAAGAAAAAAAAGGAGAGGGGAATCCTACTCGGACTAGGGAGTCCTAGTAGGACTCCCCACACTTGGCACGCCCCTAGGGGGCCGGCCTCCTCTCCTCCCCCCTTTATATATGGAGGCGAGGGGGCACCCCAAAGGCACAATAGACAACCTCTTAGACGTGTGTGGTGCCCCCTCCACAGTTTACCACCTCGGTCATATTGTCATAGTGCTTAGGCGAAGCCCTACGCCGGTAGCTTCATCATCACCGTCGCCAGCCGTCGTGCTGACGGAACTCTCCCTCGTCCTCAGCTGGATCAAGAGCTCGAGGAACATCGTCGTGCTGAACATGTGCTGAACACGGAGCTGCTGTACGTTCCGTGCTAGGATCGGTTGGATCGTGAAGACGTTCGACTACATCAACCGCGTTACTAAACGCTTCCACTTTTGGTCTACGAGGGTACATAGACACACTCTCCCCTCTTTTTGCTATGCATCTCCTAGATAGATCTTGCATGATCGTATGATTTTTTTTGAAATATTGCGTTCCCCAATAGAGGAAACCGAGCCAGGTCTATGCATAGATGTTATATGCACAAGTAGAACACAAAGAGTTATGGGCGATAATAGTCATACTGCTTACCACCAACATCTTACTTTGATTCAGCGGTATTGTTGGATGAAGCGGCCCGGACCAACATTACATGACTGCGTTCATGAGACTAGTTCTACCGACATGCTTCGCACACAGGTGGCCGGTAGGTGCCTGTTTCTCAAACTTTAGTTGAATCGAGTTTGACTATGGCCGGTCCTTGTTGAATCTTAAAATAGCACACTTGATTAAAAATCGTTGTGGTTTTGATGTGTAGGTAAGAATGGTTCTTGCTAGAAGCCCGTAGCAGCCACATAAAACTTGCAACAACAAAGTAGAGGACGTCTAACTTGTTTTTGCAGGGCATGTTGTGATGTGATATGGTCAACACGTGATGAGATATAAATTGTTGTATGAGATGATCATGTTTTGTAAAAGTTATCGGCAACTGGAAGGAGCCTTATGGTTGTCGCTTTATTTTATGAAATGCAATCGCCATGTAATTGCTTTAATTTATCACTAAGCGGTAGCGATAGTCGTACAAGCAATAGTTGGCGAGACGACAACGATGCTACGATGGAGATCAAGGTGTCATGCCGGTGACGTTGGAGATCATGACGGTGCTTTGGAGATGGAGATCAAAGGCACAAGATGATGATGGCCATATCATGTCACATATTTAGATTGCATGTGATGTTTATCCTTTATGCATCTTATTTTTCTTACACTACTGCAGGATGCTACTAATGCGACACTACAATCGGAGACCCTTTGAGAAACTGTGTGCGATGCCGTAATCGCATATGGTGGTGTATGAAAACCGTTAGAAATGTACAAAACGTTTGCGATGGAGGACGCATCAAACACGGTTCAGATTTTAGTTGCATGTGCGATGAAGGGCATATGATTCAGTTCAATTAACTGTTTGCAGTGAGGAGGAACAAAAGAAACGGGCAGCCAGATGAAGGAGTCTGCGATACACAACATACGGTTCACTCGGATGAACTGTTTATGATTAGGCAACACAAAAGAAAATTGCAGCCAGATGAAGGTGTGCGATATAGAGCATACGGTTCACTCGGATGAACTGTTTGTGATTAGGCAACAAAAAAACGGTCAGCCGGATCAAGGTGTGTGCAATATACAGCATGAAGTTCACTCAGATGACATGTTTGCGTTGACACAAGAGAAAATAAATGATGCAACTTAATAAGACGTGTGTGTTGTGCGATGGGATTGCATGCGGTTCACTCGGCCCTTGTCGTTAGTGTGTGACCTCTGTGGCAACCATTCGCTCCCCAGGCGCCTCTTAGTGTACCGTGGCAATAGTCCACCGACTCTTCGCCTTTCCCTCTTGATTTGGAACTGTTAACGCACGCTAGCTCTTCCTCCATCCTCCAATTGCCTTCACCCTTCCTTTTGACATTGTTTGATCATCTTCTCCATGGAGGGAACAAGCCGGAAACAACCCCGTTATTCTTGCCCCGATCTGAATGATGACGTGGTGGAGGAACTCATTGATCGGTGCAACGTCATCCCCTCGGCTAGCATGGCAAGTTCATTCAAGACCATTCTTGACTCAACTAATAACATCATTACAAGGAACCCAAGGGTCAAGGAGCGGTTTGATCTCCCCTATCTTCTTCGCCGTGACCCTGCTGACTGGCGCGGGGACGAGGGAAGCCTCGCCTTGTGTAAGTTGATGCCGCTTGATAATGATACATATGATGTTAAGATGCCATCGCTTGAGGGCAAGGTTTGGGTAGGCACAAATGGAGATTGGGCTGTTTATATTGGGTACAACTGCGAGTGGGAACTTGTGAATGTGTACACTCGTCACCGGGTTCCACTTCCAAAAATCTCAGACTGCCCAGAGGTTGAGCACGTTGATGCTCTACGTGAGTTCAAATACGATCATGGTAACTGTCGTCTACGAAAGATAGCAATTTGTCGAGTTCCCAACCGCTCTTGGGATTACACGAGCTATGAAGTTGTTGCTATCTTCGACAAGCTTGTTGCCTTCCTTACTTCCACTCCTCGATTGATATTGCTCAAAAATCAGTTTGTATACACGGATGAGTACTGTGATGCAATTCAATACAAGGGTCTTGTGTTTGCTGCCACGACTCGTGCCACTGTTTTTGCATGGAATCCTCATGATTTCGGTACGTTTGTCTTCCACCATAATTATAATTGTTTCATCCACATGCATGCGGGTAAGCTAGTTTCCCTTTACTAATTAACCTTATTGTGTTTCAAAGGTCCTGTGAACATTCCACCACCTATACTTGAAAATTTTATTCACGAGCATGAGGACGAGCAGGACCTATATACTCAGTGGCGCATGGCAACTTATTCCGATGGATCACTTCTTCTTGTTTGTATACGGGGCACTGCTGATGTTACTAAGGAAGCGGGTGTTGTCTCGTATGGTCGCACCCTCCGGACCTATTCCAACGTCCATTGCAGGGTATTCGGGATGGATACTAGTGTGTTAGCACCAACACCTTCTCCCTAGTTCAGTATTGAAAGTCTTGGAGGAAACTCGCTCTTCCATGGACAAAACTATCCAATGATGGTGGAAGGCGATCCAGCTCCTGCTGACACAACGTTACTACCATTAATGAGAAGCAATTGTATCTATACCTCAGACATTACTATGCTTCCCTACCGTCCCAATATGGGTATTGAAATAGGCCGCTTCAGCCTGGATGATCAGTCCTGCGTTGGTCTCGAGATTGACAGTAGCTGGCCCTTCCCAGAGAATCACTTCTGGTTCAAAGCAAGTGTTTCCAACGCCGACAAGTGGTTGAGCTTAAGTTCATTTCATCTCTTTGTTATTTGTTGTGTGAGAAAAACTTTACTAGAATTTTTTGTTGGAAATGATCTATAATCCAACGTGTATCCTCGTTGTCGTTGTGGGTTGATGACTTGTTGTATGTAATCAATGGTACATTTGCATATGCGTCCATGAACTCACGCCTGCTAGTGGTGTCCATATGAAGAGTGCTAGTTATTTTAGTTGCAAAAATTAGATAGTGCTAGTGATTCGTAGTTGCAGTGTTACAAGGTTGACAAATGGCAATGTTATTACTAGATAAACAAATGTCAATCTTTCCAGTTTGAGAAATGGCAACATACCCAAAATGACAGATATGCAAATTTTACCCAATTGTTTGTACGTGGTTGCACACGGGTCATGCAAAACAACCATTTGCGTTGAAGGGATGCAGAAATCCTGCTCGGCACATTTTCCCTTAGCTTCCTGGGGAAGCTGTCGGTTAGCATACAGGTGTTCTAACTAAAACGTTCGCTATGAGTGTTTTATATTTAAAAACCATTGACGTTTTTTTCAAAAGAAAATCGTTTGATAAGTCTGCACATTAAGAGAGACCCCTCAAGGATCAAACCCACAAAAACGACCTTTAAAGGCGTCATACCAGGTGTAGAGGCCCATTGCAGAGGCTCAGTCACACTGGAAGTGGTCTTCGGATCCCCAGATAACTTCCAAAGTGAAGAGTTAATCTTCAACATAGTCCCGTTCCGCAGTGGCTACCATGCACTGCTCGGGCGAACTGCATTTGCGAGATTCAATGAGGTACCGCATTATGCATATCTCAAGCTCAAGATGCCAGGACCTCGGGGGGTCATCACAGTCAATGGAAACACAGAGCGCTCTCTCCACACAGAGGAGCACACTGCGGCCCTCGCAGCAGAAGCGCAAAGCAGCCTCTTAAGGCAATCCACTAGTTCGGTGATTAAGGACCCATACACCTTCAAGCACGCCCGGAGTAATCGGCAACTGGACCGCCTGGCACGTTCCGAGCTCGCATAGCAATGCGGCCCCCACCCCGGTCCCAGCCAAAGGGTGAAATCCGTGCCACGCGTACATAATTACACATTAAAAATACCATGGGCACAGGTGGGGAGGGGGGCACGACTGCGGCACGCTCCAAGATGCGGCTTAAACCGCACTAGGGGTTTCCCGCTTTGTTATTTTTCTCTTTCAGGACTTTAATCTCTGGAAACCCTGTCCGGCAGCATGATTGCCGAACACATGATGCAGCAACCAAGGAGGCAGAAAGCTACATCACACCACGGAACTCCCATGTGGATTACGATAACGAATGAAATATTTGCTTTAATACTATTCCTCAGCTTGCCCTTGGAAGGGACATGTCAAATAGTCCTACTTTTTGCTTATCGCACTACTTGTATCATTCTGCTTTAACGCACCTTTTTGAATAAACAAGGCATAGCATTAAGACTATTATTGCATTCTTCCTTTATATATATATATATATATATGTTCATTCATGACATGTAGCACCCGTACATTCTGGTACGACCAATACGCTAGGGTCTTAGGCATACCCCATAATACGGCGTGAGAAGTCTGAACAGTTTCGATAGTGCGGCACCCCGAACTTATAGCATTATATACATCATCTCTGAATCATGTCTTGGATCAATAGTTGGGTTTGCCCGGCTCCCATGTTTTTGTACCTTACGTTCCGCTATATCGGCTAAGGTAGCACTGGGAGAACTACTGTGATTGTGCCCTGGTTCTGCTGGGCTAAGCACCTCAGTAGAGAAAGCTAAAACTGACTGTCATGATAAGGCGAGAGACTGGTCGCTGTTCGAGAGGTTTCAAGTCCCTAAAGACTTATGCCGCTTAGAGCGAGGAGTCGGCCCTGTCCGGCTTAAGGTGTGTATAGCGCCCCGAAATCGGCCTTCCGAATACTAGGGGCTTCACCGAAATTTAAAATTATAGAATTCTATGGCTAAGTGAGAGTGATAACGCATTATAGTCCGATTGGCTTGTTCGTTGTGCTGAGCACCTCCCTCGAAAGACCCAAAAATGGGAACAAGAGTGCTCAGGTTTATCCCGAACACCCCAGCACTCGTGGCGTGGGGGCAGAAGCCGACGGCTAGCCATCTCTCAGATTTGATAAACAGCCGAACAGAAGGCAATATTTTAAATTCAAACAAGCATTGCATAGCGCATATGAACAAGTTTTCATAATACAGGATTACACGAGCAAGTTTATTCAAATATTACATCTTTCGCACACTTGTTCGCTACAAGACAGGCACCCTTCAGGACACCCTCATAGTACATCACGGGGTGGAGATGCTCCTTGCCCTGCGGTGGCCCTTCCTTCACCAGCTTCACGGCGTCCATCTTGGCCCAGTGCACCTTCGCACGGGCGAAAGCCCGGCGTGCACCTTCGATGCAGACGAACCGCTTGATGACTTCCTGCCGTGGGCAGGCATCCACAAGCTGCCTCACCAGGCCGAAGTAGCTGTTGGGAAGGGCGTCGCTAGACCACATCCGGACTATAAAGCCCTTCATGGCCTGTTCGGCCGCCTTGTGCAGCTCGACCAGTTGCTTCAGCTGGTCGCTCAGAGGCATCGGGTGTTCGGTCCCAGTATATTGAGACCAGAACAGCTTCTCCGTTGAGCTTCCCTCCTCGGCCTGGTAAAACTGTATGGCATCCGACATGCTGCGGGGCAAATCTGCGAATGCTCCTGGAGAGCTCCGGATTCGGGTAAGTAACAAGTAATTTACTTTCACATGCTTGCTTTGCATATAGAATGCCTTACCCATCGCTATATTCTTCATCGCATCAATCTCCTGGAGGGCCTTTTGGGCTTCAGCCTTGGCACTCTTTGCACTCTCAAGGGCCGCGGCAAGCTCGGACTCTCGCGTCTTCAAGTCAAGCTCCAACGCCTCGTGCTTTGTCACGAGAGCGTAGAGCTCTTGCTGCACCTCGCCCACCCATGCCTCTTGTTTTTCCCGCTCGGTGTGCTCCTGGGCCGCTTTGTTTTTGGCCTTGGATAGCGCTTGCTTCAGGGTTGCCACTTCGGTCGTGGCCCCTGGCAAATTAAAGATGATCCTGTCATTTTGCAATCGCATCCCTTTTATATATACATATATACAGACTAGGTATTACTGACCATTGTTCTCCTCGAGCTGCCTCTTGGCAAGGCCAAGCTCTTTCTTGGACCCTTCGAGGTTTTGCTTCAGTACGGCGACCTCCGTAGTCAGTGCAGCAGAGGTCAGCAGCGAAGCCTGCATACGCATATAGACATACTTATATTATACTCCTACAGATATTAGTTGATCCTCTATTCGGCTTTTCTTTTTGAACACCAAACAGAGCATCAGGGGCTACTGTCTATGCGGTAATATTTTTCCTATATTTCAAATACTTACCTCAAAGCCTGTTAGAAGGCTGGCACAGGCTTCAGTCAGTCCGCTCTTGGCGGACTGAACCTTCTGGATCACCGCACTCATAATAGTGCGGTGCTCTTGGTCGATGGAAGCGCTGCGAAGCGCTCCCAGTAGATTGTCTGGTGCCTCTGGATGGACAGAGGTCACTGGCACGGGCGTCTTGCCCCTTTTGGAAGGAGGCCACCTGCCCGAGTCCGGAACCACTGCAGGTTTCGGTGCAATGTTC
This sequence comes from Triticum dicoccoides, assembly GCF_002162155.2. Taxonomy (NCBI): domain Eukaryota; kingdom Viridiplantae; phylum Streptophyta; class Magnoliopsida; order Poales; family Poaceae; genus Triticum; species Triticum dicoccoides. Next base: position 379,011,326 of record NC_041390.1, on the reverse strand, counting down.
GGCTGAAGGCCGAACTCGGAGCCCTCGAGAGCCTTACCCCCTCTACTCCCGGAGTCCGGAAGGTCGCCTTGAGGCGCCTCCGGGACTGTCTCCCCTCGACCCGGTGCCTCTTGAGACAGCACCTTGGCATTGTCCGTAGGGTAAGGGGAGGTGGCGGTCGGAAGTGGATCGCTATCCATATGCGACGAGTCCAAGGAGCCGCCCAATGAAGATATGTCGATACGGGCTTGGGGCAGTCTGCATAATCATATTCGGCGTTAGGAGAAGCAGTGCGACAAAGGTATGCTATGAGTTACTCTGGTATCCGAATACTTATGACTTCACTAGGGGCTTGGTCCTGAGCAGCCACTCGTCTTCGT
>NC_041390.1:378970812-379010896 GCF_002162155.2 Triticum dicoccoides | reverse complement strand
TTTTCTTGTCTCCCCCGGCTGGAGAGGGAGCATCTTCATCTTCCTCCTCGTCTTCATGAGAGGAGTGCGCCGCAGAGTCATCGGACGATGAGTCCGATACCACCTGGCGTCGGGAACTCTTTCGGGTTCCCTTGGCCTTCTTCTTGGTCTTCTCTGGCACCTTGTAAAGAGCCAGAGTCAGCATCTCCGTCAGGAGAGCGTCCGCAGTGTCTTCGGACAGAGGGGCTGAACAGTTGATCTTCTCCGATGCTCCCACCCAGTCCTATCAAAGGCATGGGAGCTCAAACCCCGCGCGTGGTTAAGCTATGGGAAGTAAAAATCCTACCAGATGTGCAAAACTTACCGGATTCGCAGGGCACTTTGCGCTTAGCCCGCGGTCCTCGGTGAGAGAGGGAGGGACCTCGGCGCCCTTGAACAGCACCCTCCAGACGTCCTTGTGTGTCGTGTCAAAGAGCTTGCTCAGAGTCTGGTGCTGGGCCGGGTCGAACTCCCACAAGTTGAAATCCCATTGTTGACATGGGTGGATCCAGCGGAAGAGCATGACCTGGACTATGTTGACAAGCTTGAGCTTCTTGCTTGCCATATTCCGAATACATTTCTGGAGTCCGTCCAGCTCCACCAATGAACCCCAAGATAGGCCCTTCTCTTTCCAGGAGGTGAGCCGCATGGGGATTCCGGATCGAAACTCGGGGGCCACCACCCAGTTGGTGTCGCGTGGCTCGGTGATGTAGAACCATGCCGATAGCCACCCCTTTATGGTCTCCACGAAGGAGCCTTCAAGCCATATAACATTGGGCATCTTTCCCACCATGGCTCTGCCGCATTCCTCTTGTTGGCCTCCCACCACCTTCGGCTTGATATTGAAGGTCTTCAACCACAGGCCGAAGTGGTGCCGGATGCGGAGGAGAGCCTCACACACGACGATGAACGCCAAAATGTTGAGGATGAAGTTCGGGGCTAGATCATGAAAGTCTAGCCTGTAGTAGAACATAAGACCGCGGACGAATGGATGGAGGGGAAACCCCAGTCCACGGAGGAAGTGGTGGAGGAAGACTACCCTCTCGTGAGGTTCCGGGGTAGGGACGATCTGCCCTGCAGCGTGCAGCCGATGCGCGATATTCGCGGCTAAGTATCCGGCTCCGCGCAGCTTTTTGATGTGTCCCTACGTGACGAAGGAAGCCATCCACTTGCCTCCCTCTCCGGACATGTTTGGAGAAGGTTGAGGAGAAGGATGTGGACTTGGGTGTTGGAGCTCGAGTGCGCAAGAACGGATGAGCAAGGAGGAAGAAGGCATGGGTAGAAAAAGGTTAAACATTATCCCTTTATAAGGGCGGCCGAAACTATTTGCCCCCACTAGCCTGGTAAAACTCGCTTATCCCTCAAGCGCCGTAATTGATGGCACGGTTGGGTTACCCACGCCCGTATTGATGAGAATCCCGTAATAAGGGGGACACGATCTCTGCTTTGACAAGACGTGTCAAGAAACTACCTCGCGTTATGTGCGGGGCTAGTTAAAGAAAAACAATTCGAATAATCACCGAGCCATGGCATGATGTCATGTTGCTAAAATGTGTCAGCAGATTAGATTTGTGGAAATATTATTCTCTCTACGGTGGTATGTGGAACGTATTTTGCAGGGTCGGACACTATCCTTTTATTCAAACTCTTCTGTGGTGTATTCGGAGGAGGAAACCACATTGCAATGCCGAAGACAACACTGCGCGTCGGACTCATCGTCATTGAAGCCTGGTTCAGGGGCTACTGAGGGAGTCCTGGATTAGGGGATCTCTGGACAGCCGGACTATATCCTTTGGCCGCTTTGTTGGACTATGAAGATACAAGATTGAAGACTTCGTCCCGTGTCCGGATAGGACTCTACTAGGCGTGGAAGGCAAGCTAGGCATTACGAATATGGATATCTCCTCCTTTGTAACCGACCTTGTGTAACCCTAGCCCCCTCCGCTGTCTATCTAAACCAGAGGGTTTTAGTCCGTAGGACAACATACAATCATACCATAGGCTAGCTTCTAGGGTTTAGCCTCTCTGATCTCGTGGTAGATCAACTCTTGTAATACTCATATTATCAAGAATAAATCAAGCAGGACGTAGGGTTTTACCTCCGTCAAGAGGGCCCGAACCTGGGTAAAACATCGTGTCCCTTGCCTCCTGTTACCATCTGCCTTAGACGCACAGTTCGGGACCCGCTACCCGAGATCCGTCCGTTTTGACACCAAAAGTGTACCTATCGTACACGGTTTATAAACATGAACTGTTTGTGATGTGCTAGGCATCGTAAATCTCCCGTGCCTGGAATCTGCCTAGAATCTTCCTGGAAAGCTCCCGTGCCTAGAATCTGCCTGGTTTTAGGCAGAACCACAAAACTCCGACTACGATGGCAATGCGAGCACAAACAAGTAGCAAGGATGAATAGTTTGGGATATTCGAGATATCGGAAACGGTTATATAGGGACAACTTTATGCATCAAGGCTCCCTATCCCTGACGGTTTCTGGGTCGTGTGGGAAGGAGCCCCCTATCACTCACACTCACACTCACTTGGCGAAGGTTCCAAATGCCGTTGCGAAAAGGGGTAAAAACCCATTTGTTTAGGACCGACGGGCACCAGTGTTAGTACGGCGGTAGCATTATAAGATGATCTCTCACTAAATTTCAAGGTGCAAGTGTTCTGCCTGAGTATGCACCATTACTACAGTATGTCGTGCCGAGACACCACGTGATGATCGGGTGTAATAAGCTCTATGTTTATATACAACAGGTGCAAGCCAGTTTTGCACGTGCAGAATACTCAGGTTAAACTTGACAAGCCTAGCATATGCAGATATGGCCTTGGAACACTAAGACCGAAAGGTCGAACATGAATCATATAGTAGATATGATCAACATAGTGATGTTTACCATTGAAAACTATTCCATCTCACGTGATGATCGGACATGGTTTAGTTGATATGGATCACGTGATCATTTAGATGACTAGAGGGATGTCTATCTAAGTGAGATTTTTTAAGTAATATGATTGATTGAACTTTAAGTTATGATAAACTTAGTACCTGATAGTATTTGCATGTCTATGTTGTTGTAGATCAATGGCATGTGCTACCGTTCCCTTGAATTTTAGTGTGTTCCTAGAGAAAGCTAAGTTGAAATATGATGGTAGCAACTACACGGACTGGGTCCGTAACTTGAGGATTATCCCCATTGCTGCATAGAAGAATTATGTCCTGGAAGCACCACTAGGTGCAACACCCGCTATAGGAGCAACTCCAGACATTGTAAACGTCTGGCAGAGCAAAGCTGATGGCTAGTCAATAGTTCAGTGTGCCATGCTTTACGGCCTAGAATCGGGACTTCAAAGACGTTTTGAACGTCATGGAGCATACGAGATGTTCCAGGAGTTGAAGTTAATATTTCAAGAAAATGCCCGAACTAAAAGACATGAAGTCTCCAATAAGTTCTATAGCTGCAAGATGAAGGAGAATAGTTCTGTCAGTGAACATATACTCAGAATGTCTGGGTACCACAACCACTTGACTCAACTGGGAGTTAGTCTTCCTGATGATAGTGTCATTGACAGAGTTCTTCAATCACTGCCACCAAGCTACAAAAGCTTCATGATGAACCATAATATGCAAGGGATGGATAATACAATTCACGAGCTCTTCAGGATGCTAAAAGCTGCGGAGGTACAAATCAAGAAGGAGCATCAAGTGTTGATGGTTAACAAGACCACTAGTTTCAAGAAAAAGGGCAAAGGGAAGAAAGGGAACTTCAATAAGAACGACAAGCAAGTTGCTGCTCAAGTGAAGAAGCCAAGTCTGGACCTAAGCCTGAGACTGAGTTCTTCTACTACAAAGGGACTGGTCACCAGAAGCGGAACTGCCTGAAGTATTTGGCGGATAAGAAGGATAGCAAAGTGAAAGGTATATTTGATATATATGTTATTGAAGTGTACCTTACTAATGCTCGTAGTAGCGCCTGGGTATTTGATACTGGCTCTGTTGCTCATATTTGCAACTCAAAACAGGGGCTATGGATTAAACGGAGATTGGCTAAGGACGAGGTGACGATGCGCGTGGGAAATGGTTCCAAAGTCGATGTGATCGCCGTCAGCACACTACCTCTACATCTTCCGTCGGGATTAGTTTTAGACCAAAATAATTGTTATTTGCTGCCAGCGTTGAGCATGAACATTATATCTAGATCTTGTTTGATGCGAGACAGTTATTCATTTAAATCAGAGAATAATGGTTGTTCTATTTATATGAATAATATCTTTTATGGTCATGCACCCTTGATGAGTGGTCTATTTTTGTTGAATCTCAATCATAGTGATACACATATTCATAATATTGAAGCCAAAAGATGCTAGGTTAATAATGATAGTGCAACTTATTTGTGGCACTGCCGTTTAGGTCATGTTGGTGTAAAGCGCATGAAGAAACACCATGCTGACGGGCTTTTGGAATCACTTGATTATGAATCACTTGATGCTTGTGAACCATGCCTTATGGGCAAGATGACTAAGACTCCGTTCTCCGGAACAATGGAGCGAGCAACTGACTTATTGGAAATAATACATACTGATGTATGCGGTCCGATGAGTGTTGAGGCTTGCGGCAGGTATCGTTATTTTCTGACCTTCACAGATGATTTGAGCAGATATGGGTATATCTACATGATGAAACATAAGTCTGAAACATTTGAAAAGTTCAAAGAATTTCAGAGTGAAGTGGAAAATCATCGTAACAAGAAAATAAAGTTTATACGATCTGATCATGGAGGTGAATATTTGAGTTATGAGTTTGGTCTTCATTTGAAACAATGTGGAATAGTTTCGCTACTCACGCCACCTGGAACACCACAGTGTAATGGTGTGTCCAAACAACGTAACCATACTTTATTTGATATGGTCCGATCTATGATGTCTCTTATTGATTTACCGCTATCCTTTTGGGTTTATGCTTTAGAGACGCCTGCATTCACGTTAAATATGGCACCATCTAAATCCGTTGAGAAGACACCGTATGAACTTTGGTTTGGCAAGAAACCTAAGCTGTCATTTCTTAATGTTTGGGGCTGCGATGCTTTTGTAAAAAGGCTTCAACCTGATAAGCTCGAACCCAAATTAGAGAAATGTGTCTTCATAGGATACCCAAAGGAAACTGTCGGGTACACCTTCTATCACAGATCCGAAGGCAAGATATTCGTTGCTGAGAACGGATCCTTTCTAGAGAAGGAGATTCTCGAAAGAAGTGAGTGGGAGGAAATTAGAACTTGTTGAGGTAATTGTATCTTCTCCCTAATTGGAAAGTAGTTCACCACAGAAATCAGTTCTAGTGATTCCTATACCAATCAGTGAGGAAGCTAATGATGATGATCATGAAACTTATGATCAAGTTACTAGCGATGATGAGCCTAGATTCCACAAAATGGCTTGAGGCCATGAAATCTAAGATGGGATCCATTTATGAGAACAAAGTCTGGACTTTGGTTGACTTGCCCGATGATCGGTAAGCCATAGAGAATAAATGGATCTTTAAGAAGAAGACTGACGCTAACGGTAATGTTACTGTCTACAAAGTTCCACTTGTTGCGAAAGGTTTTCAAAAAGTTCAAGGAATTGACTATGATGAGACCTTCTCACCCAGGGTGATGCTTAAGTCTGTCTGAATCATGTTAGCAATTGCCACATTTTATGATTATGAAATTTGGCAAATGGATGTCAAAACTGCATTCCTTAATGGATATCTTGAATAAGAGTTGTATATGATGCAACCAGAAGGTTTTGTCGATGCTAAAGGTGCTAACTAAGTGTGCAAGCCCCGGCGATCCATTTATGGACTGGTGCAAGCCTCTCGGAGTTGGAATATATGCTTTGATAGTGTGATCAAAGCATATGGTTTTATACAGACTTTTGGAGAAGCCTATATTTACAAGAAAGTGAGTGGGAGCGCTATAGAATTTCTAATATTATATGTAGATGACATATTTTTTATGGGAAATAATACAGAATTTCTGGATAGCATAAAAGGATACTTGAATAAGAATTTTTCAATGAAAGACCTCGGTGAAGCTGCTTATATATTAGGCATCAGGATCTATAGAGATAGATCAAGATGCTTAATTGGACTTTCACAAAGCACACACCTTGATAAAGTTTTGAAGTTCAAAATGGATCAGTCAAAGAAAGGGTTATTACATGTGTTATAATGTGTGAAGTTGAGTTAGACTCAATGCCCGACCACTGCAGAAGATAGAGAGAAAATGAAAGTCATTCCCTATGCCTCAGCCATAGATTCTATCATGTATGCAATGTTATGTACCAGACCTGAGGTGTGCCTTGCTATAAGTTTAGCAGGGAGGTACCAAAGTAATCCAGGAGTGGATCACTAGACAACGGTCAAGAACATCCTGAAATGCCTGAAAAGGACTAAGGATATGTTTTTCATTTATGGAGGTGACAAAGAGCTCGTCGTAAATGGTTATGTCAATGCGAGTTTTGACACTGATTCAGATATGTTTCTCATTTGTGGTGCAGTTCCAAGCGGAGCGTCGTGGCGGGATCTACGTGTGAAGCGGACTACGTAGCTGCTTCAGAAGCAGCAAATGAAGGAGTCTGGATTAAGAAGTTCATATCCGATCTAGGTGTAATACCTAGTGCATTGGGTCAAATGAAAATCTTTTGTGACCGTACTAAAGCAATTTCCTTGGCGATGGAATCTAGATTTCACCAGAGAACCAAACACATCAAGAGAAGCTTCAATTCCATCCGCGATCAAGTCAAGGAGGGAGACATAGAGATTTCCAAGATGCATACGGATCTGAATGTTGCAGACCCATCGACTAAGCCTCTCTCACGAGCAAAACATGATCAGCACAAAGACTCCACGGGTGTTAGAATCATTACTATGTAATCTAGATTATTGACTCTAGTGCAAGTTGCAGACTGAAGGAAATATGCCCTAGACGCAATAATAAAGTTCTTATTTATATTTCCTTAGATCATGATAAATGTTTATTATTCATGCCAGAATAGTATTAACAGGAAACTTAGTACATGTGTGAATACATAGACAAACAGAGTGTCCCTAGTACGCCTCTACTAGACTAGCTCGTTAATCTAAGATGGTTAAGTTTAATAAACCATAGACAGGTGTTTTCATTTGATGAACGGGATCACTGCTACCTCTTGAGATTGTGTTGGTTTTCCCAAGGTATCAATCCAGTAGGAGATAGTACACAAGTCACCTAGTACCTGCACAAACAAACAATAACCTCGCAACCAACGCGATAAAGGGGTTGCCAATCCCTTCACAGTCACTTATGAAAGTGAGATCTGATAGAGATAATAAGATAAATATTTTTGGTATTTTTGTTGTATAGATTGGAAAATAAAGATTGCAAAGTAGAAATAGCAAATTGATAGGAAAATAATATGATGGAAGATAGACTCGGGGGCCATAAGTTTCACTAGTGGCTTCTCTCAAGATAGCAATTTTGACGGTAAGTGAACAAATTACTATCAAGCAATTCATAGAAAAGCGCATAGTTATGAGAATATCTAGGCATGATGATGTATATAGGCATCACGTCTGCGACAAGTAGACCGAAACGATTCTGCATCTACTACTATTACTCCACACATCGACCGCTATCCATCATGCATCTACAGTATTAAGTTCATAAGAACAGAGTAATGCATTAGGAAAGATGACATGATATAGAGGGATAAACTCAAGCAATATGATATAAACCCCATCGTTTTATCCCAGATGGCAACAATACAATATGTGCCTTGCTGCCCCTGCTGTCACTGGGAAAGGACACCGCAAGTTTGAACCCAAAGCTAAGCACTTCTCCCATTGCAAGAATGATCAATCTAGTAGGCCAAACCAAATTGATAATTAGAAGAGACTTGCAAAGATATTTAAATCATGCATAAAAGATTTCAGAGAAGAATCGAATATTGTGCATAGATAATCTTGATCATAAACCCACAATTCATTGGATCTCGACAAACACACCGCAAAAAGAATTACATCGAATAGATCTCCAAGAGAATCGAGGAGAACTTTGTATTTAGATCCAAAGAGAGAGAAGAAGCCATCTAGCTAATAACTATGGACCCAAAGGTCTGTGGTAAACTACTCACACATTATCGGAGAGGCTATGGTGTTGATGTAGAAGCCCTCCATGATCGATTCCCCCTCCGGTGGAGCACCGGAAAAGGCCCCAAGATGGGATCTCACGGGTACACAAGGTTGGGGCGTTGTAAATAGGGTTTCGTGGTGCTCCCGGATGTTTTAGGGATATATGGGTATATATAGGAGGAAGAAGTACATCGGTGGAGCTGCGAGGGGCCCACGAGGGTGGGGGCGCGCCTGCCCCTCTGGGCGCGTCCCCTGCCTAATGGCCTCCTTGCTTCATTCTTGAGGCCAGGTGGGGGCGTGCTTGCCCCCATGGGCGCGTCCCCTGCCTCATGGCCTCCTTGCTTCTTTCTTGAAGCCACTCCAAGTCTCCTGGATCACGTTTGTTCCAAAAATAACTCTCTTGAAGGTTTCATTCCGTTTGGATTCCGTTTGATATTCCTTTTCTGCGAAACACTGAAATAGGAAAAAAAACAGCAATTTGCACTAGGCCTTTGGTTAGTAGGTTAGTCCCAAAAATAATATAAAAAGGTAAATTAAAGCCCATTAAACATCCAAAAGAGATAATATAATAGCATGGAACAATCAAAAATTATAGATACATTGGAGACGTATCAAGCATCCCCATGCTTAATTCTTGCTCGTCCTCGAGTAGGTATATGGTAAAAAACAAATTTTTTGATGCAGAATCCTACCTAGCATAATTCTCAATGTAATTTTCTTTATTGTGGCATGAATTATTAGATCTGAAAGATTCAAGACAAAAGTTTAATATTGACATAAAAATAATAATACTTCAAGCATACTAATAAAGCAATCATGTCTTCTAAAAATAACAAGGCCAAAGAGAGTTATCCCTACAAAATCATATAGTATGTCTATGCTCCATCTTCACCACACAAAATATTTAAATCTTGCACAACCCCGATGACAAGCCAAGAAATTGTTTCATACTTTTGATGTTCTCCAACTTTTTCAATCTTCACGCAATAGATGAGCGTAAGCCATGGATATAGCACTATAGGTGGAATAGAATGGTGGTTGTGGAGAAGACAAAAACGAGAAGATAGTCTCACATCAACTAGGCGTATCAACGGGCTATGGAGATGCACATCAATAGATATCAATGTGAGTGAGTAGGGATTGCCATGCAACGGATGCACTAGAGCTATAAGTCTATGAAAGCTCAACAAAAGAAACTAAGTGGGTGTGCATCCAACTTGCTTGGTCACGAAGACCTAGGGAATTTTGAGGAAGCCCATCATTGGAATATACAATACAAGTTCTATAATATGGAATTCCCACTAGTATATGAAAGTGACAACATAGGAGACTCTCTATCATGAAGATCATGGTGCTACTTTGTCCCTTCTCTCTTTTTCTCTCATTTTTTTATTTGGGCCTTTTTTCTCTTTTTTATGGCCTCTTTTTTTTTCTTTTTTTTCGTCCACAATCTCATCCCGACTTGTGTCATCCTTTTCTCACTTGGGACAATGCTCTAATAATAATGATCATAACACTTTTATTTACATAAAACTCAAGAATTACAACTCGATACTTAGAACAAAATATGACTCTATGTGAATGCCTCACGCGGTGTACCGGGATGTGCAATGACTCATGAGTGACATGTATGAAAGAATTATGAAGGTGGCTTTGCCACAAATACGATGTCAACTACATGATCATGCAAAGCAATATGACAATGATGAAGCGTGTCATAATGAATGGAACGGTGGTAGGTTGCATTGAAATATATGTTGGAATGGCTATAGAAATGCCATAATAGGTAGGTATGGTGGCTCTTTTGAGGAAGGTATATGGTGGGTGTATGGTACAGGCGAAAGTTGCGCGTTACTAGAGAGGCTAGCAATGGTGGAAGGGTGAGAGTGCGTATAATCAATGGACTCAACGTTAGTCATAAATAACTCACATACTTATTGCAAAAATCTATTACTTATTGAAAAAAGTACTACGCGCATGCTCCTAGGGGGATAGATTGGTAGGAAAAGACCATCGCTCGTCCCCGACCGCCACTCATAAGGAAGACAGTCAATAAATAAATCATGCTCCGACTTCATCACATAACGGTTCACCATACGTGCATGCTACGAGAATCACAAACTTTAACACAAGTATTTCTCAAATTCACCACTACTCAACTAGCATGACTCTAATATCACCATCTTCATATCTCAAAACAATCATCAAGTATCAAACTTCTCATAGTATTCAATGCACTTTTTATGATAGTTTTTATTATACCCATCCTGGATGCCTATCATATTAGAACTAATTTTATAACCAAAGCAAATTACCATGCTGTTCTAAAGGACTCTCAAAATAATATAGGTGAAGCATGAGAGACTAATAATTTCTATAAAATAAAACCACCACCGTGCCCTAAAAAGATATAAGTGAAGCACTAGAGCAAAATTATCTAGCTTAAAAGGTATAAGTGAAGCACATAGAGTATTCTCATAAATTCCAATTCATGTGTATCTCTCCCAAAAGGTTTGTGCATCAAGGATGATTGTGGTAAACTGAAAAGCAAAGACTCAAATCATACAAGACACTCCAAGCAAAACGCATATCATGTGGTGAATAAAAACATAGCCTCAAGTAAAGTTACCGATGGACGAAGACGAAAGAGGGGATGCCTTTCGGGGCATCCCCAAGCTTAGTATTTTGGTTGTCCTTGAATTTTATCTTGGGGTGCCTTGGTAATCCCCAATATTAGGCTCTTGCCACTCCTTGTTCGAAAATCCATCAAATCTTTACCCAAAACTTGAAAACTTCACAACACAAAACTTCAACAGAAAATCGCATGAGCTCCATTAGTATAAGAAAACAAACCACCATTTCAAGGTACTGTAATTAACTCATTCTTTATTTATATTGGTGTTAAACCTACTGTATTCCAACTTCTCTATGGTTCATACCCCCCGATACTAGCCATAGATTCATCAAAATAAGCAAACAACACACAAAAACAGAATCTGTCAAAAACAGAACAGTCTGTAGTAATATGTAGGTTTCGAATATTTATGTAACCCAAAAAATTCTGAAATAAATTTGTGGACGTGATAAATTTCTCTTTTAATCATATTCAAAAAGAATCAACCTAATCGCACTCTCCAGTAAAAATTGGCAGAAAATCTAGTGAGCGCTAAAGTTTCTGTTTTTTACAGCAAGATCACATAAACTTCCCCCAAGTCTTCCCAAAGGTTCTACTTGGCAGAAATACTAATTAAAAGGATAAAACCACATCTAAACATAAGATATATGAATTATTTATTACTAAACAGAAACAAAAGGCAAGAAACAAAAATAAAATCGGGTTGTCTCCCAACAAGCTCTATTGTTTAACGCCCCTAGCTAGGCATAAAAACAAGAATATATCTAGGTATTGTCATCTTTGATATGCAATCCATAAGTGGCTCTCATAATAGATTCATAAGGTAATTTAATTTTCTTTCTAGGAAAGTGTTCCATGCCTTTCGTTAATGGAAATTCAAATCTAATATTCCCTTCTTTCATATCAATAATTGCACCAATCGTTCTAAGGAAAGGTCTACCAAGAATAATAGGACATGTAGGATTGCAATCTAAATCAAGAACAATGAAATCTACGGGCACATAATTACTATTTTCAACAATAAGAACATCATTAATCCTTCCCATAGGTTTCTTAATAGTGGAATCTGCGAGGTGCAAATTTAAAGAACAATCATCAAATTCATGGAAACCTAACACATCACACAAAGTTTTTGGAATCGTGGAAACACTAGCACCCAAATCACATAAAGCAAAGCATTCATGATCTTTAATTTTAATTTTAATAGTAGGTTCCCACTCATCATAAAGTTTTCTAGGGATGGAAACTTCTAATTCAAGCTTTTCTTCATAAGATTTCATTAAAGCATCAACGATATGTTTGGTAAAAGCTTTATTTTGACTATAAGCATGAGGAGAATTTAGGACGGATTGCAACAAGCGAATACAATCTATCAAAGAGGAATTACCATAATTAAATTCCTTGAAATCCAAAATAGTGGGTTCATTGCTATGTAAAGTTTTGACATCATCAATCCCACTTTTACCAATTTTTGCATCAAGATCTAAAAACTCCGAATCATTGGGACGCCTTTTAGCTAAAGTTGACTCATCTCTAGTCCCATCATTATCAAGATTCATATTGCAAAACAAAGATTTAATAGGAGACACATCAATCACTTTTAGATCTTCATCCTTACTATCATGGAAACTAGAAGAACACGCTTTTATAAAGCAATCTTTTTTAGCACGCATCCTAGCGGTTCTTCCTTTGCACTCATCAATGGAAATTCTCATGGCTTCGAGAGACTCGTTGATATCATGCTTAGGTGGAATATATCTAAGTTTCAAAGAATCAACATCAATAGAAATTCTATCCACATTCCTAGCCAACTCACCAATCTTAGGAAATCTTTCTTCAAGCAAGTCATTAAAATTCTTTTGTGAAATCTTAAATTCTTTAACACTAGTCTCAAAATCAGAGGGCATCTTATTGAAATTTCCATAAGATTTGTTGTATGAATTACCATAATTATTAGAGGAATTACTAGGAAACGGCCTAGGATTAAGGTTTCCGCTATACACGTTGTTACCAAAATTGTTCCTACCAACATAATTCACATCCATAGATTCATTATCATTCTCAATCAAAGTAGACAAAGGCATATCATTAGGATAAGAAGAAACACTCTTATTAGAAAACAATTTCATAAGGTCATCCATCTTTCCACTCAAGACATTAATTTCTTCTATAGCACAAACCTTTTTACTAGTAAATCTTTCGGTGTGCCATTGAGAATAATTAACCATAATATTATCTAGGAGTTTAGTAGCTTCTTGTAAAGTGATTTCCATAAAAGTGCCTCCGACTGCCAAATATAAAAGATTTCTAGAAGCAAAATTCCATCCAGCATAAAAATTTTGTATGATCATCCACAAATTCAAAACATGTGTAGGGCAATTAAGTATCATTAATTTCATCCTCTCCCAAGCTTGTGCAACATGCTCATGATCAAGTTGCTTAAAATTCATAATATCGTTTCTAAGAGAGATTATCTTAGCGGGAGGAAAATACTTAGAGATAAAAGCATCTTTGCATTTATTCCATGAATCAATACTATTTTTAGCCAAAGAGGAGAACCAAGTTTTAGCACAATCTCTAAGTGAAAACGGGAATAGCTTCAATTTAACAATATCATTATCCACATCTTTCTTATTTTGCATATCACACAAATCAACAAAGTTGTTTAGAGGGGTAGCGACATCTTCACTAGGAAGGCCAGAAAATGGATCTTTCATGACAAGATTCAGCAAAATAGTATTAATTTCACAAGATTCAGCATCGGTAAGAGGAGCAATCGGAGTGCTAATAAAATCATTATTGTTGGTATTGGAAAATTCACACAATTTAGTATTATGTTGAGCCATCGTGACAAGCAATCCAACACACAAGCAAACAACAGGCAAGCAAAAAGAGACGAATGGAAAAGAGGCGAGCGGAAAAAAGGGCGAATAAAACGGCAAGGGTGAAGTGGGGGAGAGGTAAATGAGTGGAAAATGGCAAATAATGTAATGCGAGAGATAAGATTTTGTGATGGGTACTTGGTATGTCTTGACTTGATGCAACCTCCCCGGCAACGGCGCCAGAAATCCTTGTTGCTACCTCTTGAGCTTGCGTTGGTTTTCCATTGAACAGGAAAGGGTGATGCAGCACAGTAGCGTAAGTATTTCCCTCAGTTTTGAGAACCAAGGTATCAATCCAGTATGAGATAGCACACAAGTCACCTAGTACCTGCACAAACAAACAAGAACCTCGCAATCAACGTGATAAAGGGGTTGTCAATCCCTTCACGGTCCCTTACGAGAGTGAGATCTGATAGAGATAATAAGATAAATATTTTTGGTATTTTTGTTGTATAGATTGGAAATAAAGATTGCAAAATAGAAATAGAAAATTGATAGGAAAATAATATGATGGAAGATAGACCCGGGGGCCATAGGTTTCACTATTGGCTTCTCTCAAGATAGCAATTTCTAGGTGGGTGAACAAATTACTGTCGAGCAATTGATACAAAAGCGCATAGTTATGAGAATATCTAGGCATGATCATGTATATAGGCATCACGACCGCGACAAGTAGATCGAAACGATTATGCATCTACTACTATTACTCCACACATCGACCGTTATCAAGCATGCATCTAGAGTATTAAGTTCATAAGAACAGAGTAACGCATTAGGCAAGATGACATGATGTAGAGGGATAAACTCAAGAAATATGAAATAAACCGGATCTTTTTATCCTCGATGGCAACAATACATTACGTGCCTTCCTGCCCCTGCTGTCACTGGGAAAGGACACCGCAAGATTGAACCCAAAGCTAAGCACTTCTCCGATTGCAAGAACGACCAATCTAGTAGGCCAAACCAAACTGATAATTCAAAGAGACTAGCAAAGATATTTAAATCATGCATAAAATATTTCAGAGAAGAATCAAATATTGTTCATAGATAATCTTGATCATAAACCCACAATTCATCGGATCTTGACAAACACACCGCAAAAAGAATTACATCGAATAGATCTCCAAGAGAATCGAGGAGAACTTCGTATTGAGATCCAAAGAGAGAGAAGAAGCCATCTAGCTAATAATTATGGACACGAAGGTCTGTGGTAAACTACTCACACATCATCGGAGAGGCTATGGTGTTGACGTAGAAGCCCTTCGTGATCGATTCCACGTCCGGTGGAACGCCGGAAAAGGCCCCAAGATGGGATCTCACGGCTACATATGGTAGCAACGGTGGAAATAGGGTTTCGTCGTGCTCCCAGATGTTTTCGGGGTATATGGGCATATATAGGAGGAAGAAGTATGTCAGTGGAGCTGCAAGGGGCCCACGAGGGCGGGGGGCGCGCCTGCCGCCCTTGGGCACGGCCTCCGCCTCGTGGCCTCCTCGCTTCTTTCTTGACGGCTACTCCAAATCTCCTGGATCACGTTTGTTCCAAAAATAACTCTCCCAAAGGTTTCATTCCGTTTGGATTCCGTTTGATATTCCTTTTTTGTGAAACACTGAAATAGGCAAAAAAATAGCAATTTGCACTGGGCCTTTGGTTAGTAGGTTTGTCCCAAAAATAATATAAAAAGGTTAATTAAATCCCATTAAACATCCAAAATAGATAATATAATAGAATGGAACAATCAAAAATTATAGATACGTTGGAGACATATCAATCACATCATTAGAGAATGATGTGTTGGACAAGATGACCCATCCGTTAGCTTAGCATATTGACCATTTAGTTTTATTGCTATTGCTTTCATCATGACTTATACATGTTCCTCTGACTATGAGATTATGCAACTCCCGAATACCAGAGGAAAACCTTGTGTCACATCAAACGTCACAACCTGGGTGATTATAAAGATGTTGTATAGGTGTCTCCGATAGTGTTTGTTGAGTTGGGATAGATCGAGATTAGGATTTGTCACTCCGTGTATCAGAGAGGTATCTCCGGGCCCTCTCGGTAATGCACAACACTATGGGCCTTGCAAGCAATGTTACTAATGAGTAAGTTACGGGATGATGCATTATGGAACGAGTAAAGAGACTTGCCGGTAACGATATTGAACTAGGTATGAAGATACCGACGATCAAATCTCGGGCAAGTAACATACCAATGACAAAGGGAATGACGTATGTTGTTATGCGGTTTGACCAATAAAGATCTTCGTAGAATATGTAGGAGCCAATAAGAGCATCCAGGTTCCGCTATTGGTTATTGACCGGAGATGTGTCTCGGTCATGTCTACATAGTTCTCAAACCCGTAGGGTCCGCATGCTTAACGTTCGATGACGATTTGTATTATGAGTTATGTGATTTGATGATCGAAATTTGTTCGGAGTCCCGTTTGAGATCACGGACATGACGAGGAGTCTCGAAATGGTTGAGAGGTAAAGATTCATATATTGGAAGATTACATTTGGACACCGGAATGGTTTCGGGAAGTTTCGGATAAGTTTCGGAGTACCGGGGGGTACTGGAATCCCCCCGGAAGTTAATGGGCCAACATGGGCGTTAGTGGAGAAGAGAGAGGGCTGGCCAGGAGGTGGCGCGCGCCCCCCTTTTCAATCCGAATTGGACAAGGGGTGGGGCGGCGCCCCCTTTCCCTCTCCTGCTCCTTCTCTCTGTCCCCCTTTTTGCTACTCCGAAAAAGAAAAAATGGAGAGGGGAATCCTACTAGGACTAGGGAGTCCTAGTAGGACTCCCCACACTTGGCGCGCCCCTAGGGGCCGGCCTCCTCTCCTCCCCCCTTTATATACGGAGGTGGGGGCACCCCAAAGGCACAACAGACAATCTCTTAGTCGTGTGTTGTGCCCCCCTCCATAGTTTACCACCTCGGTCATATCATCGTAGTGCTTAGGCGAAGCCCCGTGCCGGAGCTTCATCATCACCATCGCCATGCTGTCGTGCTGACGGAACTCTCCCTCATCCTCAACTAGATCAAGAGCTCGAGGGACGTCATCGCACTGAACGTGTGCTGTACACGGAGGTGTCGTATGTTCGGTTCTAGGATCGGTTGGATTGTGAAGACATTCGACCACATCAACCGCGTTACTAAACGCTTCCGCTTTCGGTCTACGAGGGTACGTAGACACACTTGTCGGCGTTCTTGGAACAGGGGTCCCCAGACTTGCCTGCCTGCGGCCCATGGCATGGCTTTGCTGGTAGGCCCGTACGGCCCATCTTCATCATCAAGGAATCAAGACCCTCGCGAGGGGCCAAGCCTCGCAAGGCGGACGACAAAAGACCTCCTCAGGAGCGGCCTCGTCAGGCTTGCTCATGAGGGGCGGAGAGTTCAAGGTCGGGAAAACCTCGCGAGGTTCTCATGACGTGAGCCATGACGATCGATACTAGGCAGGCGCCAGCGCACGCAACGTCCTTGTTTCCTCTTTGTTGCTAAGGGCGCAAGCACAGGCGTGGAGTAACGAGGCATCAAGCAAAGGTTTTTATATTGGTGCAACGAGACGAAGACCAGAAGGAGGGCAAGATGGAGGTCACCATGGAGCCTAGGACGACGTCACCACCAGAACCTTTGGCAGGCGAAGACCACCTTTTGTCAGGATAGCTTGTACTAGCTGTCCACTTTCAAATTGGCCGTTGTTGGCCCCCTTCCGCTCAATATTTCGGGAGAGGACCAGAGCCTCTATAAATAGGACTAACCACCACCATAGGCAACGGGAGGATCTAGGTCATCCCCAGCCACACAAGTGCACCAAGCAAAAGAACACCTCAACCTCAGGAGGTTGTTCTTCCCGTTGTACTATTCATCCTCAGCCCAAGAGGCAATCCACCACCACCACACTGGAGTAGGGTATTACACCACAAAAGTGGCCCGAACCAGTATAAATCTTGTGTCCCTTGTGTTGCAAGTTCGTCAAGTTTGTTCGTGAGATCTAGGCTAAGTAAGGACGCGGACTGATAGGGGGGAGATCTTCGCGCACACCCCAGTGTTCGAACCTTAAGTGTTTTGCCGGAACCCGTGATCTGACATTTCGCGCGCCAGGTAGAGGTGCGTCGCAGCTTCTTCCCCACCAGACGATTCGTCGACGCTTCGTGGTTCCGATGTCCGGTGACTCGAGGGCTGACGATGACCGATGGGCAGCCTGGCCCGCCCGGGCGGCGCCGCCCACCCAGGAAGTCCTCAACCCCGCATCTTAGGCGGCGCGTGCCCCAAACACCACGGGGCATGGGCGGCGCATCCACTCACCCTCTGCTCTTACCCCCTGACAGACGCGAGCCGATGCAAGGGCCGCCAGCCATGCCGCAGTGACGGCGCCACACACCAGGAGGGAGCATGCGAACATGTGGGCCGCGCTCAAAGTGGCACGGGAGCTACTGTGGTGCCGACTGATGGAGAGTGGCAGAGATGCACTGCTGGCACGCATCCCGAGCTCCTGGACACGGCGGCCATGGGAGCACCGCCTTTTTGCTACCATCTCACGCCCCAGGCAGTGGCAGGATCCCACGGTGGGCCTCGCCGTGCCCGTGTACCCCCAAGTGCGCCCGGGGGCTTCGACGACATCAGCGTGGTCCACGGCGGAAGGCTTCCCCTCACATCTGAGCCACCTCGGATGGGTGTGGGCACGAGCGTCCTTGCACACGGCCTCGTCGAGGCACCGCCCCGCCATCCTCGGGACAGCATGATGGGCCGAGCGACATGAGGCGTGGGGCACTTCGGCGAGGTCTTCGGGGCAGCGGCCTCGGAGGCCTACGTGCCCCGCATGATGGATCAGGAGTACACGCCGGAGGATGACCCAGCTCGTTCCTCGGGCCAGGATGGGTGGAGGAGGCGTTAGGAGCCGAAGCCTTCCAGGAGCCGCCAGAGAGCCCCGCTGGTCGCGCCGTCAACGACAGATACATGGTACCATTAATCCCTCAGGGGAAAGCTTACGCTAACCATGAGTCACAGGTGAACCAGGTCACGGCGCCAAACGATGGTTCCAGCAAGGCTATGCCCGCCCTGATACGAGAGACCCGCTGGGGGCTGCGTGGAAGGCGCCAGGAGCAAGGCCCCTCCTTGTGTCACACGGAGCAAGGCAACGCCCAGAGGTAGGCCCTCTGCCGGGGTGGCAACAACGACCTTTCCCTCGGCAGAGGACCTGTGGTCGCTGAGGGCGCCGCTGGCGTCCCCTCTACCCTTGTTGGGCCGTCCTGGTTTCCGGTTGTCCCAGCGGTGGTAGGGGGTGGCGCAAGGTGGGGCCCTCGTCAGGCGATATGAAGTAAGGCTCACGCCTGTGAAGATTGCCGCTCGTGACACTCTCACGTAATAATGAGTGGGGTTGTACACGCCCCAGAGCCTGAGGAGAGCCGCCCTCGGGCCTCAGGGGCTCCCTCCCACACCCAGTGGCAGCACTTAGCTCCACGCTGGTGAGAATACATCGAAGAATAGATTAGGCGCCAGACGCGTCCATTTGCTTTCGATCTCTTTTCTGTAACCCTGCCTTCTGGATTTGGATTTAAGTTGAAGGTGAATTTTATTTGATATGTGCTGGGGGGATGCCTTTTCTCGTTCGAGCTATTTCACGCAGTCTGGTTCTTGCCTTATTTCGGAGTTCGCGCTAGTCGCTCCCCCCTCGTGGGCCCCTCGCGAGCCGGGCTGGGCATGAAGCACACGAGGCACGAACGCGCCAAGCCGTGGCTAGCGCTTGCTTATCAAACGGGCCCCTCGGGCGTGTTGACGAAATCCTCAGGAGCTTCTCAAAAACCCAGAATTTCTTGGGCCGGTTTTAGGCTCATCCAAGCTAAGGTAAACCACAACAACAACCTTGCCCCAGCATGCGTAAGCTCGTGAATACGCGTACTCAATTTGACATAGAAGGATAAAAGCTACGATTGTTTACATGAGGGGCTCCCCCTCTGAAAATGCTCTTACAATCTTCCGGGGCCACGCTGAAGTTTTTACATGGTAAAACGGTAGGGGAACGAGGGATCAGCCAGATATGTCACTCGCCGCGCCCCCCACATCACCTTCAGATGCACCGCTGGCGTCGCTGTCGCCGTCGTTGGCGTTGCCCCCACCTTCACCGGCGCCAGCGTCGCCGTCGTCAACCACGTCTCCTTCATCTGCCACAACCACTACCCCGTCGTCGTCGGAAGCGAAGGCCCTGACCAGCACATCCATATTGTCTTCAATCCATCATGCTAGGTCGCCCCGGATGGCTTCCGGTATGGGAGCAATGGCGGCATCAAAATCGAAGTTGGGGTCGATGTTCCGGAGATGGCTGAAGACGCGGGAGAATGCGCTCCCGAGCAGACTGCGACTCCTGTCCTCAACGAGTTGGCGAGCCGTCTCGGAACGGTTCTGCAGGCACGTCACCACATCCCCAAATAAGCGGAGGTGGCTGGCGTAGTCTTTTGCATGGGGATGAGGAGCATTCTCATCAAAGATATGGCCCATGGTGGTGTTTGCCTTGTTCCTAAGGTCCTCGAGCATGGGGGCGTGCACACCCTCCAACGTCCGCCGCTCGAGCACTTCGTCCTTGTTCTGCCGCGCGACGGACTCGGTGTCAGCAACCCACTGCTGAAGAGAGAGCGGCTCGGCGTGGGCGGAAGCCAGCTCAGCCTGCACCGAGGCCAGGGCTGATGCGGTGGACTCCTCACGCCGCTCCACCTTGACCAACCGGGACTTGAGGGTAGCAGTCCTACCAGCGGCCCCGGCTTCCACGAGCTTCAGCTTCAGGTTGTGCCTGCTCTCGAGATCCGCGCGAGCCTCGCCACTCGGCGGTCGACCTCCTCCTTGGCCATGACCTCACGCGCGCTGATGTTGTCCTCCACCTGAGCAACCTGGCGCCCCTCGTCTCCAGCCATTCGAGTTCAAGGCTGCGCTCCATGGCTTTTAGCGCCAGCACCTCCTCGCGCTTTCAGATCTCTTCCTCCTCGGTGGGCGACCCCCTCAACGACGCAAGGGCGGCCCTGCGTGCCTCCACCTGCTGATCCAAGACAGCGCTCCAGGCTTGGAGCTCCCACGCGCGTTTCTCCGCGGCCTCGCGAGGGCGGTCAGCTTCCTGAGCCTCCTCTAGAGCTCGGGAGCAGGCGTCATTGGAGGCTGCAAGAGAAGCCTCATCCTTCCTGTTGTCCAGCTCATGCTGGTGGCGCCCGAGGTTGATGGCCACCTTCATCTTGTGCCACTCCTCCGCCAACCAAAGACCCTCGGCCTCGAGACGCGTGTCGACACCCTCAAGTTCTTCACCGAGTCGGTTCATCGCGCTCATCGCCTCTTGGAAGAGCTCATGACAAACAATACGCCGCCCGTGCTCGAACTCGAGCGCACGACTCACCTCGCCCTCCGCTACGGGGGCTGTGGGTGACGCCCAACACAGTGCGCCCCCTCTCAGCAGGGGGTTGGGGGCTGGCGCTGCCCCAGGCGCCGGCTGGGTCTTGCGAGGGGCCCGAACTAAACGGGGCCCACTGCCTAAAGAGGATGCTAGGATCAAAGCCAGCCAGCCCCTGATAGTGACCAGGGGAGGAGCCCTTGGCACGCTAGCTGCGCTCCGAGCCAGGCCGCGAAGAAAATACGGCAAAGGCGCGAACTCAAGACGCCCTGATGACAGGCCAACTCCCGCGGTGGACCCCGCGCAATGGGCGGCGCATGAGCCTGCAGCACTCGAGCTTGGCGTGTGCAACAGGACGAGGGGAAGCTGCTTCTCACGAGATTTTACGACCTTGGTAGAAGGGATCCTGAGGGGACAATCATCAGGAACGAAAAGCGGCGCACAGAAGATCACCAAGATAAGGTACTTACTCGTCAACGGTGATATACTTCCTCCGTTTCACCGGCCCGAAGATGCCGCTACCGCAGCTTGGGGACCCCTTTCTCTTGGAGAGTTCTATGAAGTCCACGCACAGTCGGCCGAAGTGCTGGACATGGAGGCCGACACGAGGCGCTCCTGGAGAAGTGCTCGGAGGGGTAGCCTTAGAAGCGCCAAGCTGAGGAGAGCCGGCCGGCTCTACCTCGCAGTGCCTTGAGAGGCCTCAAGAGCCCCGTCCGCGGGAGACGTGGGCTGCATCTCCCCTTCAACCGCCGACCCAGGGCGAGAGTCACGAGACCCCGAGGTCGACGCTTCGAGAGCCCTGGGCGGCATCAGCATCTCGGCACGTTCGCTATCGGCCCCAGCAGTGTACGCCCCCCTGCACCAACACTTGGGGCTAGCTCTGTGCCAGCGTCGAGGAAAGGAACCAGGACAATGGGGTTCTCACGGGGCCACACGAGGCCAGCGGGGCGAGGCCTCCACTCGTCGAAGGAGGGCATCTGCTACGCGAAGGTCATCTCGTTCGAGCAGTGGTACAAAACACAACTCTTCCTTGGCAAGTCGTCCGGCAACGGGACGCCCGTCAGGACCTCAAACACCGTTCGCCGCGCCTCATGGGGGAGCTTAAACTCCTGAAGTCTCATGTGGTCCTGGCTTCTGAGCAAGGCCCACCTCAGCCGGGAGTGGCGCTGAAGCAGAGCAATTCGGAGCCGGACAAACTCCCTCACCACCATAGGCGCAGTCACGCCAAGGTCTTTGAGCCATCTCAACCCGAGCCATATGGGGACAAGGCGTTGATCGGCGAGCCTCCGGTCGCACCAACCGGAGTTAGGAATGGCGGGCTCAGACGGAGAAGAGAGCAGGGGGCTGAGCACTCCGGCGTCAACAAACACCCACCGTGTCCGAAACCTGCTCGTGGATGGTGGAAGCTCGAAGTCAATCCCATCGCCGGCCGTCGCCACCACGGCCTGAAAGCTCAGGCACCCGGAGCTCTGCCTAGGATCAATCGGGTGCAGCAAGAAGAAGTGGTGGAAAATAGCCACGGAAGGAGAAATGCCAACAATGGCCTCGGAAATGAAGGCGAAGACGGCAAGAAGGGTCACGGATTGGGGATCAAGGTGCATCATGTGGATCTGATAGTGGTAAAGCACTGCATTGAGGAAAGCGGAGAAGGGAGGGACCAAGCCGGCCCAGAGGGCGTCGATGAAGAAGGGGACCTCAGTGGCCGTCCGATCAATACGAGTGCAGTATGCAAGCCAAGGCACCATCTCCCCCCACTCATTGAAGATGGATGCGAGCATTGGACGCACCTTGCCCATGGCCTCATAATTGAGCACCAGCGATCGGCCTAGTGCGGGCTCGATGGCCGGGGGCGCACTAGCCAAAGACAAAGGCTTCTTCCCCTTATCCACTTGCGTCGGTGCCATGGCGATGGGGCAAGCAGAGCTAAGCTCAGATTGGAAAGAGGAGCAGAGTCTGGGGGAAGCAAAGGAATTGGAGGAGAATGGCGCAAGCGATGGGGGAATAACTGTGTAGACCGCGGTGGCTGTTTAGCCAGGCGGGTATCAAGGCTATTGGGGCCCGCGGCGCTCCGCACTTGACCCTTGGCTTTGCCTCGAAGCCAAGCCTGAGCGCGCCTTGGGCCCGAGGGATACTGTCGGCGTTCTAGGAATGGGGGTCCCCAAACTTTCCTGCCTGTGGCCCAAGGCGTGGCTTTGCTGCCAGGCCCGTACGGCCCATCTTCATCAATAAGGAATCAAGACCCTCATGAGGGGCTAAGCCTCACAAGGCAGACGGCACAAGACCTCCTCAAGAGCGGCCTCGCCATGCTGGCTCCTGAGGGGCGGAGAGTTCAAGGTCGGGCAAACCTCGCGAGGTTCTTGTGATGTGAGCCATGACGATCGAGACCAGGCGGGCGCCAGCGTGCGCAGCGTCCTTGTTTCCTCTTTGGTGCTAAGGGGGAAAGCGCAGGTGCGGAGTACCGAGGTATCAAGCAAAGGTTTCCATATTGGTGCAACGAGACCAAGACCAGAAGGACGGCAAGACGGAGGTCACCATGGAGCCCAGGACGACATCGCCACCAGAACCTTTGGCAAGCGAAGACCACCTTTTGTCAGGATAGCTTGTACTACCTGCCCGCTTTCAAATTGGCTGTTGTTGGCCCCCTTCCGCTCAATATTTGGGGAGAGGACCATGGCCTCTATAAATAGGACTAGCCACCACCATAGGCAAGGGGAGGATCTATGTCATCCCCAGCCACACAAGTGCACCAAGCACAAGAACGCCTCAACCTCAGGAGGTTGTTCTTCCCCTTGTACTGTTCATCCTCAGCCCAAGAGGCAATCCACCACCACCACACTGGAGTAGAGTATTACCCCACAACGGTGGCCCGAACCAGTATAAATCTTGTGTCCCTTGTGTTGCAAGTTTGTCAAGTTAGTTCGTGAGATCTAGGCTAAGTAAGGACGCGGGTCGATAGAGGGGCGGGAGATCTTTGCGCGCACCCCAATGTTCGAACCTTAAGGGTTTGCCGGATCCCGTGATCCGACAACACTCTTTCCTCTCGTTGCTATGCATGTCCTAGATAGATCTTGCGTGATCATAGGAAATTTTTTGAAATACTGCGTTCCCCAACACTTACATTATGAGATAGAGGGAGTACATGTGTAAATTTTATGAAAGCTAGAAACTCAAGGTCTTTTACACCATATTGATCTCCATCCAATGAGGCACTCTTTCCTTAGCTACATTTCTATAACTGCCATCAGGGATACCAGCCAATAGAGAAGCTTCTCAAATATTATTCTAAATCACTGAACCTATGTAACTAAATATGAACCTTTAAGACTTGAGTCAAACAGGGAGCAAGCAGAAAACTGTTCATGAACTTATTTGGTCATGGATTTGAATCAAACAGAGAGCAAACAGGTAATCAAACAGGGACTGGCAAACGATGAGTAATATAATGTACAGGCAACACCCGGCTTACATAGATTGGATGCTCAGGTTAAAGAAAAGAAAGTACATGAAACATTAGTACACGCCCAGGTTTCACAGATTGTTTTTGGTTGAAGAAATATCCAACAACGTTGGCCTAATTTGGGAAAATTTGATACATACCACAATGTTGGACTAATTTGGGAAAAGCTGATACATACCTCTGGTGTAGCACATTCGGACGGTGGATGTTCTTCCTCCGGCGAACTCAGCGGAGGCGACCTTGGATGGTTCGGTGGCGAACTCGGCAGAGGCGACATTGGAATGCTCGACCGATGTTCTTCTTCCAGTGAACTCCATGGCGGCGACATTGGATGTTGCCAAAACCACCTTGTCCGATCATATGTGATCGGTGAAAATTGTTTGTCACAGATGCAACGTCTTTGAAGCTTTGGAAATTCAAAACCTTCAATGGGGTTTCGTGTCCCAAAACCTTTACAAGTGCTCAAATCTCCTAGGCCTAGTAATTTTGCAGTATTTGCGAGCGCGGAGCAGCATTTGCAGAATTGGTTTATGTCACATATGCATGAGCATAGTACACTGTGTCTTTGGACCTACAAATCCATATCACAATGGATAAGCATGTAAGCACCAACATGCCTGCTAAACCCATGCCTTTTTAGTAAATATTCCCCATAGAAAAGAGTGCACACCAAAAATACTTCTCCGTCGCCACAAGTTCCAGAACCACGAGATCCTCTGGAGGCCTTTTCCAATACTCTGCCGGAGGGAGATTCAATCATGGAGGGCATCTACATCAACCTTGCCGCCCTTCCTATGATGTGTGAGTAGTTTACCACAGACCTACAAGTCCATAGCTAGTAGCTAGATGGCTTCTTCTCTCTCTTTGATCTTCAATACAATGTTCTCCTCAATGTTCTTAGAGATCTATTTGATGTAATCTTCTTTTGTGGCGTATTTGTTGAGATCCGATGAATTGTGTTTATGATCAGATTATCTATGAATATTATTCGAGTCTTCTCTAAACTCTTTTATGCATGATTAAGATAGCTTTGTATTTCTCTCCGCTATATTGATTTAGTTTGGCCAACTAGATTGATTTTTCTTGCCATGGGAGAGGTGCTTTGTAATGGGTTCAATCTTGCGGTGCTTATTCCCATTGAAACAAAGGGACATGACACATATTTGTATTGTTATCATTAAGGACAAAGAGACGGCAGAACTCATGGCGCCTCCCACCTCCTCTCCCCCACCCATGGCACCTCCCTCCCCAACAACCGTCCCCAAGCCAACCATGGATGCCTCTAAAATCCTAGATCTTCTATGGCTAGCCTTCTCCATTAGGACTTTGCCCCTAGTCTCAAGGTGGAGCAAAAGGTACGTTCAAAATTTGGATCTATGATCCACTTCGACATCTCTTTGGGGACCAAGGAATATTTCTTGGTCGTTTCTTTTTCCTCAGCTTCTTTCTCTCTCTCGGATGAGTCTGTAGGTCTGGTCTTGCAATGTTGTATTGGTGGTTTGGCCTCGGGATTCAATGTTTCTCAGTTGAGCAATAGGATTTTCCGATTTTTGGTGGCTTCAAATCATGTGAGACATTTCATCTGTGCCTTGAAGGATCGTGTTTGGACGAACTTTGTATGCCATTTTCGCCTGTTCAAATATCATGTGTATTATGCATGGGATGATTCTGATTGGCATCTTGATAATGAGTGACCGGAAGTTGCATCCAGATCGCCTATGGCCATTTGAAGTTCTTTGAGTTTTCTGCATGGTTCAGATGATAACTCTCAGTGTCAGGTTGAGTTGGCTAAGTTTAATATCCCTAGGTCTGATCAAATACGTTTTTGGCAGCCTGGACTTTGATTCGCAGTACTCTAGGGATATTCGGTTTGATCATCACATCCGTTTTGGTAGCATTTCTTCTGTACAAGGTCAACCAGAATCTAAGGTGATCGGCAAACAATTTGTTGGTTCAATGTTTAAATCTCATGCATGGAACGCTATCCCGGATTCAAAGCTTGAGGAAATTTTGGATTTATGGCAAGCAGGATATTCTAACTAGGTGATCATGTCAGTCCTTGGTTTTCCCCGTATACCTGACAAGACTTTTATTTTTGACAAATTGATGATCTGTATGAAATGCAAAGGAAGAGGTCATAATTCCAATAATTGCATGGATGTTAGCATTGAGAGGTACAATTCTACTCATTTAAATCCTCAAGATATGCATGCAATTTCATCTTCTAGTTCTTGGTGCAAATTGTGTCTGTCCCATGGCCCTATTCGTTCAGAATGTTCGGTTGGAGTGCGTTGCAAAATCTGTGGGATGTTAGGTCATTGGAGCCGACTTTGTTTGACACGTTCAAATAAGGACTTGACTTGGGTAAGAAAAGACTGGACTAAGTTGAAAGTTTTGGAATCTACTAGCCCACTTGATCCGCTGGATAATTCAAATCGCAAAAAACTTGGGCGTAGAAAATCGCGGGGCCAGAAACAGTGGCGTATTAAGAGGAAACAAATTTGGATAATCAAGCAGAAAAAGGGTGACTCGGTGCAAAGCAATAATAACTTGGACGGAAATACCCCGGACGTTCCGCATCCCTCCCATCCTATCAGAACCGCCCCGATTCCCGAGACCACACTCCCTCCCTTGTTTAGTCTGCCACCCTGCAACCTCGACAACTCCTCCCAGTCCCAGCCCACACCTCCCATGGCGAATCTCCCGATGCTCCCATACCAATATGTGCCATGAGAAATGCATATCTAGCAAGGTCTAGAAGGGAGGCTGCAGAGGAACATGGTGGTCGTCGATGACCCGCCGCTCGATCACTCGCAATATGTGTTGGTCATGGTGGTTCCGCCCCCCGCAGATCTGCAGCGTGAAGCAGTTTTGGCTGAGGTTAGACGTGTTCTATTTGATAATCATGGTCTGCATACTATCAATGGAGAGCTCTATCCGTTTTGTGTGGGTTTAATCCGGTTCCATTATAGTTTAGTGCGTGATACTATGCTTAACAGAGGAGAGAAGCCTTTAGATGAACATTCGAATTTTTATCTATTGCGTCATGATGAGGGGCCGAATATGCATAGACCATTGATTGAGAGGGATGCTTGGGTTATGCTGCTAGGATTTCCTCTGAACTATCAAACTGAGCACTACATTATCAAAGCGGTCTCGTGTTATGGTAGATGCATGTACTGGCACCGCCCTGGTTACAAGAAATCAAGAATCCTTGTTCGTGTGTTGATCAATGAATTTTCTTTAGTACCATTCAGTCTGATAGTTAAGAGATTTACTGATATTAGTGGAGTTGGTACATCTTTGACAGTACCTGTGTATGTGCTGAATGGTCGAATCCCCAGTCCAGGGATGCAAGGAAATGAAGAAGCTCCTCCTCCAATGGGTGCTTCGCCTCACCCTGAGCAGCTTCCGTTTCTCAATGCTATGCAGCAAAAGCAGCACAATGCACAAGTCTGGCACCTTCGGAATGCTGCAAATGCATGGGAAGCAGCTCCACCACCTCCTCCTCCTCAGCAAGGATGGGGTGCCTGGCCCGAACTGCCCCCTGTTCCACCAGTGTATCAGGGATTCAGTTACAGACAGTACACGGGGTATGATGGTCCTTCCATGATGGATGGTATTCAAACTGCAGATTCAGGTTTTGATGATGGACTCGGGGTTTGGAATGAGCATGTGGCAATGATAGAGGATGTGGCGGAAGATTTCATTCAGGGGCATGAGGGAGGTGACTTGAATTTTATTCCAGTTAACTCACAAGACATCACTTTTGAGGTTCCTGCTGAAGATAATTGGTTGTGTTTTCTGATTCACTTGTACTGCATTGTTTTCACACCTCGATTGGGATGGGAGTCTGCTGAGGCTGCAATCGACGCAGCCTGGAAAAAAATTGCTATTGGCTTTCAAGATACTCTTCATGATCTAGTTGGCATGGCTTGCTTCTCTGTTTCCCCTTTTCACCTTTTATGCCCGGAACTAATCTTATTTCTTTCCCTAAAGAAGCTTGGAACATCTGCTGTAACTTCATATCTTGCAACTTGAGGGTTCCATTGGAAGCAGTGGCGTTAGAAGGGACGGAAGTGGAAAGCAACTTTGTTTCTGTTGATGTGTGCAGCCAGGATAATAATCAATCTCAGATGGATGTGGATGATGCCACCTCGAGGAAGAGACGCAGAGTGATCACACCACTTGATGTTTCTGAAGTAAGGCACAGTCTGAGAGCAACAAGATACAAGGGTTTTAAGGCTCCTTCAATGGCTGAGAGCAAGAAACAACAGTCTCATGTGAAGCCTCGACGCATGCCAAACATCTTAGTGCAGCCTTGTCGTTCTGGTTTTGACACAGAGAAGCAGGACCCCACAACAACGCCGACTGAAACACTTCAGTATATTGGCACCACTGCGTGTGCGATACCACAGGAAGAACTCACTAAGGAAAGGCTTTTGGCTGCTCCCAAGGACAAGGGAAAAGGCGTGGCTTCTTCTCAGTAAGCTAGCCAGTCCTTCAGTTTATCTATTTGCTTCGCTCTAAAACTATTTGCTTTGTCCTAAACTCGATTTTCTTTGAACCTTTATGTCGTCCCTTTTCTAGAATGTCCTTTGTTGGAATGTGTGTGGCTTAAATGCTAGTACTAAATGTGATGCACTGCGTAACAAAATTGATGAGTCTAATTGCTCAATTGTGTGCTTACAAGAAACCAAAAAAATATGATTTTGATCATTCATATATTAGAAAGTGTTGTCCAAGACGGTTCGACAAATTTAAATTTGTCCCCTTGGTAGGTGCTTCTGGTGGCCTCATAATAATTTGGTGCAGTAGTCAATTCTAAGGCCAAGTGGTGCATAAACTGTCTTTTGCCCTCACAATTAGATTGACGTCAGTACAAACTAATGATACTTGGTTATTATCAAACATTTATGGACCGTGTGATGGCCCTGAGAGGGCAATATTTACTCAATGGATGGAAGGTTTAAATATTGAGGTAAATGATTTGTGGCTTTTCATGGGAGATTTTAACTTCATGAGATCGTTAGAAAACATGAATCTGCTAGGTGGAACTGTGGATGATATCATTAAATTCAATGAAATTATTAGTAAGCTGGCATTGTTGAAAATTCCAATTAAAGGAAGGAAATACACATGGAGCAATATGCAGGAAACTCCCTTGTTGGAACAATTGGATTGGTTTTTTTCCTCCCCTGAATGGATTTTGAAATTCCCAAACACTATGGTAAAACCTCTTGCACGACCTATTTCAGATCACATTCCATGTGTCTTGTCTATGGATACAGCTATCCCTAGAAGTAAACTTTTCAGGTTTGAAATTTTTTGGCCGTCTCACCCGGGGTTCATGCAAGTAGTTCAAACATCATGGACAGCTCCCATTAAAGCGACATCTAGTGCCACTAAGATCTCTGCTAAGCTGAAAAGACTGAGATATGCTCTAAAAAGGTGGAGTAAATCCATTTCCAAGCTCAAATTACTAATTTAAAACTGCAACAAAATTTTACTACAGCTTGATAATTTGGAGGAAATCTTAATTTTAACCACTCCTGAAGCAAACTTCAGAGTCATTCTTAAAGGTCACTTGCTACGATTGTTAAATTACCAGCGTGAGTATTGGAAAAAAAAGATGCATGTTTCCATGGGCAATCCAAGGGGAGGAAGACACTAAATATTTCCAAGCTCATGCCACTGAGAGATTACGCAGGAATTCAATCACCAATCTGATGCTACCGGATGGGGATCTTATTGAAAATCATGATGAAAAGGCAGCGGCTTTCTATTAATGTTTTAAAAATAGAATGGGTGTTTCTAATCATCTTGAGTTTGACTTTGAACTTTCTGAACTAGTGCAGAAATGTCAAGGTCTTGAGGAGCTCTCCGTCCCTTTTACCAAAGAGGAGATCGATCATGTAATAAAATTGATTCCTGTTGATCGACCACCGGGGCCAAATGGATTTAACGGTCTTCTTCTAAAAGTTTGTTGGGGCATTATTAAAGAGGATTTCTATCAACTCTGCCATGACTTTTGGGAAGGTAAAGTGAACCTGAGCTGTCTAAATACCTCTCTAATTACCTTGATCCCAAAGAAGCTGATCCCAGAAATGGTGAACGACTATAGGCCGATTTCCTTGTCGAACTGTGTTCTCAAGGTAATTACAAAGATTTTAGCTGAAAGACTCCAACGCTGGATGATGACCCACAAGTATAGGGGATCTATCGTAGTCCTTTCGATAAGTAATAGTGTCGAACCCAACGAGGAGCAGAAGGAAATGATAAGCGGTTTCCAGCAAGGTATTCCCTGCAAGTGCTGAAATAAGTGGTAACCGATAGTTTTGTGATAGGATAATTTGTAACGAGCAACAAGTAACAAAAGTAAATAAAGTGCAGCAAAGTGGCCCAATCCTTTTGAAGCAAAGGACAAGCCTAGACAAACTCTTATATGATGTAAAGCGCTCCCGAGGACACATGGGAATATCATCAAGCTAGTTTTCATCACGTTCATATGATTCGCGTTCGGTACTTTGATAATTTGGTATGTGGGTGGATCGGTGCTTGGGTGTTGCCCTTACTTGGACAAGCATCCCACTTAGGATTAACCTCTATTGCAAGCATCCGCAACTACAACAAAAGTATTAAGATAAACCTAACCATAGCATGAAACTATGAAGCAACGCATAAACTAGGGTTTAAGCTTCTGTCACTTTAGCAACCCATCATCTACTTATTACTCCCAATGCCTTCCTCTAGGCCCAAACAATGGTGAAGTGTCATGTAGTCGACGTTCACATAACACCACTAGAGGCGAGACAACATACATCTCATCAAAATATCGAACGAATACCAAATTCACATGACTACTAATAGCAAGACTTCTCCCATGTCCTCAGGAACAAAAGTAACTACTCACAAAGCATAAACATGTTCATAATCAGAGGGGTATTAATATGCATATAGGATCTGAACATATGATCTTCCACCAATTAAACCAACTAGCATCAACTACAAGGAGTAATTAACACTACTAGCAACCTACTAGCACCAATCTCGGACTTGGACGCAAGAATTGGATACAAGAGATGAACTAGGGTTTTGAGATGAGATGGTGCTGATTAACATGCTGATGGAGATTGCCCTCTCCCGATGAGAGGAGCATTGGTGATGACGATGGCGATGATTTCCCCCTCCGGGAGGGAAGTTTCCCCGGTAGAACAGCTCCGCCAGAGCCCTAGATTGGTTCCGCCAAGGTTCCGCCTCATGGTGGCGGAGTTTTGTCTGAGAAGATGGCTTATGATTTTTGTCCCATCGAGAGACTCCATATAGCAGAAGATGGCCACCGGAGGGCCACCAGGGGGCCCACAAGGTAGCGGGGCGCGCCCTGGGGGGTAGGGCGCGCCCCCACCCTCGTGGGCAGGGTGTGGCCCCCCTGGTGAGTTTCTTATGCTGAGTATTTTTTATATATTTGGAAAACATCATCCGTGAAGTTTCAAGTCATTTGGAGATGTGCAGAATAGGTCTCTAATATTTGCTCCTTTTCCTGCCCAGAATCCCAGCTGCCGACATTCTCCCTCTTTATGTAAACCTTGTAAAATAAGAGAGAATATGCATAAGTGTTGTGTCATAATGTGTAATAACAGCCCATAATGCATTAAATATCGATATAAAAGCATGATGCAAAATTGACGTATCACTAGATTCTAAAAATAGCGCACAGAAACCAATATGGCTTTATAAAGACTAGAACAATACAAGATTGTCTCGGTTGGGCATTCGAATATTTACATCAATGTAAGCACTCTGGAAATGAGATTGTCATCCTGAAACTTGACTTCGAAAAATCGTTTGACACGATGGAGCACGAGTTCATTTTGAAAATGCTTAAATGCAAAGGGTTTGATGATAGATGGTGCATGTGGATAAAGATGCTGCTTGATCAGGCTCCTCGTCAATTCTTCTTAACGGTATACCAGGTAAGGAGTTCAAATGCAAGAGGGGGTGAGACAAGGGGATCCAATATCCCCTTCACTATTCATGCTGGCAGCGGATTTTCTACAATCTCTAATAAATAAAGCTTGGTCCGAAGGCCTAATTAATTTGCCAATTAATTAGCCTACATCAGAAAACTTCCCGGTTATCCAGTACGTGGACAACACCTTAATTGTTCTACTAGCCAATGGTGAAGAACTGATAACAATTAAAGCCATCCTAGATTCAAATGCTCGTGCTACCCGACTGAAAATTAATTACTCCAAGTCACAACTAATGCCAATAAATGTGGAGGAGCAAAAAGTTGGAACTGCCATTTGGGTCTCAAGTTGGAACAATGTCGTTCACGTATCTTGGTCTACCACTCAGAAAAACTAAACCCACAGTTAAGGAGCTGATGCCATTAGTGGACATAATTGAGAGAAGACTAATAGGAACTGCCATTTGGTTATCATATGGAGAACGTGTGCAGCTAATCAACTCAGTGCTCTCCTCGCTTCTCTCATTTGCGATGTGTGTCCTCAAACTTCCACTCAAGTTGATTGAGATCTTTGACAGAGCTAGAAGACATTGTTTATGGAGAATAGAAATTGACAGAGATGCTAAAATACATTCACTTGCTGCCTGGGACCTTGTTTGTCATCCTAAAAAGAAAGGTGGGTTGGGTGTCATCAACCTCCAAATTCAAAACAATGCCCTGCTGCTTAAATACCTACAAAAGTTTATCATAAGCATGAAACTCCATGGGTGATGATTATTTGGGACGCCTACTACTCTGATGGAGTCCCTCCTCATGCCAAACCAAGCATTGGTTCTTTTTGGTGGCGTGATATGTTCTCGCTGATGGATGTGTACCGTGGGATTACAACTTGTGTGCCGGCGGTGGGAGACATTGTTCTTCTGTGGAAGGATGTGTGGCAAGGAGAACAACCTTTAATGAACACCCATGAACACTTGTTTTCCTTCACTACTAATGAAGACATTTCTATGGCACAGTTCTACAACAATAGCTTACCGGAAGATAACTTCATGTTACCTTTGTCTTTGGAGGCTAGGACAAAATTGGGTAATCTTTAGGCTACTTTGGCGGGAGTATTGCTGGAACAGATGGTCGCAGATGAATGGATTCTATGTTGGGGGGACACAAAATACAAACCAAAAAAGTTTTATGACTTCATGTTCAGGAATGTGCAAGCACCTCAAATCATAACTTCCATATGGAAATCCAAGTGCATTATGAGGCACAAGGTTTTTGCGTGGCTAATGCTCCTTGACAGAATAAACACCAGAGACTCATTGCAGAGACGACACTTCAATGTTGGTGAAGACCATAATTGTCCTCTATGTGAGCATGCTATACTTGAAACAAATAATCACCTATTCTATGAATGCCCTTTTGCTATAAGGTGCTGGGAGATATTAGGTACTGAATGGGATAACCTTTTGGATATGCAAGAAAGACATGACCAAGCCAAAGAGAGATGGCAGAGACCATTATTTAAAGAAATCACCACCCTAGCCTCCTGGAATATATGGAAACAGAGAAACAAGCTGATTTTTGAAGGAGAGGTGGCCACACATCTTGATTGGCTGAGGAAATTGAAAGAGGACTTCATGATTTTAGGGTATAGAATAAATCCCCAAAGCTTGACCTTCTTGGAAGGATACAAGAATTCTCTCACATTTGTAGATCACACCTCCATTTAGCTGTCTTTGTATTTTTTTTCTTTTTAGGGGCTGCCCAAAGTGGCTAGCCCCAATACTCTTGTAAATGCCTATTGTAAAATCCCACTAAGGTTATCATGTTAACCTTCGGTTAACATTTAATAAAATTAACAGTAGGAGTTTCTCCTGCTGTTTTCATTGTCAAAAAAGGACAAAGAGATGGGGTTTGTTCTTATTTTTTGGATCTATCCCTCTACATCATGTCATCTTTCTTAAGGCGTTACCCCGTTCTTGTTAACTTAATACACTAGATGCATGTAAGATAGCGGTCGATATGTGGAGTAATAGTAGTAGATGCAGGCAGGAGTCGGTCTACTTGTCACAGACATGATGCCTATATACATGATCATTGCCTTAGATATTGTCATAACTATGCGCTTTTCTATCAATTGCTCAACAGTAATTTGTTTACCCACCGGATGCTTTCTTTCAAGAGAGAAGCCTATAGTGAAAACTATGGCTTCGGGTCTATGTTTTATCATATTACTTTCAGATCTAACAATTTATTTACTTTTATTTTATTTTGCACTTTTATTTACCTTTTGTATCTATCACTATCAGATCTCATTCTTGCAAGTTAATCGTGAAGGTATTGACAACTCCTTTATCGCGTTGGGTGCAAGTATTTGTTTGTTTGTGTCGGTGCAATCATTGGTGACTTGTGTATTCCTTCCACTACTTTAGGATGCTGATAACGCGACACTACGATTAGAGACCCTTTCATGAAACTGTGTGATGAATTAATCGCAAACGGGGACGTAAAAAACCCGTCAAAAAAGGTGCAAAACGTTTGCGATGGCAGAGCCATCAAACACGGTTCAGATTTTAGTTGCGTGTGCGACGCATGGCACACAGTTAATCCATTCGAACTGTTTGCGATGAGGTAGAACAATAGAAACAGGCAGCCATATCAATGTGTGTGCGATATATGCCATACAGTTCGCTCCGATGAACTGTTTGCTATTAGGGAGTGCAACAGAAACGGTTAGCCAGATCAAAGTGTGTGTGATATACATCATATGGTTCACTCAGACGAACTATTTTCGATTAGGGAACACAATAGAAACAGTTCAACTTAACAAGATGTGTGTGATACGTGGCAAACATCCGACTCGGATGAACGGAGCACGCCGCGGCCGCCTCAATGGCGAGCAAAACGCTCGACAGACGCAAGTACAGTGCGCCACGGCCGCCTCAACGGCAAGCAACCACGTGGTCAACCTTCTACCATCAATAAATTTTGACCTTGTTTCTCGTCACATTACAGATTACAACGCAATCAGTAATTTCAAATTAGTTCACACCTATCAAACTAATATGTGTTCACACTTAGCACCGGGCTATAAAAACTACCCACTCAAAAATTACTTCACAGTTCCTCTCCTCATCACCCACAAAACTGGTCTTTCCTGTCAAGTCGTTCCGCCATGACCGGTAGGACGAGTTTAGGGTGGACATATAACCAGGTAGCAAAGACCAACACTTCAGAAGCACTGGAGAGGTCCCACCATGAAGCCACAGCAGAGATGTCCCGGCGCGCCGCGGAGCCCTCGAACGAGCTCTCACGGGCACGCAAGGGCTGTCACAAGTGCATTAGTCCTTCGCCGGCGACGACGACATTCTTGTTGGTGTCACTACGCAGCAGGAGCTGGTCGACGGCTTGATGAAGCTGCTCAAGATCAGCGATGCCTCGGTTGACAAGGCGACCAGCCTCGTCCATTAACGCATGGGTGACAATGCGAAGATGTTACATGAGCAGAGCAGTGCCTCGAGGATGACACTAACAGCGGTCGTCGAGGAACTGATAGGTGACTTGAGGAAGCTCCGGATCAAGCGCGAGTAGGAGGTGGAGGAATCCGTGGCTTCTTTCAAGCAAAGTCATGATAAATTGAAGAAGGAGCTGGAGGATGTCATCGCCCGGCGATCCATCGACGAGTAGAGACAGCAGCGACCCAGATCGTTGTCTACAATTTCCTTCTTCTCTTGCCCCCGTCTCTTCTGGGCTTTGCCGCATGATGCATTTTAAATTATCCAGAATATGTAAGACAATTATTATCTGCGCCATTGTAAATTTGTCGTCGTATTATCCGTTGCCACTTTATTTCTGGTCGTATCATCCGTTGCCCTATGTGGCTGTAACGACCCGAACCTGACAAGATTCGATGTCTCTATGCTCACTGTGCTAGTACCTGGATCAATAGCTAGCACACACAGTACAAGATGTAATATCAAAATAAACCACATGTCATAGTATTACATCGTAGATCCAGAATTTAATATAATACATACCTGCATAGCTCAAGGCTAGCTCCTTACAAAAATACAGCGGAAAAGCAAATAAAATCTCCATGGAGTCCATCAGCACCACAGGCAAATGTTGAGTATAGACATCGTAACCCTATATCCTATCACTCACTTGTCGTATAAAATCTGCAACATGAAACATTGCAGCCACGAAGGGTCAATACTTTGAATGTATTGGCAAGTCACACAAGAAAAGATATAACTGACCTACAACTATATGCAAGGTATATCAAGAGGATATTGTAGTGATTGTTTTGCAGAAGGCTAGTTTTTCCCTGATAACTACATAATATAATAGTCAAATGTTAATTTTGTCTTGCTACAACCAAATACATATGGTTGAATTAGGCAATTCAATACCAACTTATTCCCATTATTAAATTTCCCACACAAATTTTATTATGGTATCATCTGTCAAGATCATCCAACAACTGTAATGGCATAGTGGCTCAAATTTTCCCATAACTGGGGCACAGCTAATCATGATTTGTTTATACAAACTACAAAGGTTTGTACACTTTACCCACTGGACTCAACCTAAAGATTGGGACAAAGTCTTTCAGAAGCAATCGCCTAGTCCTGCAGGAGGCCCATCCCAACTATCATAACTACATCTGTTGGCACATCCGAGTAAGGTCTCCACAACTGATCAACTAAGCTAGAGCCCATATTAGCCATTGGATGTACATGGAAGCTACTAGTCACTAAGTATGTCTAATCTTTTTGAGCCTGGACGGCACCCACTTACATTTAGAGGGTATAAACCATGATGTTCTTGAAACCACCCAACAATACCGTTCGGGCGCACTTAGCCATGGTCCATGTCCTTAGAAAAGGAACAAGAAACCATGATGCAACCCTGTCCATCCAGAGATGAATTATAAATTTTGTTTTTACTCAATTTATATTATAATAGTCCTCACATAATCTCGGTGCATACACAAACCAATCCCTGTCTACATAGCATAGCAAGAATACACTAGCACGTTCTACAATAAGGCCACACGAAGCTGAATCTCAATAGCAATAACATGCTACCATAATATTCCTACACATGCATAATATGGTATTGTGATCTAGAACTACATGGAAAAAAAATAGGATGAAAGATGATCAAGGTGTAACTTGCCTGTATGTTTGATGAAGATCGTCACACTCACATTTCTTGATAATTCTACTCGTCACACTCCGAGCAATATATTGTAAATGAAAGACCTCAAATCAATAACCTTGCTATATATAAGAACCAAAGAATAACAAAACAAATATGTCAAGGTTGGACAACATCAATATATATAGGCTTAATATATAATATAGGGTCTCTATGTGCTATAATGTGATAAGGTGAAGGAAATCAACTCAAAAGAGTTAACACTGCTATACAAGATTACATCAAATATGGTATGGAAGAGTGCCAAGGGTATATGGAACACAACATAAATATTGTTTGAATGATTGTATACGACATACAAGAATTCACATGCAAAAAAGAATTGATGGCATAGGAACACTACAACGCAAGTTATAGTGGAATGAGATTTCAATTAAATTTAAATTCAAAACAGGTCAAAAAGTATTTGAATATGAGTGTACAGAATATTTACATCAAGTGTTCATAGGCACAAAGAATCAATTGAATAGGATATACGGTTTGCAAGATATGATCAAAAGATGATTCGAACTCAAATTTGAATTGGTACAATTTGAAATGTTCAAAAGTAAAAACTTACAAACTAAGTGAAAAGAGGGCTCCTATACGAAACCAAGACAATTGGATTTATCAAAAATGGAGCTATCATTGAAAAGTTATGATGAATTGAATTTCAGGGGCCTATCTGTAAAAGTACAGAAAAAAATTCAGCCGGAGAAGAAATTAAAACAAAAATTGATGGACACATGCATGGCAGCACGGGATTAGCCGATACCCCTTCGTAGAATAGACTGATGTTGGCCGTTGGATGAAGTGACGATCAACGGTTGCAGTTTTATTAGAGTTAGGTTTAGGGGTGAGGGGAATTTCTCACCGGATGAACTCCGACGACCATGGCGCGGTGGCTGGGCGGCGGGAGGTGGTCCGTGGCATCGGTGTGGTATTCATAGGATGTCGAGAAGGAGCAAATGGTGCACGGAGCATCTCGGCGATCTCGAGGATGACCTCAAAGGCGTCCGGGAAAGCCTCCAGCGATGACAGCGAACAACTGAAGATGGTTAGTCGCCGGCGAGCTTTGAGGCGGTGTCGAGGAGCTCGATCAGGCGCTCTGCTCAGGGAGAAAGAGGGTCAGGGAGATGCAGAGCAGAGAGAGGGAAACAAGGGAGCAGTAGGGGAATTTTCAGGGACCTCTCTAGGTGATGGAAACGGTCGGCGGAGGAGCTTCTGTTTGAGCGGACTCCGGCGAGATCGTGCGGCCACTCCAAGGCTTGGGAGATCCCGGTGTTTGCCGAAGTCAGACAAGAGAAGCGAGAAGGGTCGCTTGGTGTCCATGGTTTCGATCGAAAGGGGTTATGGATCGGGCGCGATCCATGGGGGTTCGTGCGGCGGCGGTGTCGTGTTGAAGCAGGAGACCGAGCGGGAGGTGGAAGAAATTGGTTGGGTCCCACGCCTCAGTCGAACAGGGAGGAAGAGAGACACTGGCAGGTGGGCCGTCTGCGCTGACATCGCGCTGACCCAATGGTGCAGGAGGCTGCACTGCGCTGACGCACTGGTGCTCGGCCAGCTGCTGCGGCTGGCACGCGTGAGCGGGCGATAAAGTCTGGGCCGCGCTGGGATTGGTAAGTTTAGGTTTCAATCTATTTTTTACACAAATGATTTTGGCTCCAAAAATGATCCAAATAATTTTCTTAAAAAATATCAGAACATCCACAAGAACAAATATAGTTACATACAACATAGTGAACATTTTTCCAGTCCAAAATACTTATATAGAATACATATAATATTTTTATAAACTTTATTTTTGCACTTATAAAATGTCCCATGAAATATTTTTAAGCTCCTGAGAAAATTTCAAATAACATTTAACACATATCCAACTCATTAATATTGAAGGAGTCAAATTACCTTCTCTCGCAATATTTAAATTTTTGAGTTAGAATTGTTTTAAATATTCAAAATCCAACTGCACATTCCTCCTAAACTCCTCATCCACCAAAACAAGCAAGTCATTCATCATCGCTCCCTTGCGTCTGCCATGGCCAGCATGAGTTTTGGGTCGAGAGATTGACACCAGGGAGAAGCGAGCATGGAAGCGGAACGCAGCCGGCATGTCCCGCCGCGTGGCCGTAGAAGCATAGAGGTCCCGTCGCGCCGCCGTAGCAGCACGCAGGTCCTATCGCGCCGTCGACATGGCAGACTATTACGGCCGCACCGCGGAAGCAGAAGAGATGTCCTGCCACGTTGTGAATGCAGCAGAGATGTCCTCCCGCGCCGTGCCAGGCTGGGAAAATGTCTTTCCAGCAGGCGAGGACTCTTGCAGGCGCATGCATGTGTCGGGGGAAACGACACCTACGGGATCATGAGGAATCCCTTTTTGGTGCGGTTGGCGGGCGCGGGGCTG
>NC_041390.1:378919802-378970687 GCF_002162155.2 Triticum dicoccoides | reverse complement strand
ACCCTACTCATGCTGGTTTCTATTTATCTGGTGTTCTTGGACTAGCTACAAGGCGTTCTGGGTCCAAAGAATCCGAATCCTCTCTCAGTACGCCGCGGGCGTCCTTTTATAGTCAAAGTGGCTCCCACAGTGGCACACAGGAGGTGGAAACCTATACAGTAGTCGAGTTTATCTCCTAGCACCGTAGGACAAACACATTTAATGCGCTGCCGATGTGCCCTCCTTGTTTTATCGGGGACGGCAAGGAAGCTCGTCCCAGCTATCGCCGCCTCGCCTGGCTTCAACGCGCGTCCTAACTGGCGAGACGCGTAGCGCAATGCTGGTTGGCTGCTGAGTTGGTGCGGTGGCAGAGTCTTCATGAAGATCTGCATGCCACCCCGCAGGTGCTTGCCGAGTCGGCCTAGAGGTCGCACGTCGCCACGCAGGTGCCTGCCTAGCTGGTGGGCTAGCAGCTACATGAGAACGACAGTGGAGTCTTGGGAGATGCGGGCCTGGCTGTGGCCCCGCGGATGTCTTCGGCCTGAGTCTTGCCGGGGCCCCGGCATGGGTCTTGCCATGGCATCATGGTCGTCCCTGGCAAGGGTCTTGCCGGGGGTCTCGTGGGTATCCTTGGCAAGGATCTTCGTCTTCTGGTTGTCATCTAGTTTTGTGTGCTTCTGGTCTCCACAAAGATTTGCATGCCACCATGGAGGTGCCTCCCGATCCTCGGTTCCAAAGTGGTTGATGGTGTTGGAACTCTTGGGCTCAAGGGGGCGACTTTGCTGGTGTTGGGCAAGGTGCCCCGGCAAGGTTCTTGCCGGGGCTGTGGAGGCCGCCCCGGCAAGGGCCTTGCCAGGGGAGTCCACATCGCCCATCTGCTCTTCGTGTTTCTGTCTTGGAGTTGTTCTGGTGGTCATGTGGCTTCGCTTCCTTCCTCTGCCCTGCTAGGTGTGGCCGTTGGCGTGGCTCCGACTGCCCGCGCACAAGTAAAGGGGTACAAAATAGGTCCCCTCCTTTTGTGCACTAACAGGAGCCCCCGGGCCTGGCCCATACATAAGCGTGATGCGTTGTTGGGGTAGGCCAAAAATATTGTGCGGGCACGCGGGGCCGGGTTGTACTGCTGTAAGTCCCTCGCCCGTCGCACTTCCCCTCGTTGAATGCGCGCGTGGGGGTTGTGCGTGACGTGGGGGTCATGCGTGGGGTGGTTGCTCCCCTCATGCGTCACATCGTAGTAAATGGTAAAGAGACGGCCCCCGCCTTCACCATAAAAAAGGGAAAAACCGCAGGCCCGCTGCTCATTTACCCTTTGCGCCTCTTCCAATCTCGGAACCACTCTTCCTCTCTACTTATTTTTGAATATTGGTCTTGGC
Source organism: Triticum dicoccoides (assembly GCF_002162155.2). NCBI lineage: Eukaryota > Viridiplantae > Streptophyta > Magnoliopsida > Poales > Poaceae > Triticum > Triticum dicoccoides. The sequence continues at coordinate 378,969,338 of NC_041390.1, read as the reverse complement.
TCCGTCTCATTCCCCTTCTTGGTATCCAGGCCCTTCCTCGGCGGCCCAGGAGGATATTGACACTGTCATCGAGGAGGTCAGCAGGGACACCGAGGACGAGGCCAAAAATATTGCCACCGAGGAGGCCGCCAAGACCGCCACTGAAGAGGCCGCCAAGGGGCTTGGCGGGCAGGCCGGAAAGGGGCTTGTCGGGGAGGGGCTGGTCGATGATCAACCCTCCTCCTTGGCTGCCTCTGGCTCGAGCAAGTATTTGAAGGTGAGCGACGACTTGTTCGTCCACCTCCCAGGAACGGGGAGCACCAGGGCGACAACCGAAGGGGAGGTGTTTGATTATGAGGCGCTCACCGCCGCCGGGCTTGAGGTTGTTGACGAACCGAGCACTGGTGGCGGCGGTTCCCAGGAGGAGGAGCTCCTTCGGTCCATGAGCGTCAACTTCCAGAAGCTCCAGGCACTTTACCATGCTCGCCTCGACAAGGCGAAGTCCAGGATGGCCGCGGTGGAAAAAGCGAAGGTGGACCTCGAGGAGCGGGTGAAAGTGCAACTATCTCTGGGTGGTTTTGGTAAGTTACATGCTCAAAATGCTTAGTGATATGCTCTAAAAACCCTCAACTACTTTCTCATATCCAGGTATGTCCCAAACCAAAATTCAAACCCGACCCCACTGAAATCTTCTATCCGGCGTCATCGAGTTCACTTGACATAGCCACTGCCACAAACCCTAGTCACTTCGGTCTCACCGATAGTGATCTCGGTCTCACCGAGATGGGATTGCAACCTCTTTGTTTCCCTTCGTAACATTTCGGTCCAACCGGGATGAGCGGTCGGTCCCACCAAGATTGCGATGCAAACTCTTTGTTTCCCCTTTGTAACATTTCGGTCTAACCGAGATGAGCGAATCGGTCCCACCGAGTTTGCTTGACCAACTCTCTGGTTATCTTATTACCAAAATCGGTCCCACTGAGTTTGTGTAATCCGTCTCACCGAGATTACATTATGCCCTAACCCTAATGGAATTGATCCCACCGAGTTGACATGTCGGTCCCACCGAAAATCCTAATGTTCACATTTTGAACAAAATCGGCCTGACCAAGTTTTATAATTCGGTCCCCACGATTTGGTGATTTGTGTGTAACGGTTAGATTTTGTGTGGAGGATATATATACCCCTCCACCCACTCTTCATTCGTGGAGAGAGCCATCAAAACATGCCTACACTGCCAACATACAATTTCTGGGAGAGAACCACCTACACTTGTGTTGAGGTCAAGATATTCCATTCCAACAACATAAATCTTGATCTCTAGCCTTCCCCAAGTTGCTTTCCGCTCAAATCATCTTTCTACCAAATCCAATCCTATGAGAGAGAGTTGAGTGTTGGGGAGACTATCATTTGAAGCAAAATATCAAGGAGTTAATCATCAACACACCATCTATTACCTTTTGGAGAATGGTGTCTCCTAGATTCGTTAGGTGTCACTTGAGAGCCTCCCTCAAGATTCTGGAGTTGAACCAAGGAGTTTGTACGGGCAAGGAGATCACCTACTTCGCGAAGATCTACCCTAGTGGGGCAAGTCCTTCATGGGCGAGGGCCATGGTGGGATAGACAAGGTTGCTTCTTCGTGGACCCTTCGTGGGTGGAGCCCTCCGTGGACTCGCGCAACCGTTACCCTTCGTGGGATGAAGTCTCCATCAACGTGGATGTACGATAACACCACCTATCGGAACCATGCCAAAAATCTCCGTGTCTACATTGCGTTTGCTCCCTCCAAACTCCTCCCTTTACCTTCATATGCAATTGTTTTACATCGCGTTGCTATACTCTTAGAATTTCATGTGTAGGTTGATTACTTGAATTGTGCTAAGTTGCTAAAATCTACCAAGACATAAAATTGGGAAAAGGCTAGATTTTTATTTGGTCAAGTAGTCTAATCACCCCCCTTCTAGACATACTTTCGATCCTACAAGTGGTATCAGAGCTTTGGTCTCCATTTGCTTTGATTTCCATAGCTTTTGGTGATCATAGCCTTGGTTTCACAACCTAGGAGAGTATGGCGTCTAGTGAGGGAAATTACCAGCGTAGAGGTCCTTACTTTGATGGTACTAATTTTGCTAGTTGGAAGCATAAGATGAAAATGCATATTCTTGGACATAACCCCGCCGTTTGGGCTATTGTGTGTATTGGCTTGCAAGGTGAATTCTTTGATGGGAGAGAACCGAACCGTGAAGCTACCGCGGAAGAGTTGAGGATGCTGCAATACAATGCCCAAGGTTGTGATATTCTCTTCAATGGATTGTGCCCCGAAGAATTCAACAAAATCAGCCGTCTTGAGAATGCAAAGGAAATTTGGGATACTTTGATTGTTATGCAGGAAGGTACTGACTCCATCAAGGAATCCAAATTGAATGTGCTTCAAAGTCAACTTGACAAGTTCAAAATGATGGATGGTGAAGGTGTTGCTGAAATGTACTCTAGGCTTGCTCTCATCACAAATGAGATTGCCGGCTTAGGAAGTGAAGAGATGACCGATATATTCATCATCAAGAAGATCCTTAGAGCCTTGGATGAAAAATATGATACCGTGTGCACATTGATCCAAATGATGCCCAATTACAAAGATCTCAAGCCAACGGAAGTCATTGGAAGAATTGTTGCTCATGAGATGTCACTCAAGGATAAGGAAGAGCTTCACAACAAGTCAAGTGGTGCTTACAAAGCCTCATGTGATGCTCCCACATCATCAAGTGAGAAACAAACCTTCAATGAAGAATTGAGCCTAATGGTGAAGAACTTCAACAAGTTTTACCAGATTAGAAGCAAGGAAAGAAGTTCCCAGTCAAGGTCCTACAATGACAAAAGATCTTCTAGTCGTGAGCACAATTGCTACAATTATGGAAGACCCGAACACTATTCTAATGAGTGTATGGCTCCCTACAAATGAAGAGAAGATTCTCCCAAAAGAATAAGTAGAAGAGAAGAATCACCACCAAGAGAGAGAAGGAGTAGAGATGACCGTTATGAACGAAGAACATCACGGAGAAGAAAGGATTCGGAAAGGAAGGACAAGTCATCAAAGAGATACACAAAATGAAGACATCAAGCTCATGTTTGTGAATGGGTATCCGGGTCTGACTCCGACAATCACTCCGAAAGAAGTTATCACTCCGACTCTGAATATACTCAAGACGAAGGTGTTGCCGGTCTAGCACTTGTGTCAACCAACTCCTATGACATATTTGACTCACCAAATGAAGGAATTGGAAGATGCTTCATGGCTAAAGGTCCAAAGGTAACACACCCTGAGTATGTTGATTTTAATAGTGATGAAGATGATTTGCTAGGTGATGATGATTTACTTGTTGACAACTCTAGTTATGAAAACTATGATGAACTTGCTATTAATCATGATAATCAAGATAAAGCGAATGACGATGATAAGAAGGAGATTGCGTGTCTAACTAAATAACTAAACACTCTTAAGTTAGCTCATGAAACTACCTTGGAAGATCATCAAGAACATTTAAAGACTCATGAGACGCTACACTTTGAAGAGCTCAACCTTGAGCAAGAGCATGAGTTCTTAAACACAATGAATGATGATATTCGCAAGAAAAGTTCTTCTTACATTGCCAAGCATTTACTCTTGTCTACTTACATGCCACAAGTTAAATCTAGCAACAAGAAAAAGGAAGATTCTTCCTCTAGTAGTAACAACAATCATGCTAAATCCAATGTTGTTGCTTCTAGTAGTTCTCTTGATTCCACTAATGATTCTCTTAGCCATGTTACACTTGAGAAAGAAAATAGCTTATTGAAGGGAATTATAGAGAAAGGTGTTTACAAGAGTCTTGCTAGAAGCAAGCAATTTGATAAAATTGTACGCAAGCAAGGAAGACACCGGAAGAATCAAGGTGTTGGTTTTGAACGAAAGTTCAATGCCAATGGAGTTGAGTGGGAAGAAGATCAATTACCCAAGATGAAGTTTGTTCCTCAACAAGAGAAGTATGATCCTACTTCTTTCCAAGGAACACAAGCTCAAGATGATCTTCCACCACAAGACCACAAGCTAAAAGGCAAGGACAAGCTTCAAGAGGAGATTGATGCATTTGAAGAAGCACCTAAGGCCTTGGTCAAGTGGGTTCCCAAGACTACATCAAGTTCCACTTCATCAAGTACGACTACAACTCCAAGGATTCCCATCAAGATGGTGTGGATCCATAAGAAGAAGAACAAGAGAGTTCTTGAGGGTGACTCCGCCAACATAGTTCACTCTTATCATCTTGGAAAGGACAAGTGCAAACAACTTCCATATCTTGATCTAGTTCAAGGAGTCACAAACCCTCTTGTTGGTAAGACAAGGGACAAGGTAACCTAATGCATTCATGGACATCATCTCAAGTGAATATCACTCTATGTCTATGGATATCCTTGTTTGTTCCTTGTGGGACTAACCCGTGTAGGTATTGATAGTGCAACTCACTCCAAAGGATTGCTCCGAATGATCTACATCAACATTGAGCATCTACATCTTCAACACCTACATGAAGTCATCATCGACAAAACCTAAGGTTAGTTCAACCCTCTTAGGGGGGATATCACATCTAGGGGGAGCTTTACTCTAATCAATTGAGCCAAAGCAACTCTAATGATGTGAGCACAACAATGCTTTATGTAAAAGTGGCAACCCCACTTGTGCTTAAACAATGAGTATGACCTATGATCAAATGTTCTCATTTCACTCCTAAGTCAATATACTCATATATAGATGACCTAGTTATCGCTAAATTACTTGATAGATGCTAGAGTGATTGTGCATGCTTTGTCACATATTTCATTTGTCATTTTATTGTGTGAGCATGTTGGATGCATATTTTACTCATTCGAGGACATCCATTTGTTGCTTTGATTTTTTGGCTTTTTCTCTTTTGCCGAATGAATGGACAAGAATGCCTAAGAACTCCCTATAGCTATCTATTCTTTTCTCATCTCAAACTCTATTCATGCTACATCACAAAGTTTGATCAAGTCAGATCCGAACCACTCTGTGTGAGGAGCACTTGGAGTCCCCGATTTGTCATAGACTTAAACTTCCAAAACCTCTTTGTGTATTTCGATATGACCGAGTCATCCATTTCGGTCACACCGAGATCACTAAGTTTATCTAGGTTTTCAATCTCGGTGCAACCGATTTGAACTTTTCAGTCACACCGAGTTGCAGTAACCGCTTGCGATTCTGCATCTCGGTGCCACCGAGTTGTTGCACTCGGTCACACCGACAGGGTCGGGATATATAAACCCACGGGTGAGACTTTGGAAATTTCTTTGAAACCTCCCAGCCCGCGCGTATCCTGCTCTGCTGCCTCGGGTCTCTGGATCGTCTTCTCGCTGCCAACAACCTCCCGCCGCTGGTTTCCATCGCCGTCAACGGGATTCTGCCCCTCCGTTGCCGTTGTAGCAAACTCCGCCGAACTAGGGTACGAGTTCAATCCTTTGAGCTATCCTTTTAACTCTGACTCATAGCACATTGCTCTGCCATGATCATCACTACGTATGCAAACACTCTATCCAATGAAAACATCCTTTAGGTTAGATTTGATTTGAAGATTTAGGGTTAGGTCTCAACCGAACTGAACTCGGACCGACCGAATTGTATAAATCGGTCTCACTGATTTGGCTTAGGCCATTGCACTTGCACTTTCGGTCTGACCGAAAAGTGCAAATCGGTGTGACCGAGTTTGATTCTTTGTGAAACCCTAGCAGTCTCGGTGGCACCGAACTGTGACTCGGTCTGACCGAGTTCACTAGTTTAGGTTCCAAAAGCTGCTCCGGTATCACCGAATTTACAAATCGGTAGCACCGAAATGCTTTCTGTGGAAATCTAAAACTAAGTTTTAAGTCATCTATTTTGCAAAAACTCTGCACTTTGTGATGCTCATCCACTCTACCTCATCTATATCTATTCACAGGGTCTGATGTCAGTAAGTGTGCAGAGATGTCTAACCAGAGCGACAGCCAGAACAGGTCTGAAGAACAAGTGCAATTTAGTGAGGGCACTAGTCGCTCTAGCAGTTCTGATGATGGTATCAGGAGCACACCAAGTAACCTGCCCAAAGCAGCCACCAGGTCAAGGAAGAAGAAAACCTCAGACTCTAAAGATGAGGACTATGTGGCTGTTGAGGAGGAAGTCAACTCCAAGAAGAAGGTACTGAAGAAGGAATATGGCACAACTACAACAACTGAGCCTGGCTTGCACAAGAAGGCCCCTGCCAAGAGGGTGCCAACCTTAAAGGTTAGAGCCTCAACTGCTGAAACCTCCAAGCCAACTAGAGAGGCTGTTGGAGAAGGAAAGAATAGGAAGGAAAGGGTCAAGAAGACCACTGCCAGAGTGCTTGGTAGATCCTCCATTATGAGAGATCCAGAAGAAGAGGAAGAGGAAGAGGATGCTGCTCCAGCTCCCAGGTCTTAGAAGCTTATGGGAGATGCTATCAAATCAGGGGCTACTGCTTCAAAGCCCAAATCTGCTCCCGAGGCTGCTGCTCAGAAGCCTTCTGCACCCAAGAGAAACACTAGAAGTATACCTGTTGAGGAAAAGAACAAGGCCCCAATGCCTCAAGCTGAAGAAGAGGAAGATGATTCACTTGTTTTGAGGAAGTTGAAGCCCAAAATTCCTGACCATAATGATGCTCATCCAGTCGCTGAGGACATTCACATTAGAAAGGATGCTGGACTGAGATTGTGGAGAGAGTCTGATACCTATGCTGTTAGGAGGAGGACTGCAGTTGATTACAGGTTTCACACTAAGGAACAACAAGACTTCTATGAGACAATTTTGCTCGACAAGAAGCCCATTGTTTGTGACATGAGATGGGTTGATTGGGAATACATCAAGGAAAATGAAGATCACTTCCCAGGAGTATATGACAACTTCAAAGCATGTGGAGTAGATGAATTTGATGGACAGAAGCTCACAAAATGGAATGATGAGCTGATCATGCAGTTTACTCCACTGCTCATTTCTATCCAGATGCGAGGATAGTATGGATGTCTGAGGGTACCAGGTACCAGTCCACTGTTGAAGAATGGGCACAACTGATCAATGCCCCAAAGGAACATGAGGATGACTTGGATGTGTATGCCAAGAATAAGAAAGACCACAACTCCATGGCAAACATGTACAAAGAGATCCCAGATAAAGCTTTGGAGACACACAAGCTTGGATCTATACATTTCCGGTTGTCTGGTCTGCCTACCATCAACTAGATCTTAAGGCACACATTGCTACCCAAGTTAGGAGATCACAAGATGATTAGAGGACACTCCATCAACATGTTGCAAATCTTTGATGTCCCTCAGAAGTTCAAGGTCATGAGTCTGATTGTAGAGACAATCAAGAGGACTGCTGCTCACCAAAAGAGAAGCTATGGGTATGCTCCACACATCCAGGAGCTCATCAACTCCAAGATGGGCACAGGAACTTATTTGCTGGACAAGGAGCATCTACCCTTATATCCTAAATTTGAAGACAACACAGTAGTGATGAATGGGGAGGAACCATCATCAGCTTAAGCACAAGAGAAGAGAGCCAAAACAAAGGATGAGAAAGCTGCAAGGATGCCACACGCAGAAGAAGCATCTCAGGTGTTCCTCAAGTCAAAACAAGATCAATTGGGCTATCTGATTCAAGCTACGCTGAGGATTGAGAAGGGCTTGGCCACCCTGACTCAGAATCAGGAGAGCCTGGAGAGGATTGTTGAGACAAAATTTTATGATCTTGATCTCAAGGTAACTGAGATACAGAGTGCAGTTGAGCAGCTTCAGGAGGAAGCAGAAGAGAGCAGAGGGAAGGCAACTACTGATGCTTTTCAGTGTGGGCCACGAGGTCCGAGGTCTGCTTCAGTGCCGGTTTCAGATGCTAGAGCTACATTGTCAGCACCAGCAGCTACAGCTCCAGTGCCACCTCCAGCACCCACTCCACCAGCTCCAACTACATCGACAGATGCCTTCGTCCTTGGAGTTCTCTCTAAACCACCTCCCGAAGACAAAGCCTGAGAGACGCATAGCACTATGCATATTTGAACTTTTTGGTAACTTGTTGCCAAAGGGGGAGAAATATGTATAGATCATAGGCTTCGAGAGAGTGTTTTGCTTCTTTGCTTTTGGTTGAACTTTTTATTGTGTGAGATACTTTATGTCTTTGCGTGAGATACCTATTTGATCATGTGGTTGATCATTTGCTACCTTAATGCTTGGTTGGATGATACTATCTTTATATCTCATATATGATCATTCACTTGCTTGGTGATGAGTGCATGCTTTTAATTTCTATTATTTTGAGCGCACCACCAAGGTGTATGTGACATGCAAGAGTAACCCATGATCCTAACCGATTGTGCATTTGCATTAAAAAGCAATTCTTAAATAATGCACAAATTTAGGGGGAGCTCTTGCTTATCACATACTTCTCAAAGCGACGATGTTTTTCAATCCTATGATCATTTGTCAAAGCTTTGATCTATATGTTGTCATCAATTACAAAAAGGGGGAGATTGAAAGTGCAACTATCCCTGGGTGGTTTTGGTAATTCCTAACAACATATAGCTCATTGAGCTAATGCTATTTTATGATAAATATTTCAGGAAAGCCCAATGATTGGCATGGCATGGATTAGAAAGTGGACCCCTCAAAATTCTAAGGACAAAAGATTGACTCAAGCTTAAAGCACAAGACTCTATATTTTACTTTTAGTGATCCAAGATCACATTGAGTTCATAGGAAAAGCCAATACTATTAAAAGGGGGTGAGGTGTTGCTTAATGAGTTACTTGCTCAAAATGCTAAGTGATATGCTCCAAAAACCCTCAACTACTTTCTCATATCCACATATGTCCCAAACCAAAAGTCAAACTTGGCCCCACCGAAATCTTCTATCCGGCGCCACCAAGTTCACTTGACATAGCCACTGCCACAAACCCTAGTCACTTCGGTCTCACCGAGATGGGATTGCAACCTCTCCGTTTCCCTTCGTAACATTTGTCGGCGTTCTGGGAACGGGGGTCCCCAGACATGCCTGCCTGCGGCCTACGGCGTGGCTCAAAGGGGGGCCCAGCACGGCCCATCTTCACCAACACAAACCCAAGACCCTCGCGAGGGGCCAAGCCTCGCGGGGTGGACGATGCGAAGCTTCCTCAGGCGCGGCCTCGTCAGGCTGGCTCACGAGGGGGCGGAGAAATCAAGGCGGGGTACCTCACAAGGTGCCCGTGATGCAAGCCATGACGACCGGGGGTGCCAGGCGGGTGCCAGCCCGCGCAGTGTCCTCCCTTCCTCTTTGGTGCAAAGGGGGCAAGCGCAGCCGCGGAGTAACGAGGCATCAGGCAAAGGTTGCCATTTCGGTGCAACGAGACCAAGACCAGGAAGACTACGAGACAGAGGTCACCGTGGAGCCCAAGATGGCGTCATCACTAGAGCTTTCTGCAGGCGAAGACTACTTTTGTCAGGGTAGCTAGTACTAGCTGTCCCCCTTCAAATTAGCCCACCATTGTGGGCTCCCTTCTCGCTCTATATTTGGGAAGAGGACCAGGGCCTCTATAAATAGGAGCAGCCACCCACAGAGTAAAGAGAGCTGAGGCGGTTGGATGGAAAGAGAGGGGTTTTGATCAGAAAGAGAGAGAGAGAAAGGTGACTGAACTCCTCCCAGCAGTTCATCGCCCCAGCCAAGAACAGACCCTCGCGAGGCTGTTCTTCCTTGTATTGTTCATCATCATCAGCCCAAGAGGAAATCCACCACACCACACACTGGAGTAGGGTATTACACCACAACGGTGGCCCGAACCAGTATAAACCTTGTGTCTCTTGTGTTGTTCTTTCCATAGTTTTGATCTTAGCAAGGCGGAGGGGTGCAGGTAGGTAGGAGGCGAAATCTCCACGCGCACCCCAGTGTTCGAACCTCAAGGGTCTGCCGGAACCCGAAATCCGACATTTGGCGCTGCAGGTAGGGGTGTGCCGTGATTCGTCTTCCACCACCCCGTTCTCCTCCGACCATCACGCCCTTGTCTGACGCTCGTCGGGCCCGCGCCGAGCGCCGGACCGCGCTCGCTTCCCGCGTCGCCCAGACGGCCCCTGTCGGCGGGCGTCCTCGCCGGTCCCCGTCACTTGCCATCAACGCCGCCACCGGCCTGGCGGTGGATGAGCAGCAAGCATCATCCCAGCATCCGTCCGTGGAGCAAGACGGCCGCACCGCGACTCCCTTGCTCACCCCAGCTAGTTCTTCATCCCACGCGCTCCGCGCGCCCATGGTGGCTCGGGCTGCACTCATCGCGGCGAACGAGCTCCTGCGCTACCGTCCCATTGATGACGTCTACCAAGAATGGCTCGACCGCGTCGCCGAGCTCGTCCGCGCCGCAGGGGGCTCTCTGGTGTCACCGACGGCTCCACAGTCCCTATTGGGCAGGTCCGCCTCCCTGTCACCTTCGGGGCACGCGACAACTACCACACCGAGCTCATCGACTTCGACGTCGCTCACATTCGCCTGCCGTACAATGCCATCCTTGGGTACCCAGCGCTGGCCAAGTTCATGGCCGTAACTCACCACGGCTACAACATCCTCAAGATGCCAGGAAGCGGCGGAGTCATCACAGTGCCCTGTGAAGAGAAGGACGCGGTGTGTTCCCTGGAACGAGCCTTTCAGGTCGTGTCACTGGAAGACCCAGATCGTGGAAGTAGCAGGCCTCCCGAGACCGCCCCTAAGAAGAAGAAGACATCGTCCGGCCCGACCACTCAGGAGGCAGGCCCCTCTGGGCCCGCGCCTACCCAGGAGGAACCTCCTTCCATCGCATAGGAAAGCGCGCCTGACGCCCTTCTCAGGCAGGGCTCGAGGGATCTCCCCTGGAGGGCCACCGACCTAGCTAGGGTCACGAGGGAGGCGCTTGGGCAACAAATGGAGGCGTGTTTCGAAGCACGTTTCCCTCAAGAAGGAGCAAGGCAAGGAGATCCAGACCCTCAGGAGTTCGTCAGCGAGGCCATTCAGGAGCTACAGGAGTCAAGAGTCATGAAAGGCGGCCGCCGCCTACCAGCAGTGGCTCCCCATCCAGGCGAGGATGGTGGGTTGCGTGTCTGCATCGACATACCAGGGCTCAACCGAGTCGCCTCTCTGGAGCGCCTCTGGCCCTCGCGAGTGGGGCACTGCGGAGGCCCACCCCATAGCTACGTTCGAATGCCTTACGGCTTGCCGAACGCGGCTGACACATACCAGCGCCTCATGAGGGGCATCACGGAGGCACGAGAGGCCAGGCGTTCTGCAGCCCTGGCAGGGATGGATATGGCCCGTGAGGAGCCGCCAGCGCCTCCGGAGCCTCCCGAGGCCCCTGGGCCTGGGGGCTCGTGAGGATCGGCTCCCGCAGCCCACCAAGCCTGCTACATCAACGCTCCTTCGTCCTCAACATCATCAGGTGACATCTTTCGAGTTTTATTTCCAGCTGGGAGCGCCCCCCCAGGGGCTGCATTATTCCCAGGCTGCGTGGGTCCGTCCCTGCGGTGTGTATCCCTTTTTTATTCCATGTTGCTAGCTTACCTTGTTGGGGGTGCCCCTCGGGCTGCACGATCCCCGAGCCGCTCGGGCCAGGCCCAGCGGCATGTATCCCATTTGCGTTTATTTCCGATCATGCGTTAGACCCACCATGCTTGATTATTTGATGCCGATCCACGGCTCCTCTTCTTCTCCATGCCGACCACTTGCACGTTAAAGGGGGGGGGTACCTGGGCATCACGACTCAGGGCTCTTATTGGCTTTCCAGCCCTCACCCTCTGGCCTTGTCCATGGCATCGTGACCTGGCATACCAGCGACGGCTGAGACTAGCTCGAAGGCTGGGACCCGAGGATGTAGAGTGCCGACATCTAACCAAATTTGCAAGGACACATGACAAGATAAGGCCCAGTGCCAGGTGCAACCCGCCTAGAGGTAGGGCCCCGTGAGTCCCGCGCTGGCTCACGGGTGCCAGATACACCTTGCCAGGCCCTACCGTGCCAGCCACGTGTCAGGGCGGGGTTGTACACGCCCCGGGGGGCCCTCCCAGAGGGGGCCCCCCTACCACGTACCAGTGGAAGAACCATGCTCCGCGCTGGCTTATGACACTGCCGAGGAGCGGCTATGCCCGTACACATACGATAGCGGTATGCTCCGCGCTGGTGATAAACAACTGAGGGTGGCCCCCGGGCCGCACCAACTTTAGGGAGCCCAGAGCTCAGTGTCTAGCCTCATCGTAACGCCTCCCCTCGGGAGTGCCGCGCGAGGGGGCTGGGCATGGGGGCTGCGCCTGGGTCACACCCAGACATATGCCGCCCAGCCAGGTCCCCCGGGCCTGGTTTGTCGCGCGTCTCTCCCCTAGCAGAGCCAAGGTACGAAGGCCGTTTGAGCATCAAGGGGGATTCCTGGGCATCGCGACTCAGGAGCCTAACTGGTCACGTAGCCCCTCACTCCGTGGCCCCGTACTGGTTTCTGGTCGGGACCAACGCTGGGTGAGGTACGCGCGCGGCCGGGCTCTACAGACGTAGAACGGTAGATCCACCCGCATCACACCTGCCTACTTGCTGTTCGTGTGCCAAGGGGGACTCCTGAGCATCGCGACTCAGGAGCCTAACTTGTCACGTGGCCCCTCACTCCTTGGCCCCGTCCTGGTTTCTGGTCGGGACCAACGCTGGGTGAGGCATGCACGGGGCCGGGCTCTGCAGGTGTAGAACATGAGCAAGTAGGAAGGAAAGGCGCAAATTTCAAGAAGTTCAAAAGCAAATATTATAGTACACACTGTTATCTCGATGCCAAACACAAGTTTAAACGCCTCCCCGAGGCATGATACATGTGCAGGAATTAAAGGCAGGACAGGAGCCGCGACGGAGTCACTTGTCGGTGATGGAGCAGCGCGGATTGGGTCCACCTCACGGAGCGGTGGGGTCGGCAGCGCCTTGCTTCGGCTTGGTGCTGAAGGCCCGGAACAGGGCCTTTGCGCGACCCTTCACGGCCTCGGCAGCGGTAGTGGCACGGTCGCCGCTCACTGGCTCCAACAGGCTGTTGAGGTCGACACCGGGATCGCGAAGGTAGATGTGGGTGAGGACCCGCGTCATTGCTGCAGAAGACAGGACACGCGCCTCGGCCTCGGCTGTGGGGCCAAGGCCAAGGGCGACATCTTCAAGAGCGTGAACCAGGAAGGGAAGCAGCTTGGCGGGGCCGTCCTTGGCGCCAGCCAGTGGGCTCTCCAGGCCGCTGTCGTAAAGCGTCCTCAGTGAGGAGCGAGCCCTCGCCTCCATCTCCGTGAAGGCCACGCGGTCCTCGGCAAGAACCAGGGCCTCGTCGTCCAGCTTGGCCTTCCTCGCCCCCAACTCCAGCTCCAGCGCGCCTAGGCGGTCGCGGCGTTTCTTAAGCTTGACCTCCCTTTCCTTGAGAGCCGCCTCGCGAGCCTTCACGCCTTCTTCCTGCTCTTGGCGAAGGCGGACCTCGTTCGCGAGCTAGTCCCGCAAATCTTGCAGTTCGCCCTCTAGTGCCTTGCAATGTCCACGGACGTCGATCACCTCCCCCAGGGCTGCGTCATGAGCAGCCTTTGCCTCAAGGATGGCCTGCTTCTCCTTGTCGCATGTCGTCGAGGCCTGGACCAGCGCCGCCCGAATCGAAGCATCGGAGCGAACCCATCCTGAAGCCTGCTCCAAGCGCCCGGCCACCAAGCGGAGGTCGGTGCGAAGAAGATCCTGACGCAGTCGGTCCAGCTCAGCAATAGCACGATCCAGAACGGCAGAAGGAGTCGGAGAGAGAGCAGCCGATGGAGTAGGAGGAGAAGCGGCAGCGCGGCCACAACATCCTGAGGCGGAGTCTGCCGCGCCCCGACAGCTGTAGTGGCGGCAGCAGGCAAGAGCACCTCGGGAACCACTTGGGCCGTGGGGGCTAAGCTCGCCCCAGCCGGCTCAGCCAGGCCTCATGAGGACGACCGGGCAGGAGAAGCCTGTGCGTCGCGGTCATCCTCCTTCGCGGGAAGAAGTGCTGCCACAGATGGAACCTCGGGAGTCCCCTTTGGCTTCTTTGCTGCGGGCGCTAGCCTATCCAAGAAATGCGGACGTCAAGCCTCAGAAGCAGAGCAAGAAATAAAGACAAGAATCGAATGCTTACGGGTCGTCGCCAATGAGCTCAAGCGGCCTCCGGCCAAATTTGAAGCCTGAAAGCCGGCTAGAAGGGCGCACGTTGTTCCGTACTTATGGCCGGCGAAGGCCAACCGCCTACTTCCACAATTGCAGGTAATCAAGACCCACTTTGCATGCAGGGACTTGTCCAATCCATGCAGTTGCCGAGGCACCATGGGGAAGTGGAGACGCCCACGTCCAACCAACCGCCACGCGGCGCCCAAGGCCGCAGGCTGTTAGGGCCCGCGGTGCTTCGCTCATGCCCTTCCGCCTCCCTGCACAGCCAAGTCCGGGCGCGCCTTGGGCCCGGGGGATACTATCGACATTCTAGGAACAGGGGTCCCCAGACTTGCCTGCCTGCGGCCTGCGGCGTGGCTCAAAGGGGGGCCCAGCGCGGCCCATCTTCACCAACACAAACCGAAGACCCTCGCGAGGGGCCAAGCCTCGCGGGGCGGACGACGCGGAGCTTCCTCAGGCGTGGCCTCGTCAGGCTGGCTCACGAGGAGGCGGAGAAATCAAGGCGGGGTACCTCACGAGGTGCCCGTGACGCAAGCCATGATGACCGGGGGTGCCAGGCGGGTGCCAGCCCACGCAGTGTCCTCCCTTCCTCTTTGGTGCAAAGGGGGCAAGCGCAGCCGCGGAGTACCGAGGCATCAGGCAAAGGTTGCCATTTCGGTGCAACGAGACCAAGACCAGGAGGACTACGAGACGGAGGTTACCGTGGAGCCCAAGACGACATCATCACCAGAGCTTTGTGCAGGTGAAGACTACTTTTGTCAGGGTAGCTAGTACTGTTGGCTCCCTTCCCACTCGATATTTGGGAAGAGGACCAGGGCCTCTATAAATAGGACCAGCCACCCATAGAGCAAAGAGAGCTGAGGGGGTTGGAAGGAAAGAGAGGGGTTTTGATCAGAAAGAAGAGAGAGAGAAAGGTGACTGAACTCCTCCCAGCAGTTCATCGCCCCAGCCAAGAACAGACCCTCGCGAGGCTGTTCTTCCTTGTATTGTTCATCATCATCAGCCCAAGAGGCAATCCACCACACCACACACTGGAGTTGGGTATTACACCACAATGGTGGCCCGAACCACTATAAACCTTGTGTCTCTTGTGTTGTTCTTTCCATATTTTAGATCTTAGCAAGGTGGAGGGGTGCAGGTAGGTAGGAGGCGAAATCTCCGCGCGCACCCCAGTGTTCGAACCTCAAGGGTCTGCCGGAACCCGAAATCCGACAACATTTTGGTCCAATCGAGATGAGCGATCGGTCCCACCGAGACTGCAATGCAAACTCTCTGTTTCCCCTTCGTAACGTTTCGGTCTAACCGAGATGAGCGAATCAGCCCACTGAGTTTGCCTAACCAACTCTCTGGTTAGCTTATCACCAAAATCAGTCCCACTGAGTTTGTGTAATCGGTCTCACCGAGATTACATTATGCCCCGACCCTAATGGAATCGCTCCCACCGAGTTGACATGTCGGTCCCACCGAAAATCCTAACGTTCAGATTTTGAACTAAATCGGTCTGACAGAGTTTTATAATTTGGCCCCACCTAGTTTGGTGATTTGTGTGTAATAGTTAGGTGTCACACCCTAGCTAGTTCATGCATTAGAGTGTTGCATCATGTTTATTATTTCATCAGAAACCTGAAATGGGGATGACAGAACCCCCAGCCCCCTCTCAAACCAATTAGGGTTTACTAAAAACTTTTTCAATGAACCTGAAATGCCCTTCTAAAATGCCCATCATTTTTGTCTTGGTTCAGAACCTCTGCCAAAAGTGATGCACATTTTCCTAGGCCATCTTAGGGTTTTTGAATTAAATCATAAATAATTGAATTTGGGCATTTAAAATTATGTAAAATATTTAAATGCTCAAATATCTCCAAACTAAAATGTTTCATGTTGGAAATAATCCAACTATGGACCAGGAGTAGTTGGGTGATTTTAGGAGTTGCCTAAGTATTTTATTTAATTCAACAAAGTTGCAGAAGTATTAAAAAAACAGAAAACAGAAAGAAAATGGAAAAACTTACCTGACGCCTGCTCCCGGCCCACCTGCCGGCCCAGCCCAGCGCCGCTCCAGCGAGCTGCTTGCCGGCCAGGCAGGCAGGCAGGTGCCCGACGGCGACCGCAGCACGCGCCACGCACCTGCTCGCCGCCTCGCCGCTCCCCTCGCCCGGTGACGTCGTGGATCGGCCTCCCTCGCTCCCCCGAACCCCCCAGACACCCCCTCTCCTCTCCAGCTCCTCCCCCTCGTGCTCCCCTGCCATGACCGACGCCACCATCGCCGTGCCTTCGTCGTAGCCGTGCTCCCCGCCGCCCGTGCGTCCTCTCATCGTGTCCAGGAGCTCCGCCGCTGTCCACTCCATTGAGCAAGCCGAGCCCCGAGCGCTCGCAACGCCCGAGTCCACCGCGACGACCTCGCCCGAACCGCCGTTGCCGGAGATCCCCTTCAACGCCGCCGTCGCTCCGGTCCATCCCCGGCCGCACCAAGGGCTTCGTCGCACTCACTGTGAGCTTAGCCATCTTCCCCCCGTCCTTTTCTTGCTCCCGAGCTGTGTAGCGACCTCCCGGAGCTCAACCGCAACCACCGCCGTGGAGCTCATCGCCGACGTGCTCCCGGTCACCCTCTGACCACTCCACGGTGTCCATCATGCTCACCGTGTCACGTAGCACCTAGCTAGCTACTCCCCGCGCCTCACCGACCCCTCTAGCGTCAAGTTCGTCTTCGGCCGAACCCCGGTGGCCGCCAAAGTCATCGCCGGCGCCAACTCCGGCCACCCCGACCCCAACGGACTCCACCAAGAGCTGCGGCTCGTCCTCAGCTCCACTCCGGTGGTCTCCGCGACCCATTTGGTGGCCGAAACAGCCAAAACCACTTCCGCCGCCGCGTCGGGCTCGCCGGCGGCTAAACGCCGGTGCAGCCGACCCGGGTTTGACCATGGGTGGGCCCTGGTTGACTCCCCTGAGTCAATGACAGGTGGGGCCCAGCCCTGCTAATTAAACAGGTTTAGTTTTATTTAAACTTTAATTAAATTAATCACCCTGACACGCGGGACCCACTGTCAGGTTTGACCCGGACGTGTTCCGTTGACCTGCTGACGTCACACTGACGTCAGGCTGACGTAATAATTGATTTTCTGGAATTAATCTAATATAGGAAATTCCAGAATATAGTTTAAACTTCAAAAATTCATAACTTTTATTCTGTAACTCCAAATCAGACAAATTATATATGAAAATGATCAGAAAAATCCAATCTATCCATCTGTACTATTTTCATGCATGATTAAACAAGTTAACCTGATGTTTAATGCAGAACAAGGAAAAACACTTTAAAGGGCCATGTTTGAGTTTGAAATTTGAATCTTTGATTCAAATTGGTTCAAACCCTTCTGGTCTTAGTTGCATTAGCCCAACACACTCATATTGCTATGTTTCATGCATGCATCATATTGTTGCACGTTGTTTGGTGATGGTTGTGTATCGGTGTTCTTTGCGGCAGGTTCTGCCTCCGAGGAGTATCGTGATTACCCTAACGAAGAACCGTATCAGTGCATCGAACCATCAGGCAAGCAACCAACCATTTGATCATATCGATACAATCCCATGTTCTCGCTCCTGCTCTCTTTTACTGCATTAAGACAACGCGTTTCAAACTGCTGTGTGCTACGATAGTTGAACCCATTTCCTCTGCATGACCTGTCATTGCCACAGTAACTAGATGAAACCCACTAGCATGTGTAGGAGTTGATTGAGCCATATGTATGTGTTGTTCCTACCTTGCTATGCCTGCTATGCTTAGAGTCGTGTCAGGTCTGGTTCATCTGGGTGATGGGCTAGAGTGAAATGATTATGTCGGTAATGAGAGTGGTGTGGTGAACACGATTTGGTAAAGGTATCGATGAGAGGCCATGTAGGAGTACATGGTGGGTTGTTTCATTGAAGCCGACCTTAAGCACTGAGATCTGTATGTGTGATTTAAGACACAGCTACTACCATGCATTGGGCCCTGAAATATGACCCCGCTCGACTTCTTATTCACCCTAGCTCTCTGTCCAGGAGTTGCAAGTAGTTTCTGGTGTTTGTAGCCTACTGGAGGCCGTGGACAGCGCTGACCGTAGGGGTGGGCTATGATGCGGTAGGTACGTGGCCGGGTGTACCGAATACCCGTTAGGTATCTCGGGAACCCTGTTCACATCGTTCGGGGCCGTATGGGAAACCTCAGCCGGACTCCCTGCGGATGGAACCTGGATAGGCGATAAACCTGGACTAGAGGCTTAGGTGTTTAGGTAGGTCGTGGTCTACACCCACGTCGGCTTTCGCTTGAAGTCTGCCGAGCACATGTCGTGTGCAGACGCTAAGTGGTGGAAACATGTATGAAGAAGTACACCCCTGCAGGGTTATCATGATCTATTCGAATAGCCGCGTCCGCGGTAAAGGACTACTTGGTTGCCTATACAGTTCATAGACAAGTAAACGGAATCTACTAAAAGCCTCAAGATAAGTGTGAGTGCCGAGGATGGCTCTTCCGCAGGAAGACGGAGGTGGATCCTCGGTAGTGTATTGAAGTGGTGAGTAGTGGACTCGTGTGCGCAAAACCATTTCAAGTTGGAGTCTCGTAGGTTAGCCTAGCCAAGAGTCAAAGCTGGCTTGCTGCAATAACTCCACCAACCCTTCTTGATAATATGCATGTATGTAGGATCTGATGTAAGTCTTGCTGAGTACCTTTGTACTCATGTTGCTATAATTTACATTTTTACACAAGACGCTGCAACCCCTTCTGATGGGTTCTACGTAGACGTTGACATCAATGAGTAGGCTAAGACCCAGGTGGTGATCCTGAGCTTGTGAAGGACCACGTAGTATAGCTAGGCTTTCCAAGCCTCTTTTATTTTTCTAGTTGTCTGTACTCAGACAAGTTACTTCCGCTGCTGGTTTGTATGACTGTATGACTTGAATGCTGGGTCGTGTGACCCGTACCTTTGTGTATGTTATGTATGGCTCTCTGAGCCTTAAATAAAGTACTTGTGTCTTAGAGTCATGTTGTGATGCCTTGTTGTATTTGCACATATCGAGCATATTGTGTGTATGATTGAAATGCTTGGTATGTGTGGGATCTGACTATCTAGTTGTTTATCCTTAGTAGCCTCTCTTACCGGGAAATGTCTCCTAGTGTTACCACTGAGCCATGGTAGCTTGCTACTGCTCTGGAACACTTAGGCTGGCCGGCATGTGTCCTTCTTCGTTCCTGTGTCTGTCCCTTCGGGGAAATGTCACGCATTGAGTACCGGAGTCCTGTTAGCCCGCTACAGCCCAGTTTACCGGAGTCCTGCTAGCCCAGTGCTACAGCCCGGACCCACTTGCTGATGACCGACACGTTCGTTGCTGGGTCATGGATGCCTGTCCCTGTAAGTCTGTGCCACTTTGGGTTTACAACTAGTCATGTCAGCCCGGGCTCCTTAACATATGGATGCTAGCGACACTATCATATACGTGAGCCAAAAGGCGCAAACGGTCCCGGGCAAAGGTAAGGCGACACCCGTGGGGATACCGTGCGTGAGGCCGCAAAGTGATATGAGGTGTTACAGGCTAGATCGATGTGTCATCGAGACGGGGTCCTGACAGCGTTGGCATCAGAGCCGGACTGCCTGTAGGTTCTCCAAGCCAAACTGGTCGATGTTGAGTCTAGAAATTCTTTAGTTATATGTAGGGGAATTGTTTGTGGGTGGAATGTAAGGCTCTTTTTACTCCTTTATCTTATGACATTCTGATCTGAGTCAGTCTATTCTTCCACCGGGGGTTAAGGAATTAGGATCTATTCTCTCTGTCAGGTTCACGTGTTACTAATCAGTAGTACCTTATAGGGTTGATGGATACAAGCCTAGTTCAGTTCTACTACCACATTATGTTTTTAGGATGGACTCAGAACTTTGATATGATGATGTTGAGTGTGTATGAAATCCTTTGTCAAATGTCTCAAAATCCTTCTTGAGCATTTACAGCTGTTATGCTGCCGAAATTTTGCTAGAAATTCTAATGCCTTTGCATTATGGTTGTGCTTTCAGATGGCCACTCGCGACCTCAATCAAGTGGTTCGCCTGACTCGATGCCTAGATGTACCTGGCCATACTGCCATGTTGGTCAGGGTAATGACTGAGGCTGGATACCGTTGGTATCCTGAGTACACGGTCGAAGAGCAATTCTGAGACTTTAATCAAAGCCAGTATCTCTGCACTGTCAGGATATTTCCATCTTATCCTGGGTCCACCGAGCCCCTTCACTGCTCCTATGGACTCGGGGTTACTATTGAGATGGCTGTGTAGGACGCCGCCTACTCTATGATGACCGTCATGCGAGTCAGGTCTGGCCTATTTCGGGACTCTGATTTCCGGTATATGCCAGGATCACTTCCGGGAGCACAAGGGTATCTCCAGGCTATCTATGCTGACTCCACTCAGGAGGATTCACGGACTCGCACTACTGCTGAGATGCTCGAGGATAAGGACCGTGAAAATCGGGCCTTGAGGTTAGAGCTCTTCAATACCCGTGCTGACCACTGGGCCACATTGACTCGGTTTGCACCGGCGGTGCAAGCTGGATATTCGGATATGCGCGATCTCTATCCTGTGAGATCTGCTCTGCCAGACGTGATGGGTTGGCGTGATGTAGGAGGCATCACCCCACCTCGCGGTCCCCGCAGGCCACCGTCTGTTGGTCCAAGACCTCATCCTAGCCCCTATGGTCCACAAGCTCCGCGAGATCGTCTGTTTCCGGATGATCATGTTGAGCTTCCAGGCTATGGAGGTGACTTCTACGAGGACTACTATGGATCGGTCTGAGTTAGTGGTAGTATCACTAGTTCGTGTTAGCTATGTCGTCTATTGTCCCGCGTGACTCGTGGGATATGACCTAGCTGTATCGCCTTCCGGAGGTGTAGAAAAATAATGTATAGGAGCTGGGAATGCCTCCGATGAGATGTAATCCTCTTTTCACCGTAATAGTACCTTGTTTGGTCTTGTACTAAACCCTGTATGGTGTGTATGACGATGGAATAAAGAAGCAGTTTCTGTATCTACCATGTCATACGGATGATCATCTTGCATTCAGAGTTATTCCTTACATTCTGTACCCTATGTCGGAATTTTATCATTCTGACTAAATCATTGTCTTGTTTACCTAGGATGGTCAACACGCGCACTAACCCTGCTCCTCAAGAGCAGGCCGAAGGCAGTGAAGTCAGGAATGCAAATCTGCCTCATCCTCCTTCCCTAGCCGAGGTTATGATGGAAGCCGAAAGAAACAAGCGGGAGACCAACCGTTTATTGGAGCGTATTGAACAGAACACAGCACACCATTAGAGGACTAACGTGGTGTCACTCAGTGATTTCATCAAGTTACATCCACCCACGTTCCACCACTCCGTCGAGCCTCTCGACGCTGATGACTGGCTTTGCAGTATCTCTCACAAGTTGCGTTCCGCGCTAGTAGCTGAGGCTGACAAGGTCACCTTTGCTGCATATCATCTTGAAGGCCCCGCCAGTCTATGGTGGGAGAATTATGGAGCTATGCGCCCAGCGGGCCATGTCACTACTTGGGCTGAATTCAGCGAGGCTTTCCATGAACATCACATTCCGGAGGGTCTCATGGACCGTAAACGTGAGGAATTTTGCAGTTTCACTCAGGGCCGACTCTCTGTGGATGTTTACAGCAGGGAATTCGGTAACCTCGCACGATATGCAACTGAGGAAGTTTCTACTGATGCCAAGAAGCAAGCAAGGTTCCGTAAGGGACTTAGTCCTGAGCTTCGCCGCGACCTCCGTCTGCATGAGTGCACATCTTTTCAGAAACTTGTTAACAAGGCCATCAGTGCTGAGACTGGTCAGACTGATTA
The DNA here is from genome assembly GCF_002162155.2 of Triticum dicoccoides. Taxonomy (NCBI): domain Eukaryota; kingdom Viridiplantae; phylum Streptophyta; class Magnoliopsida; order Poales; family Poaceae; genus Triticum; species Triticum dicoccoides. The sequence continues at coordinate 378,947,293 of NC_041390.1, read as the reverse complement.
TGACGCAACACGCAAGCATGGCCGTGACATGGGTTCCTCATCCGGTGCTGGTCCTCAGAAGCGCCGCGTGTGGGTGCCCAACACTGCCCTGCCACCCAGGTTCACACCGAGGCCATCCTTCCAGGCGCCTCGCCCCGTTCAACAGTCTGCACCAGCCAAGCCCTATGGGGGTCCAACCAACAGTGCTCCTCCACGCACCAGTTCCGTGACTTGTTTCAAGTGTGGGGAATCTGGCCACTATATGCGTGAGTGTCCCCAGACCAACCCCAACCAATCTGCTAAACTGTTGGCCGTGGCAAGCCGACAGGGAAAGTGTTCCACGCCAAGCCGGCCACCGTTACATGTGGCCATGTCAACTGTATCTCTGCCGAAGAAGCTCAAGAGGATCCCAACGTCGTTCTCGGTACGCTCCTTGTTAATTGCCACCCAGCATCTGTTGTTTTCGATACAGGAGCCTCTCATTCATTTATATCCGAGAACTATGCTCGTTTGCATAACACCGCATTCTGTGACATGCCATCCACTATGGAAATTACTACTCCCGGTTCTAGATGGCAGACCTCCAGGGTAAGTTATGGAAATGAAATCCAAGTCGACAGACTTGTTTTCCTTGCATCTTTGATAGCTCTCAAATTTTCAGATATTAATATCATTTTGGGTTTGGACTGGATGTCAGCTCATCATGCCAAAATTGATTGCTTCTCTAGGACTGTTCAACTCACTCATCCTTCGGGGAAGATAGTCAATGTCTTGACCCGGTTAGCCGAGCGACAATTATATTCTCTTAACGCCAGCCCTTTGCCAGACCTTGAGGACTTTCCGATAGTCCGTGACTTTCCGGATGTCTTCCCAGAGGAATTGCCAGGTGTTCCACCTGACAGGGATGTTGAGTTCGTAATAGACCTCATTCCAGGAACCGTTCCGATTGCTAGAAGACCCTATAAGATGGCACCACTAGAACTAGCCGAGCTTAAGAAACAACTCGATGAGTCCTTGAAAAAGGGTTTCATCCGACCTAGTTCATCTCTGTGGGCTTGCCCCGTCCTATTCGTCAAGAAGAAGGATGGTACGGAACGGATGGTTGTAGATTATCGACCTGTCAATTTGGTCACAATCAAGAACAAATATCCGCTCCCCAGGATCAACGACCTGTATGATCAGCTCGCTGGATCCTTAGTCTTTTCCAAGATGGATTTGAGGTTGGGATACCATCAAATCAAAATCAGGAACGGGGACATTCCTAAAACGGCCTTTGTTACTCGTTATGGCCAATACGAGTACACCGTCATGTCCTTCGGTTTAACCAACGCTCCAGCCACCTTTTCTCGGTTAATGAACTCAATCTTCATGGAGTATTTGGATAAATTCGTCGTGGTTTACCTCGATGATATACTCATCTACTCCAAGAACGAGGAGGAACATGCCGAACATCTAAGGCTAGTGTTGAAGAAACTTCGAGAGCATCGCCTTTATGCCAAATTTTCTAAATGTGAATTCTGGTTGTCGGAAGTGACCTATCTGGGTCATGTAATATCTGGTAAAGGTATTGCTGTTAACCCTGAACGAGTTCAAGCCGTCCTTAATTGGACTCCACCTGAATCGGTCAAGCAAGTTCGGAGTTTTCTAGGCTTAGCGAGCTATTGCCGTCGCTTTGTCGAAAACTTCTCCAAAGTTGCTAAACCTCTAACCGAACTCCTCAAGAAAGATAAGAAGTTCGAATGGACTCCACAATGTGAGCACAGCTTTCAGGAACTGAAAAGACGCCTGACTTCTGCTCCCGTACTGGTACCGCCAGACTTCTCTAAGGACTTTGTTATCTACTGCGACGCCTCGCGACAAGGACTAGGCTGTATTCTCATGCAAGATCGACACGTAATTGCTTACGCCTCACGGCAATTGCACCCACATGAGGAGAATTATCCTACTCATGATCTAGAGCTTGCAGCCGTAGTCTATGCACTTAAAACCTGGCGACATTACCTTCTTGGTAATCGTTGCGAAATATTCACTGATCACCAAAGTCTGAAGTACATCTTCACCCAACCGGATTTGAATCTCAGGCAAAGACGTTGGGTCGAGTTGATCACAGATTTCGACTTAGGAATAACTTACACCCCAGGGAAAGCAAATGTTATGGCTAATGCGCTAAGTCGTAAATCTTATTGTAACAACCTGATGTTACAACAAAGTCAACCGCTTCTCCATGAGGAATTTCGGAAGCTTAACCTTCACATTGTTCCTCAAGGATTTCTTTCCACCTTGGTAGCGAAACCTACTCTTACGGATCAAATCATCGCTGCCCAAAAGCGAGATAAGGGAATATCTAAAATCAAGGAGAACATTGCTAGCGGAGGTGCTAGTTGTTTCTCCACAAATGATCATGGTGTTGTGTACTTTGAGAACCGTTTAGTGGTTCCCAAGAACCAGCACCTACGGCAGTTGATCCTTAAGGAAGCTCATGAATCTCCTCTCACCATTCATCCCGGTAGTACCAAGATGTATCAGGACCTACGCCAGAGGTTCTGGTGGACTAGGATGAAGAGAGAAATTGCTCAGTATATTGCTAATTGCGACGTCTATCGTCGTGTAAAAGCAGAGCATCAACGGCCTGCTGGCACCCTTCAACCCTTAGCTATTCCTGAATGGAAATGGGATAAAATGGGTATGGATTTCATTACCGGTTTTCCCAGGACCAAGAGAGGGAATAATGCTATCTTCGTCGTTGTCGATCATCTTTCCAAAGTAGCCCATTTCCTACCTGTTCGTGAGAGTATAACCGCTAGTCAATTGGCAGACTTATACATCTCCCGGATAGTGTCTCTCCATGGTGTTCCTTTGGAAATTAACTCGGATCGAGGAAGTCTTTTCACCTCTCGATTTTGGGAAAGTTTCCAAAATGCTATGGGAACCCGTCTCTCCTTTAGCACCGCTTTCCACCCTCAGTCGAGTGGTCAAGTGGAACGCGTCAACCAGATCCTAGAAGACATGCTTCAAGCCTCTGTTATCTCATTCGGAATGGATTGGGAGAAGTGCCTTCCATTTGCCGAATTCGCTTACAACAACAGCTATCAGTCTAGCTTGGGTAAAGCCCCTTTTGAAGTCCTCTATGGACGACGGTGTCGAACACCCCTTAACTGGTCATAGACCGGGGAAAGACAATTCTTTGGCCCGGATATGGTTCAGGAAGCAGAAGAGCAAGTTCGCATCGTTCGTGAAAAGTTGAAAACAGCCCAATCTCGTCAGAAGAGTCAATATGACCGAAAACATAAGGCTATGACTTTCGAGGTTGACGAGAAAGCTTACCTTCGGGTTACTCCTCTGAAGGGAACCCATCGTTTCGGTATCAAAGGCAAATTGGCTCCTTGTTACATAGGACCTTTTCGCATTCTCGCTAAATGAGGAGAAGTTGCCTACCAGTTGGAACTACCTCCGCATCTCTCCAGAGTCCATGATGTCTTCCACGTTTCTCAACTTAGGCGTTGCTTCTCGGATCCTATCCGTGGAGTGGACCACGAAACGCTTGATCTCCAAGATAATCTTACATATCGAGAGTACCCCATTCGTATCCTCGATCAGGCCGAGCGTACCACTCGACGTCATAATATCAAGTTTCTCAAAGTACAATGGTCGCACCATTCTGAGGATGAAGCAACTTGGGAAAGGGAGGATCGTCTTCGACTTGAGTATCCTGCCTTCTTTCCGGAGGAACCCAAATCTCGGGACGAGATTCTTTTGAGTGGGGGTGAGTTGTCACACCCTAGCTAGTTCATGCATTAGAGTGTTGCATCATGTTTATTCTTTCATCAGAAACCTGAAATGGGGATGACAGAACCCCCAGCCCCCTCTCAAACCAATTAGGGTTTACTAAAAACTTTTTCAATGAACCTGAAATGCCCTTCTAAAATGCCCATCATTTTTGTCTTGGTTCAGAACCTCTACCAAAAGTGATGCACATTTTCCTAGGCCATCTTAGGGTTTTTGAATTAAATCATAAATAATTGAATTTGGGCATTTAAAATCATGTAAAATATTTAAATGCTCAAATATCTCCAAACTAAAATGTTTCATGTTGGAAATAATCCAACTATGGACCAGGAGTAGTTTGGTGATTTTAGGAGTTGCCTAAGTATTTTATTTAATTCAACAAAGTTGCAGAAGTATTAAAAAAACAGAAAACAGAAAGAAAATGGAAAAACTTACCTGACGCCTGCTCCCGGCCCACCTGCCGGCCCAGCCCAGCGCCGCTCCAGCGAGCTGCTTGCCGGCCAGGCAGGCAGGCAGGTGCCCGACGGCGACCGCAGCGTGCGCCACGCACCTGCTCGCCGCCTCGCCGCTCCCCTAGCCCGGTGACGTCGTGGATCGGCCTCCCTCGCTCCCCCAAACCCCCCAGACACCCCCTCTCCTCTCCAGCTCCTCCCCCTCGTGCTCCCCTGCCATGACCGACGCCACCATCGCCGTGCCTTCGTCGTAGCCGTGCTCCCCGCCGCCCGTGCGTCCTCTCATCGTGTCCAGGAGCTCCGCCGCTGTCCACTCCATTGAGCAAGCCGAGCCCCGAGTGCTCGCAACGCCCGAGTCCACCGCGACGACCTCGCCCGAACCGCCGTCGCCGGAGATCCCCTTCAACGCCGCCGTCGCTCCGGTCCATCCCCGGCCGCACCAAGGGCTTCGTCGCACTCACTGTGAGCTTAGCCATCTTCCCCCCGTCCTTTTCTTGCTCCCGAGCTGTGTAGCGACCTCCTGGAGCTCAACCGCAACCACCGCCGTGGAGCTCATCGCCGACGTGCTCCCGGTCACCCTCTGACCACTCCACGGTGTCCATCATGCTCACCGTGTCACGTAGCACCTAGCTAGCTACTCCCCGCGCCTCACCGACCCCTCTAGCGTCAAGTTCGTCTTCGGCCGAACCCCGGTGGCCGCCAAAGTCATCGCCGGCGCCAACTCCGGCCACCCCGACCCCAACGGACTCCACCAAGAGCTGCGGCTCGTCCTCAGCTCCACTCCGGTGGTCTCCGCGACCCATTTGGTGGCCGAAACAGCCAAAACCACTTCTGCCACCCCGTCGGGCTCGCCGGCGGCAAAACGCCGGTGCAGCCGACCCGGGTTTGACCACGGGTGGGCCCTGGTTGACTCCCCTGAGTCAATGACAGGTGGGGCCCAGCCCTGCTAATTAAACAGGTTTAGTTTTATTTAAACTTTAATTAAATTAATCACCCTGACACGCGGGACCCACCGTCAGGTTTGACCCGGACGTGTTCCGTTGACCTGCTGACGTCACACTGACGTCAGGCTGACGTAATAATTGATTTTCTGGAATTAATCTAATATAGGAAATTCCAGAATATAGTTTAAACTTCAAAAATTCATAACTTTTATTCTGTAACTCCAAATCAGACAAATTATATATGAAAAATGATCAGAAAAATCCAATCTATCCATCTGTACTATTTTCATGCATGATTAAACAAGTTAACCTGATGTTTAATGCAGAACAAGGAAAAACACTTTAAAGGGCCATGTTTGAGTTTGAAATTTGAATCTTTGATTCAAATTGGTTCAAACCCTTCTGGTCTTAGTTGCATTAGCCCAACACACTCATATTGCTATGTTTCATGCATGCATCATATTGTTGCACGTTGTTTGGTGATGGTTGTGTATCGGTGTTCTTTGCGGCAGGTTCTGCCTCCGAGGAGTATCGTGATTACCCTAACGAAGAACCGTATCAGTGCATCGAACCATCAGGCAAGCAACCAACCATTTGATCATATCGATACAATCCCATGTTCTCGCTCCTGCTCTCTTTTACTGCATTAAGACAACGCGTTTCAAACTGCTGTGTGCTACGGTAGTTGAACCCATTTCCTCTGCATGACCTGTCATTGCCACAGTAACTAGATGAAACCCACTAGCATGTGTAGGAGTTGATTGAGCCATATGTATGTGTTGTTCCTACCTTGCTATGCCTGCTATGCTTAGAGTCGTGTCAGGTCTGGTTCATCTGGGTGATGGACTAGGGTGAAATGATTATGTCGGTAATGAGAGTGGTGTGGTGAACACGATTTGGTAAAGGTATCGATGAGAGGCCATGTAGGAGTACATGGTGGGTTGTTTCATTGAAGCCGACCTTAAGCACTGAGATCTGTATGTGTGATTTAAGATACAGCTACTACCATGCATTGGGCCCTGAAATATGACCCCGCTCGACTTCTTATTCACCCTAGCTCTCTGTCCAGGAGTTGCAAGTAGTTTCTGGTGTTTGTAGCCTACTGGAGGCCGTGGACAGCGCTGACCGTAGGGGTGGGCTGTGATGCGGTAGGTACGTGGCCGGGTGTACCGAATACCCGTTAGGTATCTCGGGAACCCTGTTCACATCGTTCGGGGCCGTATGGGAAACCTCGGCCGGACTCCCTACGGATGGAACCTGGATAGGCGATAAACCTGGACTAGAGGCTTAGGTGTTTAGGTAGGTCGTGGTCTACACCCACGTCGGCTTTCGCTTGAAGTCTGCCGAGCACATGTCGTGTGCAGACGCTAAGTGGTGGAAGCATGTATGAAGAAGTACACCCCTGCAGGGTTATCATGATCTATTCGAATAGCCGCGTCCGCGGTAAAGGACTACTTGGTTGCCTATACAGTTCATAGACAAGTAAACGGAATCTACTAAAAGCCTCAAGATAAGTGTGAGTGCCGAGGATGGCTCTTCCGCAGGAAGACGGAGGTGGATCCTCGGTAGTGTATTGAAGTGGTGAGTAGTCGACTCGTGTGCGCAAAACCATTTCAAGTTGGAGTCTCGTAGGTTAGCCTAGCCAAGAGTCAAAGCTGGCTTGCTGCAATAACTCCACCAACCCTTCTTGATAATATGCATGTATGTAGGATCTGATGTAAGTCTTGCTGAGTACCTTTGTACTCATGTTGCTATAATTTACATTTTTACACAAGACGCTGCAACCCCTTCTGATGGGTTCTACGTAGACGTTGACATCAATGAGTAGGCTAAGACCCAGGTGGTGATCCTGAGCTTGTGAAGGACCACATAGTATAGCTAGGCTTTCCAAGCCTCTTTTATTTTTCTAGTTGTCTGTACTCAGACAAGTTACTTCCGCTGCTGGTTTGTATGACTGTATGACTTGAATGCTGGGTCGTGTGACCCGTACCTTTGTGTATGTTATGTATGGCTCTCTGAGCCTTAAATAAAGTACTTGTGTCTTAGAGTCATGTTGTGATGCCTTGTTGTATTTGCACATATCGAGCATATTGTGTGTATGATTGAAATGCTTGGTATGTGTGGGATCTGACTATCTAGTTGTTTATCCTTAGTAGCCTCTCTTACCGGGAAATGTCTCCTAGTGTTACCACTGAGCCATGGTAGCTTGCTACTGCTCTGGAACACTTAGGCTGGCCGGCATGTGTCCTTCTTCGTTCCTGTGTCTGTCCCTTCGGGGAAATGTCACGCATTGAGTACCGGAGTCATGTTAGCCCGCTACAGCCCGGTTTACCGGAGTCCTGCTAGCCCAGTGCTACAGCCCGGACCCACTTGCTGATGACCGACACGTTCGTTGCTGGGTCATGGATGCCTGTCCCTGTAAGTCTGTGCCACTTTGGGTTTACAACTAGTCATGTCAGCCCGGGCTCCTTAACATATGGATGCTAGCGACACTATCATATACGTGTGCCAAAAGGCGCAAACGGTCCCGAGCAAAGGTAAGGAGACACCCGTGGGGATACCGTGCGTGAGGCCGCAAAGTGATATGAGGTGTTACAGGCTAGATCGATGTGTCATCGAGTCAGGGTCCTGACATTAGGTTTTGTGTGGAGGCTATATATACCCCTCCACCCACTCTTCATTCTTGGAGAGAGCCATCAGAACATGCCTACACTTCCAACATACATTTTTTGAGAGAGAACCACCTACACTTGTGTTGAGGTCAAGATAATCCATTCCAACCACATAAATCTTGATCTCTAGCCTTCCCCAAGTTTCTTTCCACTCAAATCATCTTTCTACCTAATCCAATCCTATGAGAGAGAGTTGAGTGTTGGGGAGACTATCATTTGAAGCACAAGAGCAAGGAGTTCATCATCAACACACCATCTATTACCTTTTGGAGAGTGGTGTCTCCTAGATTGGTTAGGTGTCACTTGGGAGCCTCCGTTAAGATTGTGGAGTTGAACCAAGGAGTTTCTATGGGCAAGGAGATCGCCTACTTCGTGAAGATCTACCCTAACGAGGCAAGTCCTTCATGGGCGATGGCCATGGTGGGATAGACAAGGTTGCTTCTTCGTGCACCCTTTGTGGGTGGAGCCCTTCGTGGACTCGCGCAACCATTACCCTTCGTGGGTTGAAGTCTCCATCAATGTGGATGTACGATAGCACCACCTGTCAAAACCACGCCAAAAATCTCCGTGTCTACATTGCGTTTGCTCCCTCCAAACTCCTCCCTTTACCTTCATATGCAATTTTTTTACATTCCGCTGCTATACTCTTAGAATTGCACGTGTAGGTTGATTACTTGAATTGTGCTAAGTTCTTAAAATCTGCCAAGACTTAAAATTGGGAAAAGCTAGATTTTTATTTGGTCAAGTAGTCTAATCACCCCCCTCTAGACATACTTTCGATCCTACAGCGCGTCGCTGAGACGCATGCCTGGTTCTGCCAAGCCCATGATGAACTGAAAGTCGCCCAGGATCTATTCGCTGAGCACAAACAGGAGCTCATCCTAAAACAGGCCCATGTCGAGAAAGCCTAGGAGGCGGCGAGGGAACAGGCCACCAAGGACGAGGCCGCCCGGCACCAGCACCAGGCCGAGCTGAACTCCCAGGAGGAGGAACTTGCCGCTCGTGAGGAGGTGCTCGCCGCCACACTCTGCGGCAAGGATGAGGAGGTCCAGAAGCTCGTCGCGCAGTGGCCCTAGGATCTGGACCAGAGGCACAAGGATGCACTCAATGATCAAGCCCTGGTCCATGCTGGCAAGGTGGAAGAGCTAGAGGTGGAGCGGGATGGGATGAAGGAACGGGTCCTGAAGCTGATGGAGGAGAAGGATGTGGCCAACGACGCTCTTGCGGAGGCGCTCGCCATAGTCCTTGGCATGGCCGAGCTGCTCTCCAAGGCCAACGATACCATCAATGACCTGAAGCTGAAGCTGGAGGGCCTTGAGGGGACGCTTTTAGAGGTTAGGGCCCGGGAAGAGACCCTGACCAAGGGCTTGGAGGAGGAGAGGCAGCTGCGGAGGGATGACGTCGCCAGACACAAGGAGTACGCGGAGAGCATAAACCGTTGGATCAGCCGCCTCGCCGACGTAGCCGGCACGATCACCACGAAGCTGGCTGCAACGGGGATGCCAAATGTGAGGTATCTCCTGGAGCCGAATATGAGTCCCAACACCAGAATGACCCTAGTCTTCGAGGGCGTTCTTGGAGCCCTGGAGAAGCTCCGCTCCAATCGGGCAACTTATTTGGCGAACGAGTCCCGGAGGCTTTGCCGAGGCGCCCTAACCAAGGTACTCACCAAGGTGGTGTTCTGGAACCCCTCCATCAACTTTGTCGATGCGTTGGAGAGCTTGCCGGAGGAGGCGGACCTCGCGGTGCTCAAGGAGCGTATCAAGCCCATCATCAACTCCGTCGATGGAGTTGAGAGGATGGAGGGCCAGCACCGGGACTAGGCACCCCATTTCTTGTTGCCGCTGCGAGTTCAAGACCAAGACAGTTTTATCTTAAGTTAGAACCACAAAAATTATTTGATGTAATATAACGCTGCAGTACTTTAATATCATGCATGCTATCTTCCTGTTAGTCTTTCTTTGTATGTTTGCACCCTACGCTTGGTTAGATAAACCCATGTCGTGGTGCTTTGAGGATGGATCCATAGCACCCTACTGGGAGGGCGCTTGCTGCCGGGCAAACCACCTTGCCCCTCCTAGCGCGGTCGCTTGAACTATCGAGCGGACTCGAAACAGGACAAAATTTCCATTGCGTGCAAGTTTCCCATACAAGGAAAGAGATCTTTCGGGGAGGACAGACTCACATAAATGAAATTAGCCAAAATTTTATATGACTTAGCTTTTCGGGGCCACGCAGATGGCTGTCGAAGCTACGGACGACAACAGAGTGCGACCGATCGACGTCGCCTTCTCCCTTCGAGCCGTCCCCATGAAAGAGTCATCGCGTCGGCTCTAAAACCAGATTTTCACGGCTTGCGTCCCCTACCTGGCGTGCTAAAGATGTCGGGGGAAACGACACCTACGGGATCACGTGGAATCCCTTTTTGCTACGGTTGGCGGGCGCGGGGCTGTGGAAAGAGCGGGATTGACAGATTAACGTGGGGGGATTATCTAGGTTCGGGCCGCAAGTGATGCATAATACCCTACTCCTGCTGGTTTCTATTTATCTGGTGTTCTTGGACTAGCTACAAGGCATGCACGGTCCAAAGAATCTGAATCCTCTCTCAGTACGTCGCGGCCCTCCTTTTATAGTCAAAGGGGCTGCCACAGTGGCACACAGGAGGTGGAAAGCTATACAGTAGTCGAGTTTATCTCCTGGCACCATAGGACAAATACATTTAATGCGCTGCTGACGTGCCTTCCTTGTTTTATCAGGGACAGCAAGGAAGTTCGTCCCAGCTATCGCCGCCTCGCCTGGCTTCGACACGCGTTCGAACTGGTGAGGCGTGTAGCGCCACGCTGGCTGGCTGCTGAGTTGGTGCAGTGGCAAAGTCTTCACGAAGATCTGCATGCCACCACGCATGTGCTTGCCGAGTCGGCCTAGAGGCTGCACGTCACCACACAGGTGCGTGCCTAGCTGGTGGGCTGGCAGCTGCATGGGAACGGCGGTGGAGTCTTGGGAGATGTGGGCCTGGCGGCGGCCCCGCGGATGTCTTCGGCAAGAGTCTTGCCGGGGCCCCGGCAAGGGTCTTCCCGCGGCATTGTGGTCGTCCTCGGCAAGGGTCTTTCCTGGGCTCTTGTGGGTATCCATGGCAAGGATCTTGCTGAGGATATTCGTCTTTCGGTTTTCATCTAGTCTTGTGTGCTTCTGCTCTCCACAAAGATTTGCATGCCACCATGGAGGTGCCTCCCAAGCCTCGGTTCCAAAGTGGTTGATGGTGTTGGAACTCTTGGGATCAAGGGGGACGGCTCTGCTGGTGTCGGGAAAGTTTCCCCGGCAAGGTTCTTGCCTGTGCTACGGAGGCCGCCTTGGCAAGGCCTTGCCGGGGGAGTCCACCTCGCCCCTCTGCTCTTCGTGTTTCTGGCTTGGTGTTGTTCTGGTGGTCTTGTCACTTCGCTTCCTTCCTCTACCCCGCTAGGTGTGGCCATAGGCGCAGCTCCGACTGCCCGCGCACAAGTAAAGGGTTACAAAATAGGACCCCTCCTTTTGTGCACCGACAACTTGCGATCGTCCATAGCCAGATGGATCAGATCTTCGGCTGGGCGAGGTTGCAAGATGACATGAAAGATTCTTTTGCCAGTGTCATCTGGCAAATAAATGAGAGCAATGCGAAGCTCCGGGCCGAGCACGACCTGCTTAGGGCGAAGATCATCGAAAGTGCGGAGCGGCAGGAGTAGACCACTGCCTTGTTGAAGAGGATCCGTGTCGGTGTCAAAACTGGCGGATCTCGGGGAGGGGGTCCCGAACTGTTCGTCTAAGGCGGATGGTAACAGGAGGCAGGGGAAACGAAGTTTTACCCAGGTTTGGGCCCTCTTGATGGAGGTAAAACCCTACGTCCTGCTTGATTAATATTGATGATATGGGTAGTACAAGAGTAGATCTACCATGAGATCAGAGAGGCTAAACCCTAGAAGGTAGCCTATGGTATGATTGTATGTTGTCCTACGGACTAAAACCCTCCGGTTTATATAGACACCGGAGAGGGCTAGGGTTACACAAGGTCAGTTACAAAGGGGGAGATATACATATCCGTAATGCTTAGCTTGCCTTCCACGCCATGTAGAGTCCCATCCGGACACGAGACGAAGTCTTCAATCTTGTATCTTCATAGTCTAACAGTCCGGCCAAAGGATATAGTCCGATCGTCCGAAGACCCCCAAATCCAGGACTCCCTCAGTAGCCCCTGAACCAGGCTTCAATGACGATGAGTCCGGCGCGTAGTGTTGTTTTCGGCATTGCAAGGCGGGTTCCTCCTCCGAATACACCATGGAAGAATTTGAACACAAGGATAGTGTCCGACCCTGCAAAATAAGTTCCACATACCATCGTAGAGAGAATAATATTTCCACAAATCTAATTTGCCGACTTGTTTTGGCAACACGACCTTATGCCATGGCCCGGTGATTATTCAAACTGTTTCCTTTAACTAGCCCCGCACATAATGCGAGGCAGTTTTGACACGTCTTGTCAAAGCAGAGATCGTGTTACCCCAATTACGGGATTCTCATCAATACGGTCATGGGTAACCCAACCGTGTCTAGGACTCCTAGATTATAGGCAAGTCCCAAACGGCTACGGAGAGCACGCTTGATATTCACCCTCTTTATAAAGGGACAAGGCTTTTACTTTTTCCCTCCCGTGCACAATCGAATCCTTCCCCCGCCTCGAGTTCTAACACCCAAAGCCCAGGTCAGGTGCTCCGGACCATCAATCATGTCCGGATCTAGCCTTCAAGGCCAGTGGATGCCCTCCTCCGTTAAGGAAGAAGACATCAAGAAGTTGAGGGAGGCCAGATACCTAACTGCCAAGGTTTCGCATCGGCTGCCTGCCCGAGGGCAGGTTGTCCCGACTCCTGAACCGAACGAAGACATCATGGTCATCTCCCACTTCCTCCGAGGTCTAGGCCTCACTCTGGATCCCTTCGTTAGGGGGTTGATGTTTTATTACGGGCTAGATTTCCACGATCTAGACCCGTACTCCTTTCTCCATATCTCGGCATTTATTGCCATATGTGAGGCCTTCCTCCGCATTACCCCTCACTTCGGCCTGTGGCTCAAGACCTCTGATGTGAAACCGAAGATGGTCGAGGGGCAGCATGTAGCGTGCGGAGGCGCATTAATAAGCAAGATCACTGGAGCTCCATGGCCAAAGGGTTCCATTCCAGAGGTGTCCGGATTATGGCAACAGGAGTGGTTTTACGTCACAGCTCCCAGAAGTGCCAAGTGGGCGGCTGCCCCTGCTTTCCGCTCAGGCCCTCCACCACAACTGATGTCATGGATTAGCAGAGGGCTGAGCTGGGGTCCGGCCAAGGATGTGCCTGTACTGCAGAGCCGCATTCGAGATATCTTCGAGGGAGATTTTAGTTTGATTGTGGTAATGCAAGTCATGCTGGTTCGACAAATCCAACCATGCAAACGCCGGCCCCTCCGCATTTGGGAGTTCAACCCAGAAGGACCACGCGCTATTCAGAATTTCCTTGGCCTAACGCTCGAGGAGATGTATAAATCATTCTTAGGACCCCAGATAGAGTGTCCGGAGACTACCGAGGACGTGGGCCTGAGCAGCAACCGCACCGCCGACCAAGTAACTTATCCTCTAGCCGAATAACCGTCTTTCATTTATCATGACGTCATTCTGAGAAATCGCTCTTTGACCAGGACTAGATAACAAAGGCGAAGACGATCCGGTGTTCGGCCCCCCTTCCTGAAGGATGGGAGAATCCGGTGCTGGAAAAGATGCTCGAGCTAGCACCTTTCCCGGAGCCCTCACAGGAAGATAAAGGGGGAATAAAGGGGGCGAAAGCGGGCCTCCACCGCTACCCATTCCGACCGTGGGAACGGGCGCCTCCGGGAGGGAGGATAACCCAGGGGAGGAATCTGGCATTCTCTCACCCCGGGGAAGGAAGAGTACTACCCCTGAAGATCCGGAAACCACGGTTTCCAAACAAGAGAAGAAGTCTCCACCAGAGGGTCCTGCCTTGGAGGGTGCTCTTGCAGCACAAATTCCACGTGGGGATCTGCCCTCTAACGAGCTGTAAGTAATCAAAAAGTACTTTAATAGTGAAGATATTACTACTTCATTTCTGAGGAAATTAACCGAAGCATTTATCTTGCAGTTCGGATCTTAGCCCTTCTGAGCAGAGCTCGTCTTCGAGGGATCTTCTTCTGGAGATGATGGAGAGCGAAACGCCTCCCCCGGACTCCCCCGCTCAAGAAGCGAGTGACCTTGAAGTGTCGTCACGGAGGGCCTCTCCGGATCCGGTGAGGCCAGAAGATAATCCTATAGTCACCCGAAGTCCTCAGCATCCGGCTCTTGAAGAGAGCAAACAAAAGAGTCCGGCACAGTCTGGTATGCGGTCAAACGTACTGAGGGAGCTGTTGGAGCGAGCGGCCATCTCAGAAGAACAACGTTCGTTAATGGGTACGGTGATGGAAATAATTTCGTCCGCCGAAACCGGATTACATGAAGCCTTTATGAGTCTACTAATAGGCTTTGAGGTATGTGATACTTTTTGATAGTACCGCACATTTTTAGGTGTGCCCTGTGTAGATAGTAGCCCCTGAGACTCTGGTTGTCGTCGAGAACGGCGGCGAACAGAGGATCGTTGGCCCAGGTAGTAACCAAACCGCCTTTATGTGCAGGTGGTGGAAGCTCCGGTGGCTAGCCGGACTAATGAGTTTGCCGAACTAAAGCGGCAACTGGATACAGGGTAAGTAATGCTTTCTGGTGAATGTCACATAGTAAGAGCAGCATGATGCCAGTGTCTTTAATATGTTGTGACTACAGATGGAGCCGCCACCATGGAGACCCTTCGGGCAGAACTTACCCGAGCCAAAGAACAAGCAAGGAGTAGTAATGCGGCTGCTTTGAAGGAGGCCAAAGAGTTGAGGGCCGAGAAGGCCGCGCATTGCAAGAGCAAAGAGAAAATGGCCAAGATGGCTGTAAAGTTAAAAGACACTACCGACCGTTGCCAGTTCCTTGAAGAAGAAAACCGAGTGAAGGCGACGGACCTTGAGAAGGCCATGATGATGACCAAAGACACCCGCTCTGCTATGGGAGCGAAGAAGGAGGAGCTGCATGAAGCCGGGGATATGCGGCTGGGAAGCCCTTCATGCTGCGGAGGAAGTTCGGAGATCCTCAGTATGCCCCTCTAGATCGGCTGTGGAGTTCGACAGACGCATATATGGACTTGGCGGCGAGCGCTGTCGATGCGACCACATACTTCCAAGATCAAACAGATCGTGAAGTGGACAAGCTGTTCTGGTCGCAATTTAACATTCCAGAGCGTCTGCTTCCATTGACTGATCAGCTAGCCGAATGGGCCGAACTCAATAGGTTGTCCAGAACCGCCATGAGGTCTGTCGTGGATCAGCTGTGGCTGGAAAAGCCGAAGACGAACAGCTATTTCAGCTTAGTGCATCAGTTCCTTGCTGCAGTGCCACGCATCAATACGATGAAGAGGTCGGCATGCATAGAAGGCTCGCGGATGGCCCTTGCCCGTGTTAAAGCATACTGGGTGGAGATGGATGCTACCACTGTTGCGGCGCAGGGTTCGACCATAGTCTGAAATGTAACGTTCAGTTAACACTTTTGTCATGGTTTTGTCACAGCAGATGTCCTCGTGAAAGGACTTAGTCGTGGAGCCATCGCTACGAGTTAGCTTAAAGGTGTTAAACCGGACAAGGGACACGAGAGTTTTATACTAGTTCGGCCCCTTACAATGAAGGTAAAAGCCTATGTCTAGTTGTGATGGAATTGCTGGAGTTTCAATGACCAGGGAGTGAATCCGCTTTTCTTGGCTCTCGAGTTGTTGTGTGTTGAGTTTTCCCTAAACCGCCACCAGGTCGTTCCTTTATATACATAGGTGGACGCCCGCCGGTTTACAGAGTCGCGAGGCCGGATCATAAATGTGTCCGGCTCTGTCTCTATTCCTTCTAACTTACAATACAAGTTACATATTCATGCCAGTTTATGTCTACAGGCCTTAACCCTCCTTTGGGCCTTGGGTCTTCCTAAAGCGCCACCATCCTTGTCTTCATGGGCCATTGATTAAAGCAACCATCATGGGATAATCCCTCCTCTCCTAGCCGGTTTACGCCCGGTGGTAATATCCCCAACATAAGGCGCCAAATTGATTTGAACTTGTTCATGTCAATCTTCAACACTTTAGAAAAATTCCTGCTTTGCATCTTCACCTTGATTTTGTAAACCACCGTGACGTCATCCTCCAGGAGCATGATAAATTGCCATGACGTCACTTGTTATATAAAAATTATACATCTCACCTTCAGTTAATGAGCCTCTGACAATCGAGGTGACCACTCCGTTATATATCCAATTTTCGGGCTCCTTGATTCTCGTGCCTATCACCTCTCCATTTACCTTATAAATAGGGCCAAGGGTCATTTTCTTTTCCCCCCTTCATCTCGCGACGCCCCTGCACCCAAGCGCCGCCGCCGTCGTCGAGCTTCGCCTCTGCATCTCCGTTGGCTGCTGCATCGACCTGGTTGCATCAAAAAGACGCGACGCACCTCTACTACATCAACAACTGTTGTAAGCCTTTCCTTCTTTCCTCTATAGATCCATTAGGGTTCATACGGGTTCATGTTGCTCTTCTCGTGTTCTTCGTCAGCCCATAGATAACAGAGCTCGATCTTGACGTGTTCCACATAGTAGCTATGGTACTCCTTGTCTCGGCCATTTAAACCAAACCTTAAATACCTAATAATTTGATCTAGACCTTTTGTGAACTGCTTCGGTACCAAACCTTTTTAAGTCTCAACATTTTTCCTTTTTCCTAACTTACGATAGATCCAAAATTTCAATGCAATCTTGTGAAACCTGTTTTACCTTACTTACTCATTCTTGCCTTAGATCTCTATCTTCCTTATCCGCATAGGCGGTTTGTCCTTGTAGAAAGTAATCTATCATATACCCTTAGTCCCCTTGTAAACCTCCAATCCCTTTATCTCCATTGTCATACTCCAGATTAATCATATGTGTATACCTCTATTTCTGCTTATCGCTTTATCATTCATAATTGCATCAGCCTCCGGTTTACCAATTTCACGTACTTGGATTCCTTTTCCCTGTTTTACCTTATGCATCACCATGAATGAATCGTAAACTGGCATTATTTTGTTCCCAGCTTTTCACTTGCAATGGCCAAGCAGTTTTATTCCTGCAACTGGGTCCCTTCCCGGGTTACTGAGGAGCAACTAAACGGAATGGTTAAGATCGGCACCTTACCAAAGAAGAATGAAATCCAGTGGTGAGTTCCTAGGCCGGAAAATCCTCCTACCCCCAAGCAGAATGAAGTGGTGGTGTTTGTTGATCATATAGGCCGTGGCTTTAAACCACCCGGATCGAAGTTTTTTCGAGATGTACTTGCTAGCTTTCAGCTCCATCCTCAAGATATTGGACCCAACTCGGTATCCAATATATGCAACTTTCAAGTCTTTTGTGAAGCGTACCTTCAAGAAGAACCAACTGTTGAGCTATTCCGGGATTTCTTCCATTTAAACCATCGCTCTGAGTTTGTAGATGAACCCAATACGGAACTTGGCAGCGTCTCAATTCAGAAAAGGAAAGAGGTTGAGTTTCCTCATGCCAAACTTCACAGTCACCCAAAAGAGTGGAATCAAACTTGGTTCTATTGCAGAGACACCTCTCCTGAAGATGAAAGCCCTCTGCCAGGTTATCATGCTCACCTACTTGCTAATACTCTTCCGCAACGACTAAGTGCCCTGGAACGGGCCTCGTACGCACCTCAACTCTCCAAGCTGAGAGCCTTCCTGGCCAACAGTTTAACAGGCGTGGACTTCGTCCGTTGCTGGATATCCTGGAGCATTTTGCCGGTAAGTCGCCGCTCTGGCTTAATGTGTGAGTATACCGGTGACGTACAAGACGCTCAACGCCATATCAATATTCAGCTAACAAATGAAGAAGTCACTAAGTCTGTGAAGAAAATGTTGAACGAACCGGAAGTTGTCTGCAGCAAGACCGGGTTAAGTCCCTTTTATATGCAAAACAAACCGCCTGAAGTAAGTATTGTCTGAGCTTCCGCTTTACACCTGATATTTTTAGACTGTGCAATCTTTGAATTCCCTCTGCCCATTCTTAAACAGGGTGATGATCCATTCTGGAAAAAGAAACCTCAAGAGAAAGCGGTGAAGCCTTCCCTTCATAAAACAAATGCCGTCAAGAAAACCACAAAGAGGAAGGCACCTGAACCCATCGGTTTAGAACTTGATGACGACCCGGATAAATCGGAAGTAGAGGTAGAACTTGATTCACTTGGTTAACTTTTCATGCATCTCATTGACAATGATATTTATCAGGAGGACGTTGAGGGCAGCCAAGCTGACGATGCAGAGGTAATTATCCTTTCCTCCGGTTCAAACTCTCTGCCAATACAAAAAATCCGTCAAGTTGTCCGGAAAGTAAGATTTTCTCACCTCTTGCTCACTTGGATCCAACATTTATTTTGAAGAAGCAGCAGCACGAGGCTCGCCGCACAACCAGGCACAACGGTCAAACGGTCACTTCGACCGGTTTACCGAATACCCCGGTCTGGAAACGACGAACTGAGGTCTCACCCACTTCTGGCACTTCTTATCCCAACGCTGGCTATTACCGACAACCTCTTAATCCGTACGATTCGAATTATCAGGTGACACCTCCTTCATCCTCTGGTGAGTCAACAGCAACACAACTCCCTCCTCTTAAGACCGTTGATGGGTAAGTTTTAACTAAATCTGTTGACGCTTTGTATTTGCATGCTGTTTTCATCCTTGCATCTTTTCCTTTTCAGAGCCAAGGCTAGAACCAGCAAGAAAACTCGGGTGAATAAACCGTCTGAAGAATTGGATGTTGAATTGGAGCAAACCACTGAACCGGAAGGTCCTCGTGTAGACACTGTTGTTCATGAACCACCCCCTCCGGATCATGATTTGAATGAGCAAACAAAAGTTGATGCCGCTGTGCCAGATGATAAACCGGCAAGTCCAATCTGGGCTGATGACGGATCTTCTAGTCCAGTGAATACGACTGATACTCCATCAACTCCAGAAAAGGCTGTTAGAAATAAAGAAGGCGAGGTTATCATTACCAGTATTATCCACACCTCTCCTGGCCAACCTGCTGTATTGGCGACACATAGTGCCAAAGAAGAACGTGCTGCCATGGAGAAAGGCAAGTGGAGCACCGATTTAACAAGCTATGCCCACTTCAGTGCTCAAGAACACCACTCTGACTTTCTAAACCGTCTGCACACAAACCGTGATTATGAAGCCGGTTTGGTGAATCTGATGAAGGAGCGCTATGAGGTAATGACATAACTTTTCCTTTCTTAAGTCCAATTGCAAATACCAACTCTAGTATCCCCCAAGGGACGGTTTATGATAGCAATCATAAATCGGGACTTTGTAATATCTCAACCCTTGCATACTTTTCCTCCATATGCCAGGTGATCCTTTGAAATAAACCATTACTTTATCGTTGTATTCCTGTAGTTTTCATCTGTGTAGTCCCCAAGGGCCGTTTTATCTTTCCATGGTAAACCGGGTCTTTAATCAATGCTTCAACTTTGAACAGATTTACATTAGCCCCCAAGTGTCAAGGATAATGCGTGCATTGTACTTGGGACTTGCAAAAATTTCTGATGATAGAGCCAATAGGCATTAGCCCCCAAGTACAAACTGCATAACTTGTTATACGCTTGGTACTTCAAATATACATATCCCATTGATAATTTATCTTACCCTTGTAGGCCGAGCTGAGTAAGAAGGACGCTCAAACCGCTGACCTTCAGGAGAACATTAAATCTTAGCAAGCAGAGGCTTCCAAGGACAAGGAAGAACTGACGAATGCCTTAGCAGCCATGGAGAAGCTGAAGGAAATGTTTAATAAAGAGCATGTAGACTGGGAGACTGAGAAGGCTGGTTTAACAAAGAAAGCTGAAGACGCAGAAGCAGCCCTGAAGCCGGTGGTGGAAGAACTGACCGGCTTAAAACGGCAGATTAATGCCATGACCTCTGCTGTATTTGGTGAGTATTCTCACATGAAGTTTTTCCAGTTCATAATATCTTATCAATAGCCGGTTTATTGATGCTTTACCATGACAGGGACCCACATCACTCATCTGGGTGCCGACATGCGGATGAAGCTTAAAGTGGCCTATAAAACAGTTGTATTCTGGATCCCAGCGAGCCATTTGCACTGCAGCTTATAACAAGCCTCCTCCTACGCCGATAAATGAAACCATCGAAAAGCTGGCCATGCTGCCTGCCCGGTTGGATGAACTGAAGAGATCACCCGCAAGGTCAGGTGCACTGACCGCGCTAATCCGGGCCAAGGCGTGGATTCCAGATCTTGAACCGGCAGATATCAGCAATGGTTATCCTGGTGTGAAGGAAGACGGTTCAGATTTCAACAATGACGATCTCCGAAGGCTGACAAAGGAAATGCGACAAATAGCAAGCAAATTGGCGGATGACACAGATCTATCTCATTATCAACCGGTTTACGATGTTGAGGGGAAAGACAGCCCGCGCCGATTCATAATGTAGAAGATCTCGTTCCGCCAATCCGTAAACACACATACGGTCCTGACATTGATCCTTCCAACCTTATTCATGAAGAAGCCGTTTTTCAAGCCTTAACTGGAATCGATTGGTCAACGATTGATTTCCAGCGACTGGGTAGGGATGAGGACAATGAATCCGCTCAAGATGACCCTCAATCTTCAAGCCGTCCGGATGAAGAATCTTAATCTGGAAGCTGGTTTAATCATTTGCCAAACTTGTTGAAACAATTATCCTGTGTGGGCACTAAAGCGCCTTGTAATAGGCTAGTTCAAATACTTATCTGCTTATGCCATCGAGCACACTTGTTTTGCTTGACATTGATAACTCGCCAGGCTTTTGGGGTCTATTATATGCATAATCCACCGTGGCTTTATTTAACTTATTCCTGCAAAAAAATTGAAAGTGTCCTAGCGGTTTACCACTGGACTGGTCATGGTGCCCAAACATATATATAATCTGGATGCCGAACCAAGGCTGTCATATGTAGATATAAAATAGATGATACATGTGGTATATCTCGTTTGGCTTACCAACTGTTGTTATAACAAAAGGTGATAACACCAATCTGGAGTGTTGATGACTCCTTGCCTCCTTGTCGGTTCATACTAAATCTTTCCGGGTGATGGTAAACACCAGTTTATGCATATAATTGTGGTGACCTGTAGTCAAACCAGTCTGGAGCAATATTATTGCCGGATTAAAACTGACCATGTACCGACAACTTAGCGTTGAAAGCCATGCCGGGTTGTAATAAACACCGGTTTATCAGAAAATATTCATAAATCCCTTATCAAAAGATGTTTAAAACAGCAAATACAAAAGAAATATGCAAGGCTTTTCATGGGCTACCAGGCCCTAAATCGAGGTTTTTCATGGGCTGCTAGGCCGCTGAGTTAAACCATTTTTCAAAGCCTTTTAAGATGGACCTCAATCTTTAACCAATCATCGTTTTAACTTTGACAAGTTCGGGGTCTATGAGATTGACTTGTCAAACATTCGATGGTTCATACCAGGTTTACCTGGATGGAGTGGCTTACTTAAAAAGGCAGGATAACCCGGGGTTTTAGGTGAATACACCTGGCTTCCAAGCCTGGCTTGATAGCCTATCACAAGGGTGCAACCTTGTTGTTCTTTGAGAAGCAAGGAGCCCCCAAGTAATATTTGAGCTATGCTCAGTGGTTACCTATGTTTGAGTTGTCCTTGATGCAACAGACTCTCTTTGGCTCCACATAATTTCCTTTTGGTTTTAAGCCTATCAAGAGGTGTAGCTATGGTGTAAATACAACCAAGCCCCCTAGTGATTTCCCTTTTTGGTCTTGAACCGATCAAGAGGGGTAGCTATGGTTCGAATACGACCAAGCCCCCTAGTGATTTCCTTTATATCTATGTGGCTTTATAGGCCGGGTTAATAGAACTCTGCTTTGTAAGTAGAAGCCCCCATGTAACCACACATGATGTAAAAAAAGAACAAAGACCTCGCTTTAGCTGAGGCTCCGGTTTATTATATAATATATACATTATCATAAGTATGTAAATAAGAAGAGCCTGTGGCTCAAGTATAGTAAGGCCGAAGAAGAGCTATATTCCATGGCCGCTGGGTCTCCTACTCCAATTTGCGTGAGTCTTTGTGCTCTCGAACATCGATAAGGTAGTATGACCAGTTGTGCAGGTTTTTGCTGACCACAAAAGGTCCTTCCCAAGCTGGGGATAACTTGTGCATATCAGTCTGATCCTAGATGAGCTGGAGCACCAGATCGCCCTCTTGAAAAGTTTTGGTCTTAACCCGGCGGCTGTGATAACATCGGAGATCTTGTTGATAAATCGCCGACCACGCTGCTGCGAGATCACACATCTCATCTAACAGGTCCAGTGAGTCCTCACGTGCCTTCTCATTTTTAGCTTCAACGTAAGCTGCCACATGGGGCAAGTCATGACGGATGTCACTAGGGAGAACCGCCTCTGCTCCGTAAACCATGAAGAAAGGCATGTAACCCGTAGATCTGTTTGGTGTGGTGTTGATAGTCCATAATACGGAAGGTAACTCCTCCACCCAACAACCCGGCATCCACTTTAAAGGAACCATAAGCCGGGGTTTAATACCTCTCAAAATTTCTTGATTTGCCCTCTCTGCTTGACCATTAGACTGGGGGTGAACCACTGACGCTACATCAAGCCGGATTGGCTCACATTGACAAAATTCCTCCATAGCACCCTTGGACAGATTAGTACCATTATCAGTTTTAATGATGTGTGGAAAACCAAACTGGAATATCACCTTTTTGATGAATTGGACCGCCGTGTCTGCATCACACTTACTGACTGGCTCTGCCTCTACCCACTTGGTAAACTTTTCAACTGCCACCAACAGGTGGGTGTTTTTGTCCTTGGACCTCTTAAAGGTTCCAACCATATCTAGCCCCCAAGTTGCAAACGGCCAAGTGATTGGAATCATTCTCAACTCTTGAGCCGGAACATGAGCGTGGCGTGCAAATTTCTGACAACCATCACACCCTTTTACTAAATCCTCAGCATCAGCATGAGCCGTCAACCAATAGAAGCCGTGACGAAAAGCGTTAGCCACCATGGATTTTGAACCGGCATGGTGACCACAATCTCCTTCGTGGATTTCTCGCAAAATCTCACAACCCTCTTGAGGAGACACACAACGCTGAATTGCTCCTGTGACGCTGTAATGATGTAGCTCCCCATTGATAACGGTCATTGACTTGGATCGCTGGATTATCTGCCGGGCCAAGGTTTCATCATCCGGTAACTCGCCCCAGTTCATGTAAGCCAGGTATGGGACTGTCCAATCCGGTATAACATGCAAAGCCGCCACTAACTAGGCCTCCGGGTCAGGAATAGCCAACTCCTCTTCTGTGGGTATCTTGACCGACGGATTACGAAGTACGTTGAGGAAGACATTAGGTGGCACCGGTTTACACTGAGAGCCTACACGACTTAAAGCATCCACTGCGTCATTCTTTCGCCGGTCTATGTGGTCAACTTGATAACCCTTGAAATGACCAACCACTATATCCACCTCTCATCGATATGCAGCCATGAGCGGATCCTTAGAATCCCAGGTGCCAGATACCTGCTGAGCCACCAGGTCCGAGTCACCGAAGCACTTAACCCGGCTTAAGTTTATCTCCTTAGCCATCCTCGGACCATGGAGTAAGGCCTCATACTCAGATGCATTGTTAGTGCAAGGGAACATTATGAGGAGAACATAACAAAGCTTGTCACCTCGTGGGGAAGTTAATATGACTCCAACCCCCGAGCCCTCCAACTGTCTAGACCCCTCAAAGTGAACGGTCCAATATGTGTTATCTGGCTTTTCCTCAGGTGCCTGCAACTCTGTCCAATCAATGATGAAGTCCACAAGTGCTTGGGATTTGATTGATGTGTGAGGCGTATATTTTATCCCATGGGGTCCAAGCTCAATAGCCCATTTGGCAATCCGGCCAGTTGCTTCTCTGTTGTGAATGATATCTCCCACAGGGGCTGAACTGACCACTGTGATAGGATGACCCTGAAAATGATGCTTGAGCTTTCGGCTTGCCATGAAAACCCCATACATCAGCTTCTTCCAATGAGGATACCTCTGCGTTGACTCGATAAGCACCTCACTGATACAATAAACCGATCGTTGAACCGGATACTCCTTTCCAGCCTCCTTGCGCTCCACAAAATAGCCACACTAACAGCCCGGGCATTAGCAGCCACGTATAGCAATAAGGGATCTTTATCGACCGGAGCCGCAAGGACTGGCGGTTCAGCTAACTGTCTCTTCAAATCCTCAAACGCTTTATCAGCCGCGTCGCCCCAGACAAAGTCATCCATTTTCTTTAGCATCTTATATAAAGGGATAGCCTTCTCCCCAAGAAGACTAATAAAATGGCTCAAAGCCGCAATCCGGCCTGCTAAACGTTGAACGTCATTGATACATGTTGGTTTAGCCAGAGAGGTGATAGCTATGATCTTCTCCGGATTAGCCTCAATGCCCCTGTTGGACACCAGAAAACCCAAGAGCTTGCCTGCCAGAACAACAAAGACACATTTGGCTGGATTAAGCATCATCTTATAAACCCGGAGGTTATCAAAGGTTTCCTTCAAGTCATCTATCAATGTTTCCTCCTTCCTAGATTTCACCACAATGTCATCCACATAAGCATGAACATTGCGCCCAATCTGTTTATGAGGACAATTCTGAACACAGCGGTGATAAGTCGCCTGTGCACTCTTGAGCCCAAAAGGCAAGGATAGATAGCAGAAGGCTCCAAAGGGAGTTATGAAGGATGTCTTCTCCTGGTCCTTAACTGCCATTTTGATCTGATGATAACCAGAATAAGCATCCAGAAAACACAAACGGCCACAACCCGCTGTAGCATCAATAATCTGATCAATGCACGGGAGAGCAAAGGGATCAGCTGGACAGGCCTTGTTCAAGTGTGTGTAATCCACACACATACGCCAAGTGCCGTTTTTCTTAAGTACCAGCACCGGATTAGCTAGACACTCAGGGTGAAAAACCTCCACGATAAACCCTGCTGCCGAAAGTGGGGCTACCTCCTCACCAATAGCCTAACACCTCTTTTCGTTGAAGCGGCGAAGAAACTGCCTGACCGGTTTAAACTCAGGATCTATGTTAAGGGTGTGCTCAGCGAGTTCCCTTGGTACACCTAGCATGTCAGAAGGCTTCCATGCAAAGATGTCCCGGTTCTTACGGATGAACTCGATGAGCGCGCTTTCCTATTTGGGATCCAGGTTAGCGCTAATGCTGAACTGCTGAGATGAATTGCCAGGAACAAAATCAACTGTTTTAGTGTCTGCAGCCGATTTAAATTTCAGCGTCGGATCGTGCTCAGTAGTTGACTTCTTCAGAGAAGTCATATCTGCCGGATCAACATTGTCCTTATAAAACTTCAGCTCCTCTGTGGCACAAATCGACTCAGCATAAGCCACATCACCCTCTTCACATTCGAAAGCAATCTTCCTGCTCCCATGTACTGTGATGGTCCCCTTATGACCCGGCATCTTAAGCTATAGATAAACATAACACAGCCTCGCCATGAACTTGGCATAAGCTGGTCGTCCGAACACGGCATGATACGGACTCTTGATTTTCACCACCTCAAAACTTAATGTTTCTGACCTTGAATCATTATCATCTCCAAAAGCCACCTCTAGGGCTATCTTGCCCACTGGATACGCTGATTTACCAGGCACCACACCATGAAAAACGGTGTTCGACGGTTTAAGACTCTTATCTATCAATCCCATACGGTGGAAGGTATCATATTAAAGGATATTGATACTGCTACACCTATTCATAAGCACCTTGGTGAACTTATACCCCCCAACTTGAGGTGCCACCACTAAGGCCAGATGACCCGGATTATCAACCCGGGGTGGGTGATCCTCTCGACTTCATAAAATTGGTTGTTTAGACCAGCGCAAATACTAAGGTACTGCCGGTTCAACAGAGTTCACAGCCCTTTTGTGAAGCTTCTAATCACGCTTACACAAGCTAGTAGTAAAGACATGATACTGCCCACTATTCAACTGCTTCGGATTGCTCTGATAACCCGACTGCTGCTGCTGCTGATTCCCCCGATGGTTATAACCTCCTTGATTGCCATGTCTGGTCTGATGGTCTTGGAATCCTGAACCGGAGATACCGGCTCCATAACCCGGCCGATGAAAACCGTCTCCTGAACCGCCAGGCGGGCCATTGTCGTATTGGAACATATTGGAATTCTTGAACTCTCGCATGATGAAGCAATCCTTCCAAAGATGTGAAGCTGGCTTCTCCTTCGATCCATGCTTTGGACAAGGTTGATTTAACAGGTGCTCCAGATTGGGGCTAGACCCTCAGCCCCTTTGGGGCGGTTTGCCCTTACGGCGCTGGCCGTTATCCTGAGCATTGGTGTTAGCCACAAAGTCCAAACTATTGTCTGCCTTGCACTTACCATTATTCCCATGACCTGCCGGATTGTGCTGCTGCCCCTTGGCATTGCCGTTCTATTTCCCCTTCCCTAGTTTGTCATCCTCAGACTCAGGGTCTTTGGTACTATCTGAATCAACATATTTCACTAAAGCAGCCATGAGGGTTGACATGTCATTGCAGTGACATTTGAGCCTCCCTAACTTCAGTTTTAATGGCCTAAGCCGGCAATTGCCCTCCAACGTCAAAACTGTTGTATTCGTGCTGATGCGGTCTGACGAATGCAGAATAGCTGTGTAACACCCCGGATGTAATTTTCCCAATTTGTACTCCAACACTTGCCGTTTCGGCATTAAGTTATTTTATTTTCTCGGGTTCGGGTCTTTGCCTCTGTGTGTTGTTTTTCGTTGTCATGCATCTCATATCATGTCACCATGTGCATTGCATTTGCATACGTGTTCATCTCATGTATTCGAGCATTTTCCCCGTTGTCCGTTTTGCATTCCGGTGCTTCGTTCTCCTCCGGTGGTCATTTCTAGCTTTCTTTCGTGTGTGGGGATTAAACATTTCCGGATTGGACCGAGACTTGCCAAGTGGCCTTGGTTTACTACCGGTAGACCGCCTGTCAAGTTTCGTATCATTTGGACTTCGTTTGATACTCCAACGGTTAACCGAGGGACCGAAAAGGCCTCGTGTGTGTTGCAGCCCAACACCCCTCCAATTTGGCCCAAAACTCACCTAACTCTGCTCCATCATCTAGAGCGTTCAATTACAATCGCGTGGCCGAAAACCACACCTCATTTGGACTCTCCTAGCTTCTCCTATGCCTATAAATAGCCTCCTCCACGAAATCCCGGGTCTCCCCTCATACCTAACCCTAAAAATCCAGATCCGCGCCGGCCGGACACGTCCGCCCCGGCCCGGACATCCGCCGCCGCCAACCGGGAGCTGCCACGTGGCGCCCCCGGACCACATCGCTGCCGCACCCCGCGCGGGCCCGCTCGGCCCGTGGCCGGCCCCCGCGGCCCGATGAGCGCCGCCGCCGCCCGGGCTCGTCTCCCTCGCCCGCCCGCACCTTC
>NC_041390.1:378917409-378918488 GCF_002162155.2 Triticum dicoccoides | reverse complement strand
AAGAGTGCTACCTAATCTGAAATTCCAGACAAGTGTTAATTTCACTAAGTCTGAGATCTGTTTGTCATATGCATTTTTGCCATGCTTGTTTGAACCTGTTAATGGATGAATTGGCCGTAGCTAGGTGCTAGACT
This sequence comes from Triticum dicoccoides, assembly GCF_002162155.2. Taxonomy (NCBI): domain Eukaryota; kingdom Viridiplantae; phylum Streptophyta; class Magnoliopsida; order Poales; family Poaceae; genus Triticum; species Triticum dicoccoides. The sequence continues at coordinate 378,918,354 of NC_041390.1, read as the reverse complement.
TTTGTTAAGAATCTTGAATGCATCCCTGCCATGTATTTTGTTGTCATGTTTGGGTGCTGTAGCATGTTCATCTCATTGCATTTAGATGGCTACTTGCTGTAAATCGCAAACCGGTGCCATATTTGAATCGCTTGCCATTTCCAAACCGTAACTCTGATTCCGGCGTTCTTTATATCGTTTTCATGCGATTTCATCTCATATTTCCAATGGCACACTTGGATTTCCAAGTTGAGGCCAGGTTCATGCATTTCCTGTCATATCTTGCATTTTGCATCCCGCATCGCATCCCGCATAGCATATCATCATTGCATCATATTGCTTGATCCTTGCACGTGGTTGATTGTATCCTTGTTGCTTGTTTGTCTTGTTTGGGTAGAGCTGCGAGACGAGTTCGCTAACGAGGAGCCCATTGAGTTTGCTTTCGAGGATCCAGTCAACTCTGACAACTGTGTAGGCAAGATGATCATACCCTCGAAATCACTACTATCTTTGCTATGCTAGTTTGCTCGCTCTTTTGCTATGCCATTGCTATGATGCCTACCATTTGCTTTCAAGCCTCCATGTCAAACCTCTAACCCACCTTGTCCCAGCAAACCGTTGATTGGCTATGTTACCGCTTTGCTCAGCCCCTCTTATAGCGTTGCTAGTTGCAGGTGAAGATTGAAGGCCGTTCCTTGTTGGATCATTTATTTACTTGTTGGGATATCATTATATTGCTATGTTATCTTAATGCATCTATATACTTGGTAAAGGGTGGAAGGCTCGGCCTCTCGCCTAGTGTTTTGTTCCACTCTTGCCGCCCTAGTTTCCGTCATATCGGTGTCATGTTCCCAGATTTTGCGTTCCTTACGTGGTTGGGTTATAATGGGAACCCCTTGATAGTTCGCCTTGATTAAAGCTTTTCCAGCAATGCCCAACCTTGGTCTTACCATTTGCCACCTAGCC
>NC_041390.1:378866331-378917273 GCF_002162155.2 Triticum dicoccoides | reverse complement strand
GGGGCCAGTGCTCCTCTGAGTGTTGGTCCAAACCGTCAGCCGCCGGTGGCTACCAGGGGCAACTCTGGGCTGGCCTACCAGAAGTTTGGACAATCTGAGTGTGCCCAGAGAAAGAGATATGTGAAGCTCCTATCGGGATTTGTCGGCACATTCGGGCGGTGTTGCTGGTCTTGTCTTAACCTGTCGGATTGTCTTGAAGAACCGAGATACCGAGTCTGATCGGTACGTCTTGGGAGGAGGTCTATTCCTTCGTTGACCGTGAGAGCTTGTCATGGGCTAAGTTGGGACTCCCCTGCAGGGATTTGAACTTTCAAAAGCCGTGCCCGTGGTTATGGGCAGATGCGAATTTGTTAATGTCCGGTTGTAGATAACTTGAACCTTAACTTAATTAAAATGAATCAACTGAGTGTGTTACCGTGATGGCCTCTTCTCGGTGGAGTCCGGGAAGTGGACACGGTGTTGGGGTAATGTTTGCGCAGGTTGCTCTCTAGTTTCTCACTCGCGCTTTGCCTCCTCTTCTCGCTCTCTTTTGCGAATAAGTTAGCCACCATACTTGCTAGTCGCTTGCTGCAGCTCCACTCATATTTACCCTACCTTACCTATAAGCTTAAATAGTCTTGATTGCGAGGGTGCGAGATTGCTGAGTCCCTGTGGCTCACAGATTACTATTACACCAGATGCAGGGCCTGATGATTCCGCTCCAGGAGACGCGTACGAGCTCAAGTGGGAGTTCAACGAGGACTCTCAACGTTACTATGTTTCTTTTCCTGATGATCAGTAGGGGTGCCCAGTTGGGGGTGATCGGGACCGTGTCGCATGTTGGGTTATCTTTTATTTTGGCACCATAGTCGGGCCACGAGTGTTTGGATGATGTAATGTTATTTATGTACTTGATTGACGTGGCGAGTGTAAGCCAACTATGTTATCTCCCCTTTATTATTTATATTACATGGGATGTTGTGAAGATTGCCTAACTTGCGACATATGCCTTCAATGCGATTATGTCTCTAAGTCGTGCCTCGACACGTGGGAGCTATAGTCGCATCGAGGGTGTAACAAGCTGAGACTCGCTTCACCCAATGGGTTGTAGACTCCCCATCATCTTGAACACAAGCGGCAAGGTCCACAATCGACATAGGCTGCTTACATGTATCCTTAAAATTCTGGATAAACCGGTTTTTTAACTCGGCCCATGACCCAACGGAGTTAGCCGGTAAGCTCTTTAACCAAATACGAGTTGTCCCCTCCAACATCATGGTGAAATACTTAGCAGATGTCAGGACCCCGACTCAATGCCACATCGATCTAGCATGTAACACCTCATATCACTTTGCGGCCTCACGCACGGTATTCCCACGGGTGTCGCCTTACCTTTGCCCGGGACCGTGTGCGCCTTTTGGCACACGTATATGACAGTGTCGCTAGCATCCATATGATAAGGAGCCCGGGCTGACATGGCTAGTCGTAAACCCAAAGCGGCACAGACTTACAGGGACAGGCATCCATGACCCAGCATCGAACGTGTCGGTCATCAGCGAGTGAATCCAGGCTGTAGCACTGGGCTAGCAGGACTCCGGTGAACCGGGCTGTAGCGGGCTAACAGGACTCCGGTATTCACCGCGTGACATTTCCCCGAAGGGACAGACACAGGAACGAAGAAGGACACATGCCGGCCAGCCTAAGTGTTCCGGAGCAGTAGCAAGCTACCATGGCTCGGTGGAAACACTAGGAGACATTTCCCCGTAAGAGAGGCTACTAAAGATAAACAACTAGATGGTCAGATCCCACACATACCAAGCATTTCAATAACATACACACAATATGCTCGATATGTGCAAATACAACATGGCATCACAACATGACTCTATGACTCAAGTAATCTATTCAATAGGCTCCGAGGAGCGAGATATTACAAACATGGGTCTCATGACCCAACATTCAGAGCATACAAATCAAGTACAAGCGGAAGCTATCATGTCTGAGTACAGACATCTATAAATGAAAAAGGCTGAGTAGCCTGACTATCTACCAAATCCTGCCGAGGCACAAGATCGTAGCTGAGGTAACAAGCTAAACGTCGAAGACCACGCGGAAATACTAGTGAGACTGAAGTCTCTCCGCTCCCGTCTCCCTACGAGAACGCCATCCATAGCACTCACGCTTATCTTGCGTATTTTAGAGTATCCACTTTCACTTGTCTATGAACTGATATAAGCAACCCAGAAGTCCTTTTCCGCGGACACGGCTATTCGAATAGATTAGGTTAACCCTGCAGGGGTGTACTTCTTCACACACGCTCTCACCACTTACCGCCGTTTACACGACATGTACTCGGCAACCTTCAAGCGGAAGCCCAACGTGGGTGTCGGCCACGACCTACCTAATCACCTAAGTCTCTAGTCCAGGTTTATCGCCTATTCGGGTTCCATCCATGAGGAGATCCGGCCGGAGTTTCGCTCACAGCCCCAAACGATGTGAACAGGGTTCCCAAGACACCAAACGGGCGCCCGGTACACTGTGCCACGTGCCTACCGCATCACAGCCCACCCCTACGGTCAGCGCTGCCCACGGCCTCCAGCATACTACAAACACCAGAAACTACTTGCATCTCCTGGACAGAGGACAAGGGTGATCAAGAAGCCGAGAGGGTCCATTGGTTTCGGGCCCAATGCATGGTAGTAGCTGAGTCATGGATCACAAATATAGAACTCAGTTCCTGAGGACGGCTGCAATGAGACAACCCACCATGTACTCCTACATGGCCTCTCACCGCTACCTTTACCAAATCGTGTTCACACACTTAGCTCACACACAGTAGGACAGGTTCACACGCCTCTGATTCATCCCCGATGAATCAGACCTGACTCAACTCTAAGCAATAGCAGGCATGACAAACAAACATGAATGAGTAGGCACATCAGGGCTCAAACAACTCCTACTCATGCTAGTGGGTTTCATCTATTTACTGTGGCAATGACAGGTCATGCAAAAGACAAAGGGGTTCAGCTACCGCAGCAAGTAACAGATGAATCGGTGTTGTCCTGATGCAGTAAAAGAGAGCAGGAGCGAGAGAGTAGGATTGTATCGGAATGAACAAGGGGGTTTTGCTTGCCTGGCACTTTTGAAGATAACATTGAGTCTTCATCAGTGTCAACGATCACATCATCGGTATCACGTCTATCGAGAGGGGACAAATACCGGCAACACAGAAGGGAACACAATCAATGCAATGCACAATATGATGCATGATCATGACATGGCAAAATGAATGTGTTTTGAGCCAATGCAACTAGCAACAGATTAAATGAAGTTGGTTTGAATACAAGATTCAAATTCAAACTCCATATGTGATTATTTAAATGCCCTTCACTTCATTTGCCCTACACAGTAGTGATAAGTTGTTCTAACATGCATGAAAATGGTACAGATGGATTCCTTGAATTTTTCTGATAATTTTTCATATATAAATTATTTAATTTGGAGTTACGGTTGAATTTCTATGATTTATTGAAGTTTTAGCTATTTTCTGAAATTTCCTGATTATTTTTAAATCCAGAAAATACTTATTGCGTCAGCCTGACGTCATGATGACGTCAGCAGGGTCAACTGGGCTGGTCCGGTCAAACCTGACGTGTGGGGACCACACGTCAGTGACACAGGAACTAAACAGGGTTTAGTTAATTCTTAACTAACGTAATTAGGAGGGCTGGGGCCCACAGTCAGCGGGTCAGTGGGTTAGCTAAAATTTAATTAGTACCTAAACCAAATTAGCAGGGCCTCGAGCCCACATGGCAGTGAAACAGTGGCTAAATAAATTAAAATAAACTAAACTAATTAACAGGGGGGGCTGGCCCACCTGTCATCGACCCAGGGGGGGGTCAAACCCCTGGTCAGTAGGGCCTAACCTGCCGGCGGCTTGACGCCGACGAGGCCGAGACGGCGGAGGCCTTCGGGTTTCTTGCTCCGGCGGCCAAACGCCGCGCGGAGAGGCTCTGTGGGTTCCTAGCGCTCGTGCGCATCCGGAGGAGGTGACGGAAGGACGCGGGGTGGTCAGCACTCGCCGGAGCGGAGCTTGCGGCGGCGGCCGGAGTTCGGTGGTTGCGGCTGAGAGGGCTAGAGCTCGCGGGCGAGGGAGCTGAGCAGCGCAGCGGCATCTACACAGCACACAGAAGTAGTCTGCGAGCTCGGTTTGGTCGTCGGGGCTTGCTAGCGCTGGCAGTGACGAGCGCGGCGGCGAGAAGCTCTCGGTGATGGCGGGAATCGAGCTAGCGAACCAAATCCACCACGGGGTATGAGGGGAAAGGGAGAGGGGCTCACAGGGAGTCGTATGAAGAAGACGGCGAGCTCAGGGAGGCCCTGTGGACGACGAATCGGGCGGCGGCATCCGGCGGCCGTGGTCGGGGAAGAAGGGTCGCGGCATCGTCTTGGGGTCCTCCGGCCTTGCGTGGGTCGGCGGAGAGGCGCTCGGGTTCTAAGCGGAGCTCGTGGGCTGGTCAGAGAAGCGAGGGGGCGGCGGTGGCCGCGGCAGCAGCAAGCGGCGGCGACGGTCGCTCTCGGGTGCGTGCGAGAGAAAGAACAGAGGAGGGGATGGGGACGAGGGAGTGAGCGGGAGGGTTCCAGGGGTCGAGGCGGCGCCGAGGAGAAGGCGCGAGGCGTCGTGGTGGCCTTAGGCGATGCAGACGAGCAGGGTGGTGGCGTGGCGAGCTCGGGCGCGTGCGCCGAGTCCCTCCTCTGCCTACTGGCGCGAGGAGGAAGGCGACAGGGAGGAGGAGGTGGGCTGGGCCGCACAGTGCTGGACCAGCACAGGAGCTGGGCCGGCTCTGGTGGGCTGCACGGGTGAGGCCGGGTAAGGTTTCTCTCCTCTGTCTTTTGTTTCTATTTCAGTTCTGTTTTTCTTTTATTTAATTCTTTTGCCACTGTTTTGAATTAAAATAATAATTCAAACAATGCCAAAGCTCCTCTGAATATTTTTATTTTGCTAGATGGACTTTTCCAAAAGCTCATAAAATTTCAGGGATATTTGAAATTATATTCTAATTATATGAATATAATTCAAATTCAAATAGCTAATGAATTAAATTCAAAGTCCCAAAAATAAATCCTTAAAAATGTTCAATATTTTGGTTGGGACCAGAACCCTTGCCAAAAATTATCAAACATTTAAGAAGAGCATTTTTGGAACAATGAATGAGATTTTTAGGGTTTCTGCCCTTCTTTTATTTAGGGTTTTGAGGCTTCCAACAATCCTCAACTCATGTTTCAGAAATTTAAATATGATGCCTGGATGAAGATGCAACTATTTACAAACAATATTCTAGGGCTGTGACAACTCACCCCCACTAAACAAGAATCTCGTCTCGAGATTCAAGCGTAGGGTAAGGTGAAGGGTAAACGCAACTAGTATAATCTTCACGATCCAGGGTGCACTTCAGTTGAACGTTGATTCATTCACCATCATTGTCTTGAAGTCTTGCTCTGCGAAATCCTGTCAACATGACATGGAGGGAAGAAGGAGACTCTAGAAGGGTCGATCTTCTCGAAGATCGAACAACTCACGGAATGAGACATAGGACCATCTCTCGGGTTGAGACACGAGTTACACATCAAGAGGGGTGGAAAGAGACGGATGACGAAGGTGCACTAGGTAGACAACAATTTCACGCTTAAGAAGGTGGTAATCGATTGTCAACGTAGGGAGGAGTTGAGTTGCCATGAAACCACAAGGAGACACCTTCGGAACCGTGACTCGTAGATATCTCCCCTTAAGTGGCAAAAAGAATTACCTTTGATTCAGAGATCATTGAAACTCTCTATATCAGTCTAAGGCAAGTCACAGCAATCGATTGGCGGGGGTCGGTAGAATGGCATACTCGGACTTGGATGATGTGGATTACCTTGTTGAAGACAACGTAATGGATGAGTTTGCTTATCACCGGAAATGGAAGAGACCCATGGTAAAATGGCACATTGGCGGTGCAAGCTGGGAACAAAATGCAAATGCTGGGAATGATTCTGGTAACTGGGGAAGAACCCAACAATAGAGAGTGAATTCACTGTTGGAGTGGTTATAGCATAACCGAGGAAATCTGGGGCAATCCCAGCTAGTGCGGATGATAAGACGTAGCGCTTGTGCGTGCTCTCAAGAACTTGAGAATTTCCACAATCATCAAGGTTTTATCAACAACCGCGTCAAGGGTGCTGACAACACAACATACTACCAGGATGAATAGCGATGGACGATGCATATGCGAAGGAGGATAACACTTTCTCAGATTTCACCTTAGCGAGGCCAAGCAAATAAAATCTGGATGATCGACCGAGAGACATTTAGCACTCCGCTTCTAATGTTCTCCTTGATGTGCTAGTATAACCCATTCATAGATATGGTTTGATATCTAAAACATCAAGTAAAAGGTCGGACTTCGGGAACACAAAAATCCATAGGGGCAACTAGGGAGTAAATCCTATGAAATCCCTATGGGGGGGGGGTGGCCAACTTCTTCAAACAAGATACTATAATAATAGGTCTACCGGATGGGTGTGTTGGCCACGACATCCACCTTACCGGTTATCGAGAGACCAATATTATAGTTCTTAGGGAAATGTTCCAACCATCATATCTGCCTGAGATTCAGCTCTGGTTGGTGTTAGGATATTCCAGGCTCATCGAGTCTTAGGAAGAAAAATGAAAGTTTGCAACACAAATCGACGAGATGACGTTGCGGGATTCTCGGGAGATGAACTACGATAGCAAGCTCCAAAACATGAGCTGGTTCTGCTACAAACATGTGAACACGTTGTCCCAGACAAGCATGACCACGTGGTAGTCTTATAATAAAACACTACCGAGTTCAGGAGGGGGAACCATCAACGAGGGTATCGAAGTTCTTTCATAAGTCCGGATTAGCTCTTATGAAGGAACTCCTTCTCCTTGAACAGATCAATCAGTGGCTTGGTGTGCTAGGGATACATATAGATTGAAGGTTGCAAGTCTTCAAACCACAGCATTCTTCGCACGTGTGCATGACTGATTTGGAATGATTCCAAAGAAAGCAACATTGACTTTCTCGAATCCACGGCGGCAACTTGCATCAGATGCACATGAATTAAAGGAAGTCACTACCTTCATCCAAACATATGCTTCATGAGCTAGCATGAACAAATGCTTTCAAAAGTTTCCAACACTAGCTTAATGTTCAGCAAAATTATGGAGAAGACAAGGATGTTGTCAATGGGCACAACAACAATTCATCTGGGTTTCCTTTTAAAGGAATTCCATAGTTAAGTGAACAAGTGATAGCATTGGTCAGACCCAAAAGATATAATGGTGTATGCTCGAGGGATCAACCACGAATAAGACAACATTACGAGCATTGTTGGTACTGATTTGATTTGACGATAGCCCACACTCAAATCAAAGGATTGATAAGACAATAGGTCCAGCAACTGATCACAAGGACCAATCGATGAAGATATCATCTTTCTTCAACACACACTACACAAGAATATCCCTTTGGAACGAACTAAGTCAGACAAGCTTTTATCTTCCAACTCTCCAAGTTGTTGTCTAGCTTAACCAACTAGCTCAGGGATATCTAACACCGATTCTTGGAGAGAAGGTGGTTCACAAGAAACCAACTTGATCACGAACTCAACATAGCGGTCAGGTGACAACCCGGTAACACCTCCAAGAAGATATTTGGAAAGTCACGAACCACCGGTATGTTACTAAGCTCGAGAACAATCTTGCTTTTCAGGGCAAGATGATATGATCAAATGAGCGAGGACTTGACAAATCCTAACTCATCAATCAAAGAGTGCACCGAAATAAGGACTAGGTAGCACGATCAGTCTTAGATGGATGATTCGAAAACCAACATACTAAGAATGAAATTATTATCCTTTAACTACCAAGCAACAGAGTTGCTAGCAGTATTGATTTCACACATCACAATTCATTTGTCGGTATTCCGGTTGCATCAACACGAGGGCCGAGGAATGAACAGTGATGGCAAGAAGTGTCACTGTACCAAGAGTTCATGGGATGGTGTGCAATTCCTATAACAATCTCGATATAAAATATGTAATACTCCAAGGTAGAGCAGAACCAAAAGCTGGATTGGCATTTGATCTGCGGAATACAACTACTTTGACCCAATCCTAGATATGGAAGAGGTACTGGAGTTTGTTTCTCCTAGTCATTCCGGAATAGAATGGCTTGACAGACCACAAGAGTCATAGGCATCGATGAACGAACGCACGCATACTCTTGACTATCAATTGATAGACGAGTTTCAGAATGCAACTAAAGAGAACAACTCAAAGGAACATATAACTTTCTGAGTTGTGGATGCATAGATTAGTATGTCGAACCAAGTTCAACATATTTCTTCCGGATAACCCATGCAGAAAGGTAGAACTGGCAGAGTCACGATTTATGAATGGAGAACTCCTCAAGAGTACTCTAATTGTGATTTTTTTTTGATCCAATAAACATCTGCCATAAGTAGTTCATGGTATTTGGAAGAAGAAGATACCACGGACTTCAAGGACTATCGCAAAGGTTACTAATATCCTAAAGGCACTAGCAATTACTATCAACATGAAGTAGGTAGAGTGAATCTCGGGTTCAGAACCCAGGAGTAGAATACCTAGTACTAAGTAGCATCACGGGATGCTTCCGAGAATAAAGGCCAGAATCTTCACACTAGGACACAAATCATGGCTAGACCACTAGATGATCCCCTAAGCACTTAGGGTCATAATAATAATTCCAACATATATGTCGAGGCAATAATTACCTCAACACACCGATTAGTGTGGTTAATCTGGCCCATGGGAACATCGGAAACAGAAGGAAGGGATTTGCAAATGCATCGGACTATTTAGAAACCTGGGATGACTCGGACAGCATAACGGCTATAATTGCTCAAAAATATTTGAGACAATCACAAAAATGGTGGCATAACCACTCAGAAGCACAATATCAAGGTTCCGAGATCAACAATTAACATACGGAAGTAGTAGGAACTGAACTGAGACTTAAATCCAACAATCTTATAAGTCTACTGATTAGTAACACGTGATCCTAATAGAAAGAAGAGATAGCCTAGTTCTTAATCCCCGCAGGAAAGATAAGATGACTCAGATCAGAAGGGCATGAGGTATAAGGAGTAAAAAGAGCCTTACGTTCCATCCCACAATCAATTCCCTTATATAACTAAAGAATTTCTAGACTCAACTTCGACCAGTTTGGCTTGGTAATCCTACAGGCAGTCAAGCTCTGATACCAACGCTGTCAGGACCCCGACTCAATGCCACATCGATCTAGCATGTAACACCTCATATCACTTTGCGGCCTCACGCACGGTATTCCCACGGGTGTCGCCTTACCTTTGCCCGGGACCGTGTGCGCCTTTTGGCACACGTATATGACAGTGTCGCTAGCATCCATATGATAAGGAGCCCGGGCTGACATGGCTAGTCGTAAACCCAAAGCGGCACAGACTTACAGGGACAGGCATCCATGACCCAGCATCGAACGTGTCGGTCATCAGCGAGTGAATCCAGGCTGTAGCACTGGGCTAGCAGGACTCCGGTGAACCGGGCTGTAGCGGGCTAACAGGACTCCGGTATTCACCGCGTGACATTTCCCCGAAGGGACAGACACAGGAACGAAGAAGGACACATGCCGGCCAGCCTAAGTGTTCCGGAGCAGTAGCAAGCTACCATGGCTCGGTGGAAACACTAGGAGACATTTCCCCGTAAGAGAGGCTACTAAAGATAAACAACTAGATGGTCAGATCCCACACATACCAAGCATTTCAATAACATACACACAATATGCTCGATATGTGCAAATACAACATGGCATCACAACATGACTCTATGACTCAAGTAATCTATTCAATAGGCTCCGAGGAGCGAGATATTACAAACATGGGTCTCATGACCCAATCATTCAGAGCATACAAATCAAGCACAAGCGGAAGCTATCATGTCTGAGTACAGACATCTATAAATGAAAAAGGCTGAGAAGCCTGACTATCTACCAAATCCTGCCGAGGCACAAGATCGTAGCTGAGGTAACAAGCTAAACGTCGAAGACCACGCGGAAATACTAGTGAGACTGAAGTCTCTCTGCAAAAACATAAAATAGGCAAACGTGAGTACAAATGTACCCAGCAAGACTTACATCAGAACTATCTACATATGCATCATTATCAACAAAGGGATGGTGGGGTTTAACTGCAGCAAGCCAGCTTTGACTCGGTGGCTATCCTGAACTACGACTGCGAGTAACTTTTTTGAGGTGGCGCACACGAGTCCACATATTCACCATATCAATACACCACTATGGATCCGCTCCCGTCTCCCTACGAGAACGCCATCCATAGCACTCACGCTTATCTTGCGTATTTTAGAATATCCACTTTCACTTGTCTATGAACTGATATAAGCAACCCAGAAGTCCTTTTCCGCGGACACGGCTATTCGAATAGATTAGGTTAACCCTGCAGGGGTGTACTTCTTCACACACGCTCTCACCACTTACCGCCGTTTACACGACATGTACTCGGCAACCTTCAAGCGGAAGCCCAACGTGGGTGTCGGCCACGACCTACCTAATCACCTAAGTCTCTAGTCCAGGTTTATCGCCTATTCGGGTTCCATCCATGAGGAGATCCGGCCGGAGTTTCGCTCACAGCCCCAAACGATGTGAACAGGGTTCCCGAGACACCAAACGGGCGCCCGGTACACCGTGCCACGTGCCTACCGCATCACAGCCCACCCCTACGGTCAGCGCTGCCCACGGCCTCCAGCATACTACAAACACCAGAAACTACTTGCATCTCCTGGACAGAGGACAAGGGTGATCAAGAAGCCGAGAGGGTCCATTGGTTTCGGGCCCAATGCATGGTAGTAGCTGAATCATGGATCACAAACATAGAACTCAGTTCCTGAGGACGGCTGCAATGAGACAACCCACCATGTACTCCTACATGGCCTCTCACCGCTACCTTTACCAAATCGTGTTCACACACTTAGCTCACACACAGTAGGACAGGTTCACACGCCTCTGATTCATCCCCGATGAATCAGACCTGACTCAACTCTAAGCAATAGCAGGCATGACAAACAAACATGAATGAGTAGGCACATCAGGGCTCAAACAACTCCTACTCATGCTAGTGGGTTTCATCTATTTACTGTGGCAATGACAGGTCATGCAAAAGACAAAGGGGTTCAGCTACCGCAACAAGTAACAGATGAATCGGTGTTGTCCTAATGCAGTAAAAGAGAGCAGGAGCGAGAGAGTAGGATTGTATCGGAATGAACAAGGGGGTTTTGCTTGCCTGGCACTTTTGAAGATAACATTGAGTCTTCATCAGTGTCAACGATCACATCATCGGTATCACGTCTATCGAGAGGGGACAAATACCGGCAACACAGAAGGGAACACAATCAATGCAATGCACAATATGATGCATGATCATGACATGGCAAAATGAATGTGTTTTGAGCCAATGCAACTAGCAACAGATTAAATGAAGTTGGTTTGAATACAAGATTCAAATTCAAACTCCATATGTGATTATTTAAATGCCCTTCACTTCATTTGCCCTACACAGTAGTGATAAGTTGTTCTAACATGCATGAAAATGGTACAGATGGATTCCTTGAATTTTTCTGATAATTTTTCATATATAAATTATTTAATTTGGAGTTACGGTTGAATTTCTATGATTTATTGAAGTTTTAGCTATTTTCTGAAATTTCCTGATTATTTTTAAATCCAGAAAATACTTATTGCGTCAGCCTGACGTCATGATGACGTCAGCAGGGTCAACTGGGCTGGTCCGGTCAAACCTGACGTGTGGGGACCACACGTCAGTGACACAGGAACTAAACAGGGTTTAGTTAATTCTTAACTAACGTAATTAGGAGGGCTGGGGCCCACAGTCAGCGGGTCAGTGGGTTAGCTAAAATTTAATTAGTACCTAAACCAAATTAGCAGGGCCTCGGGCCTACATGGCAGTGAAACAGTGGCTAAATAAATTAAAATAAACTAAACTAATTAACAGGGGGGGCTGGCCCACCTGTCATCGACCCAGGGGGGGTCAAACCCCTGGTCAGCAGGGCCTAACCTGCCGGCGGCTTGACGCCGGCGAGGCCGAGACGGCGGAGGCCTTCGGGTTTCTTGCTCCGGCGGCCAAACGCCGCGCGGAGAGGCTCTGTGGGTTCCTAGCGCTCGTGCGCATCCGGAGGAGGTGACGGAAGGACGCGGGGTGGTCAGCACTCGCCGGAGCGGAGCTTGCGGCGGCGGCCGGAGTTCGGTGGTTGCGGCTGAGAGGGCTAGAGCTCGCGGGCGAGGGAGCTGAGCAGCGCAGCGGCATCTACACAGCACACGGAAGTAGTCTGCGAGCTCGGTTTGGTCGTCGGGGCTTGCTAGCACTGGCAGTGACGAGCGCGGCGGCGAGAAGCTCTCGGTGATGGCGGGAATCGAGCTAGCGAACCAAATCCACCACGGGGTATGAGGGGAAAGGGAGAGGGGCTCACAGGGAGTCGTATGAAGAAGACGGCGAGCTCAGGGAGGCCCTGTGGACGACGAATCGGGCGGCGGCATCCGGCGGCCGTGGTCGGGGAAGAAGGGTCGCGGGGTCGTCTTGGGGTCCTCCGGCCTTGCGTGGGTCGGCGGAGAGGCGCTCGGGTTCTAAGCGGAGCTCGTGGGCTGGTCAGAGAAGCGAGGGGGCGGCGGTGGCCGCGGCAGCAGCAAGTGGCGGCGACGGTCGCTCTCGGGTGCGTGCGAGAGAAAGAACAGAGGAGGGGATGGGGACGAGGGAGTGAGCGGGAGGGTTCCAGGGGTCGAGGCGGCGCCGAGGAGAAGGCGCGAGGCGTCGTGGTGGCCTTAGGCGATGCAGACGAGCAGGGTGGTGGCGTGGCGAGCTCGGGCGCGTGCGCCGAGTCCCTCCTCTGCCTACTGGCGCGAGGAGGAAGGCGACAGGGAGGAGGAGGTGGGCTGGGCCGCACAGTGCTGGACCAGCACAGGAGCTGGGCCGGCTCTGGTGGGCTGCACGGGTGAGGCCGGGTAAGGTTTCTCTCCTCTGTCTTTTGTTTCTATTTCAGTTCTGTTTTTCTTTTATTTAATTCTTTTGCCACTGTTTTGAATTAAAATAATAATTCAAACAATGCCAAAGCTCCTCTGAATATTTTTATTTTGCTAGATGGACTTTTCCAAAAGCTCATAAAATTTCAGGGATATTTGAAATTATATTCTAATTATATGAATATAATTCAAATTCAAATAGCTAATGAATTAAATTCAAAGTCCCAAAAATAAATCCTTAAAAATGTTCAATATTTTGGTTGGGACCAGAACCCTTGCCAAAAATTATCAAACATTTAAGAAGAGCATTTTTGGAACAATGAATGAGATTTTTAGGGTTTCTGCCCTTCTTTTATTTAGGGTTTTGAGGCTTCCAACAATCCTCAACTCATGTTTCAGAAATTTAAATATGATGCCTGGATGAAGATGCAACTATTTACAAACAATATTCTAGGGCTGTGACAGCAGACACCGCTAAATCTACATCCAGCATCTCCATCGCCATCTCATAACTCTCAACCCATGACTCAGGGGGTAAATCGGCAATGTAATTGGGCACCTTGCGAGGGCTTTAAAATCCTTGGGTAGTCGCACGTTACGCAAAGTGGGGGTGAGACACAACACCCCTAAAGAACTGAAGACCACACCTGGCTCCACTTAAGCGGTAGGACAAACCAGAGTAAGCTGACGAGCCGCATGCTGCGCTGCTAACTCAGCTTCTCGATGTGCACGACAACGATCCACCACATTCTGCGCATTAGCAACACCACTCGCCGGGTTATGCCCTCGCGGCTAGTTATGGTGACATGCACTGCTTGACACAGCCGGTTCATCAATGTGCCTACTGTAGCTCCGAATTGGACGGGGGGTGGAGTGAATCCTCCCGCGACTATGCGAATAAGCCTGCTGTTGGGTTAAAGCTGTCTGAAGGAGCTCTCTGGCCTGTCGTGTCTCAATCGCCACTGGTGACTCGCCGTCGATTGGGAGAGCTGCCAATCGTGAAGCGGCGGCTATTATGTTATCCAACGAGTTGGATTAATGCCCCGAGGGCGTCGGAGTGTGCTGTGACAAAATGTTGTTCTGACGAGGCGGATCCATCGTGTGTGAACCGTCCCTCCCGTTATCGGTGCCTCAGTCCGGTTTACCACTGGCTGGTTACTGGTTCCTGTCCCTGGCATGTTGAAGAGATTTCTTAGCTCATAACCAGGCGGGAGGTGCGACCGGTATCTCCTCCTCATGACATCATCTGAGGCACTCTGATCCAGCCTAAGCTGGTAGGCCTGAGCTTCTAACTCGGCCCGTTCTGTAGCCATCCTGGCATTCTCTGCTGCTAGGTCCGCTTTAGCCTGAGTTTTCTGATCTTTCACCTTTGCAATCTCTGCGTTGTGCTGATCTCGGTTTGCTGCATCCACTTCTGCTGCCAGCAATGTTGCTAAAGCGTCGAACAAATCAGACAAAACCTGAGCCGGAGGTGGCGCAGAGCCCCCTGCTCCCATTGGCGTTGTTGTTGCTAAACCGGAGACCGTTGTCGTGGCGGTAGAAGAGTGTTGTGCTGGTTGTGCACCGGCCATGAAGACCGCGACCCGGCTTGGCAGATCGAGGGGGTCCGGAATACTGTTGCCATCGGTACCTCCACTAATCCGGCCGTCCTGCAGCTGATATAGCGACTCGGTCTCTCCGGTTGAAGACTCATCATCAGAACAGACAACAGTTTCTCCATCAGATGATGGTCCATCCTCATATTCCGCTCCATGGATGACACCTATGAAGACATGCCTTACTGCGGGCTGAACCTGGTCTGGGCTTGCACACTGAGCCGTCTCGATGATGTCGGTGCAGGTGTCCGGCTCAGGGCCCGGTTCGCCGATCTTGCCGATGAAGACGTGAATCCCACCAAAGGGGACCCGGTACCCGCTTGCCGCGACGACTTTTAGTCATTTGGCCCACCGCATATCCCTTGAGCCCTTCGAAGCTACCCTTCAAGAACTCGAAACCATCATGCGATAGACCCACGGTGGGCGCCAACTGTCGTGGTTTTGTCACGGCAGATGTCCTCGTGAAAGGACTTAGTCGTGGAGCCATCGCTACGGGTTTGCTTAACGGAGTTAAACCGGACAAGGGACACGAGAGTTTTATACTAGTTCGGCCCCTTAAGATGAAGGTAATAGCCTACGTCTAGTTGTGATGGAATTGCTGGGGGTTTGATGACCAAGGAGCGAATCCGCTTTGCCTGGCTCTCGAGTTGTTGTTGTGTGTTGTGTGTTGTCCCTAAACCGCCATCGGGTCGTCCCTTTATATACATAGGTGGACGCCCGTCGGTTTACGGAGTCACAAGGCCGGATCATAAATGTGTCTGGCTCGGTCTCTATTCCTTCTAACTTACAAGAAAAGTTACATATTCATGCCGGTTTATGTCTACAGGCCTTAACCCGCCTTTGGGCCTTGGGTCTTCCTGAAGCACCACCATCCTTGTCTTCATGGTCCTTTGAATAAAGCAACCATCATGGGATAATCCCGCCTCTCCTAGCTGATTTACGCCCGGTGGTAATATCCCCAACAACTTTGGTCCAACAATTGCTACATTTCGTAGTACTGTTCTCAAGCATTCTTTGTTTTGTTAACTTTCTTATCTTCTAGTACATGTTTCTATTCTGCAATGCCGTGCTCAGTTAACTATTTTGGTTCATTTAGTCTGCCATCCATTTAACTGTTTGGTTCAGTTCTGCAATTTGATTTTCATTTGTTGTGAGTACAATTTTGTATTGTGATGCATGTGACACCAATAGAATTTGGTTGTACTCAATACATATTCTATTGATAGTATGGCAACTCTCAGTTAACCTGATCAAGATCTTCCTTATGTGTGTTGTAGGGAAACAATGGGAGACACTGCGGTTTACCATCGAGGTTTGTTCAAGTAGGGTCCTTTGGCTGATAGCACATTATTTTGCAGTTGCAGGAATCATTCTAATATTTAGGTTTCTCACAATTTGGTCTTGCACATGTAGGTCCTGCTGTCAGAGGCTTAGACCCACTGTTCAACCCATTTTGCATATGGGGGAATGAGATGTCCATGAATATCAGTCAAGTCAAGAAACTCAGAAAGATTGTTAGGATGAATAAACTTGTGACGAATAACAGCAAGATCTTTGTTTGCACAATGAAGAATACATCAGTCAACTATAGGATGGTACTAACTCTTTTACCTTGTTTTTACCCCTTGCGCCATTTCAAAATTTATAACAGCGATTTATGCATAGCTTTGTTTTCGGTACTTTTCAAAGCAGTTCACCGATGATTACCTCTCGAACCACATGCATGGTCAAGAGGTGAGGAAGGTATTCATTCAACACCCATGGTACAATATTGATGTCTTGCTAAAGAGGACGAAGGTTGGGCGGGCAATTATCCATAGCCACTGGCCTAAAGTTTCAAGGACATTCAACAACACTGATGGCTCAATATTTGCCTTCCGCTTCTGCAGTTTCTCAAATGAGATTCATCTGTCTATTTACCATGTATGATGCTACTTTCCAAAGGTTTTTGATGCTGCATGTGAAACTTGGTGTTGTTGTGTAATGGCATAACTGAGTGCCGAAGCTATCTGATGTAATTCGATTATGAAATCCTGGTTGTTGTTATACGAATATGAAACATCTACTATGTTTCATAAGAAATATCAGTTTGATTAGTACATGGATTATCAATAATAGGCTAATTATCCTGCTTATTGGGTTTTCTATTGCAGACGGTTACTCAGACACCACCGCGGGCGATGAACTCAAACAACCCGCACGGTTTCTAGAAAGTAGGCATGTTCGATCAATTAACAATCACACACATCTTCCGGCAGCAAACTGTTTGCATTAGACCACCTTGCACAAACGTTTCCACACAAAAAACTGTGTGTGACATACATACCTACGGAAATGTTTTTCTAGGATTCACCGTGTGGGATGTACATACCTACGAAAATGTTTTTCTCGGATCACTGTGTGGGATGTACATACCTACGGAAATGATTGGGTTTCGATGCCTCGCCCGATCGCACACGGGCTCAATTGGTGTCCTAGGAGGGCCTATCCCTGACGGTTTTTTGGTCGTGTGGGAAGGACCACCCTATCACCCACACTCAATTGGCGATGGCTCCAAATGTCGTCGCGGAAAGGGGTTAAAAACCGTTTGTATAGCACGTGTTGTACCTGATGCAAAGCATCCTATGGACATCATCATTTCAAGAGTCCGTTTGGCAAGTGACACGTGCGACATATACTTCACAAACACAAAGGTGAGTCATCTCCTTTTCACATGCTCACTTGACCCCTTCAAGGATGGTATACTACTTGACACTTCTCCCGTGTGCATGCATTGGTATTGTCGGAGCTTCACGGATGTCGAGGAGGAGTGCAAGCGCCAAGGAATGACTACACCATCTATGAGGGAAGCGTGGAGGAGAAGATGAAAGAAAGGAGAAGAAGAAGACGGAGCGGCTGTTGAAGACTAGCCGGACATCCTGATGCAGAGCCCGATCATCCGGGCTCAGCCGGATCATCCGGGCCGACCCCCGGATCATCCGGGTAATTCATACACTGCGACGGCCGAACCTTGCACAATCTGCTCAGCGGGGCCGGATCATCCGTACGAGGTCCGGGATCATCCGGACGATTCTCGGATCATCCGGACCCCCATCCGGATCATCCAGCCCCTGCCTGCGTGCATGACTTGGGCCGAGGCCCGTCTACCCATTCGCCCCCTCACTTACCCCTTCGCCCCTTGGACTATAAATAGACATCCTCCACCTCCTTTCTAGGTTGAGCAAAGTAGTAGCTCATTTAGAGATGGAGCTTTGCTCATCCATTACAGATCTACTGCACGTGAGAGACCATGGCCCCTCTTCAGAGAAGATCCACCTTGGATTCAAGACCCCTCACGGGAAGATCCCCTCGTGGATTCAAGACCTCCTCATGGAGATGAACCTTACCTTGTATCTTTCCCTTTGTTGTTCATGTACCTTGTGGATCTTGTGTGTTTGATTGTCTAGTGGATGTGTGATTGGACTTGTTCTTGAGTGTTTCCCCTTGTGATTTCTCTCTGTTCATCCCCGTGTTCTTCGTGTTCTTAGTTAGGATCCGCTCCTTTCGTGAAAGATCGGCCGTAGGGTTCCACCGTACATCATCTTGGTATCAGATCCATGTTGATCATGATTTCGGAGCCTCCCCTCTTCGTTTTCTAGCTTGATTTTGTTGTTTTTCATCCTAATCCGAAAATACCCACAAGAATAGCCCACAATTTTTTTTTGTGATTTGTGAGTTTTGATAATGTTTTGTTGATTGTGATCCGTGGATTCGCTTTCTTGCAAGTGGATCTAGCATCTCCCCAAGTTTCCCCACCTTCCATACACAAAATCTCCTCAATTTTTCCCCGAAAATCATCCATTTTCCGCCCAAAAATTCATCCCCGAGAGGAAATCCCAAGAAACGTTGACCTGCCCAGATCATCCGGACCTTCTCCCGGATCATCCGGACATTGCCCGGATAAGCTGGACGCCCCCCGGACGTTTGGATAACCCACGCACCCGAATACCCGAACCGGAGCTGACGAACCTGGATAATCCGACGTACACCCGGATCATCCGGACGTACACCCGGATCATCCGGACCTAGCCCGGATCATCCGGACCTCCTCCCGGATGTCCGGTTAACCCTGCAACTGACACGGCTGAAATTTTGTTTTGGCCATATCTAATTTATCCGAACTCCGTTTTTGACGTTCTGTAGCTCGTTTTGAAGCTCTTGAAATCCCCCTTCCCAAAAAATACTACCATCACCATTTGACTCCATCAAATTTTTGGAACTTTGGCATCTTTGCCTAGGGCTTCCACCACATCATATGCTACACAACCACTGACTTCCACAACCTAACCAATTTTGTTCCCCATTGCATATGTGGTTGATTGAGTTGTGATTTGAGTCTCCTAAGGTGTTTAGGCTACTTAGGGACAGTTTCTCCTTCATCAACCACCACCACCATAACTTCTGCATACGCTTGCCCACCATACACTTCCACCACTCCAACTTAACCCAATTGTGTTTTTGTTGTGAGTTGTGTCTCCTAAGGTGTTTAGGCTACTTAGGGACCGTGCTTCCAACTCTGATACCGTGTATAGTCCACCACCTTTGTAACACCCACAATGCGGCTATATCTCCCACGTGTCGGCGCACGACTTAGAGGCATAGCCGCATGTTAGATTTGTCGCAAGAGGGGTAATCTTCACTCAATCCCATGTACTGAATAAGAAAGAGATAAAGACTTGGCTTACAATCGCCACTTCACACAAATACAAGTTAAACATACATCATCCAGAGTATCAATCAAGGTATGACTACATAACCAAAATAAAAGAAGACAACCCCAAATGCTAGATCCGCGATCGTCCCAACTGGGCTCAACTACTAATCAACTGGAAAAGACACAACACAACAATCAAGATCTTCATCGAGCTCCCACATGATCTCGGTAGCATCTCCTGCACTGGTATCATCGGCACCTGCAACTGTTTGAAAGCATATGTGAGTCACGAGGACCAGCAATCTCACACCCACGAGATCAATACTATTTAAGCTTATGGGTAGGGGAAGGTAATGAGGTGGAGCTGCAGCAAGCACTAAGCATATATGGTGGCTAACATACGCAAATAAGAGCGAGAATAGAAGCAACGCAACGGTCAAGAAGCTAGAAGTGATCAAGAAGTGATCCCGAAACTACTTATGTTCAAGCATAACACAAGACCGTGTTCACTTCCCGGACTCCGCTGAAAAGAGACCATCACGGCTACACACGCGGTTGATGCATTTTAATTAAGTCAAGTGTCAAGTACACTACAACCAGACATTAACAAATTCCCTTCTGCCACGTAACCACGGGCACGGCTCTCAAAAGTTTATCCCCTCCAGGGGTGTCCTAACTTAGCGCATCACAAGCTCTCACGGTCAACGAAGGATATTCCTTCTCCTGGGAAGTCCCGATCTGTCTCAGAATCCCGGTTACAAGACATTTCGACAATGGTAAAACGAGACCAGCAAAGCTTCCCAATGTGCCGACAAATCCCGATAGGTCAAGCTACGAGTAAAACCAACCCTCAAGTTGCCCCGAGGTTGCCCCGCAGGCTGCCCATTTCGGACCAACACTCAGAGGAGCACTGGCCCGGGGGGGTTAAAATAAAAGATGACCCTCGGGCTCCGGAAACCCAAGAGAAAAAGGCTTAGGTTGTTGGGCAAATGTAAAACCAAGGTTAGGCCTTGCTGGAGGAGTTTTATTCAAAGCGAACTGTCAAGGGGTTCCCATAACACCCAACCGCGTTAGGAACGCAAAATCAAGGAACATAACACCGGTATGATGGAAACTAGGGCGGCAAGAGTGGAACGAAACACCAGGCATAAGGCCAAGCCTTCCACCCTTTACCAAGTATATAGATGCATTAATTAAATAAGAGATATTGTGATATCCCAACATAACATGTTCCAACATGGAACAAACTTCAGCTTCACCTGCAACTAGCAACGCTATAAGAAAGGCTGAGCAAAGCGGTAACATAGCCAAACAATGTTTTGCTAGGAAGGTGGGTTGGAGGCTTGACATGGCAATATGGGAGGCATGATATAACAAGTGGTAGGTAGTGTGACATAGCAGTAGAGTGAACAACTAGCAAGCAAAGATAGAAGTGATTTCGAGGGTATGGTCATCTTGCCTGAAATCCCGCAAGGAAGCAGAACGAGTCCATGAAGAAGACAAACGGACGTAGTCGAACGGATCCTCACAACTATAGAACAAAACCGAAGCTAACGAGAGAAGCAACCCGGAAAGAAGCAAACAACATAGTAAACAACCATCACATAAGCATGGCATGATGCACAACCAAGTATGATGCATGTCCAGTTTAATGAGGCATGGCATGGCAAAGTGCACAAACAACTCTACAAGTTAAGTGGAGCTCAATAAGCAACGAGTTGCATATTGACGAAACACCACATTCAATCATTTAGTTCACTCTCGTTTATGTACCCAACAATATTAAATGTTATGAATAATGGCAAGAGGTGAGGCATATGAAAACTACCTATCTAGGCAAGTTTAAATGAGGCCGGAACAACAAACAACAAGTCCAGAAAATCCTCATATGAAAATTATGTATTTGGTACTGTTCAGCCCTAAACCATATTTTAGACTTGTTTAACATGCAAAGCAAGTACACCATGTTAAACTAGCCATTGTTCTACTCCATTTACATATAAAGTTGATTAAATTCCGAGCTATAATTATTTAGTTATGAATTAAATCATTTTACCATGGCATTATACAAAATAAACACAAACAACATTTTTAACATTTTTAACATGGATGAAAGTTGGATATTATTAATCTACACAAAATTCTAAGCATTTTTCATATATAAAGTTTTTACATATGATGCATAGATTGTGAGATATTGAATGCATGAAGTCTAGGGGGTTCTATGCAAATCTATAAATCCTGGGATATATAATAAATCAGCCAGAACTGAAAAAAAACGTCCACGGGCTGGAACTGGCCGGCCCATTTGCACAGGGTGGGGCGCTGGATCTGGGCTTCTCACCAGAGGGCTTGCGGCGCTGCTAGGCAGCGGCCTGGCGCGTTGTAGGCGCGGTTAACGCGAGGCAGGGGAGCTGGGATCGAACGAACTACTCGTCCTCTGGCTCGGGCTTGGTGCAAAAGGAAGAAGAGACCATGGGGATGGACATGGCGCGGCTGCAGAAGCCTGGGACAACGGCGGCTTGGACCCGGCAGCAGAGCGATCCAAATCCGGTGGTGGGGAGCTCCTGCGGGGTAGCCATGAGGGCGGCGGCAGCCGTGGCAGCTCCTGCTCGGGAGGAGGCACGAGGTAGGGTACGGAGTGGACGTTACTTGCCTATCGAGACTAGCCATTTGAGTATTGCCTACTTGTGGACATTATGATCTACACCATACATTGCATACATACCATATCATATTGGTATCATATCATCCCTTGTTTCACAAGTTTGTTCTCGCATATACACAATTGCTATCATGGTTTGTGCATTGTGCAAAAGTGGCCATACACATACAAAAAAGAATAAGCTTTTAAGCAAAGAAAAAGAGTGAACAAAGAGCTTGTAAGCAAGTGCCATAGCATCATACCACATTGCATAAGATTGTCATATCCGATCATCTTGGATCATACCACCGGAAATCATACACATAGCATACTTGGGATAGAAAGTTTATCTATTTTTCATCTTATTGGTTGTGCACAAGTGTCGTATCCTCCTATTGAGCAATCGTGCTAGCGTCTCTCTTGAGTTGTGCAACATGAGCGTTTTCCGTGGATTCCACATTTTGTGCTCATCCTTGGTTGCACGACCCCATTTATCTATCCATGTGTGCGTTTTTGTGTGCCATCCATTGCTATTGGTCTACTTGTTTCACTTGTGAATTTGTGAATTTCTTTCAACATTATTGACTCTTGCTAACATTTTTCATTAAATTTTTGTGCCACTATCCTCACCGAGCTACTCCATAAGCTTTAGTTTGTAGGTGTGAGTAAACAAGTCCGGTACAAATTCCACTATTCTTCCATCTCACATTGAGTGAAGCGGGATACTTCCTCAACTTTTGGAAAAAGGTAACTTGGTATTGTTTATCTCATTTACTACTCACCTCTACTCGAGTCTTGTGATGGATAGGCAAGGCATTTCACCCTCAATCTACAACAACAACGACGAGTTCGATGCCACGAATAACTCTACCGACACCAAGATGCAAGCTCAAATGGAGGAGATCAAAGCCCTCATCAAGTCCAACAAGCGATCTTCCACATCTTCGATAAGTCGCTCAAGTACACATGCTTCCAAGCTACCATCTCCGGCAAGGTCACATCGGCATCGACAACATCACCACCACGAACGTGAAGGTCAAGAGCTCAACACCAACAACCTCTCAATGACTTCACCATCTCCCTGGGCATCTTCACCTTCGGATATACGACAGCTTTGCGAACAAGCACCTCAAGACTACGCTCAAGAGAAGTTCCCCAAGCTTAAGTCGGTGACTTCCACGAGCTACTACAACCTCGACATCGACCACAAGATTCCTTTCTATGGGACTCTAGAACCCGAGGAGTATCTCAAGTGGGAGTGCTTGATGGAAGACAACCTCAAGCTACATCAAGTTCGTCCTGAAGATAAAGTGAAGTGCGCCACAAGAAACTTCCACGACTACGCGTTGACATGGTGGCTCCACACACCTTCGGAGAGCAACGACATGAGTTGGCCCAAGACAAAGAGAGCTTTGCAGAAAGAGTTTGTGCCTCCAACCTACACAGAACAGCTTCAATGCAAATTGGAGAACACCATCCAAGGATCCAAGTCCATCGATGAGTACTTCAAGGAGATGAAGAAAGCCTTGCGACAAGCCGGCGTGGACGACCCCATTTCGATGAAGTTCCACTTCATGATGGGATTCCAAGATCCATGAGAACGAGCATGAGGCTAGTACCACCACGGTGTCCAAGCCCGACGAGCTCCACGCAATGCTCCCAAGTTCGACTTCACTGACACCCCTCTTTGTGGCATTGATGATGCCGAGTCTACTTCGACTCTTTTTCAAGATGGTGCGGCGACGAGTACGACTACGGAGACCCTCAAGGACCAAGATTTGGAGGCGAGCGACAAGGTGGTGAGCAAGGATGATGCTTCCATCTTAGGAGGCGAGAGTGATGATGTGCCATCTTCGGCCTTCATCCATGGCGACGACGATGAGATGGTTGAGTATTTCACCTCGACCACGGTGACGTTTGATGACTTGAGTGACTTGTGCCACCATATTTAGAGTGAGAGTGACTTCACCGCTAGCCCCATATATGATGTGTTGCCACAATTCCCATGTGAGGAGAGCCACAACATCCACCACTTGAGTGAGATGAGTGACTCCACCATATGTGACTTTGAGTGCACCTACCTTGAGGGAGTGACTGAACCACCACATATAGAGAGTGAGATAGTCGATAGGTCTCATGAGGCCATTTGCATTTCTAACAACTTGACCTCTACCTCTATTGTGTCTTCTCATTTGGTGCTAGGTCCCATATATGATGACGCGCCGATACATGATGACTTCGTCCTTCCTTTGGACAAGACGATGGCCATGGTGGAATATGATGCACCCCCACATGCTTCCATCAAGTTGATGATCATGACCACCATTTGGTCTTTCCCACCCCACCTACACCACTTGAGTGGAATGAAAACGGTAACATAGGTGACGATGATGCTCTAGTCCCACTAGTGGACATCCTTAACATTGATTGTTTGCATGATGTTGATCAACCTATTACCATGCTTCATGCTAGCGCGACTTTCCCATGCGATGATTTATCCATTCATGATGAGTATGACGATTGCCATGTGGAGTCCATTAGTTGTGATGCCATGTTACATAGGATTTCGTGTGATAATTCTTTAGGTCACATCATGTTTGCGAATCCGCTTGACTTGTCATATGCTATGCATGAGATCAATCATATGTCATATTTGCAATCTCTTCATTATAACTATGCATATGCTATTAAAATAAACCCAATTTGCACACATTGCATAGATGACAAGCCTAGGGTTATTGGCATTTGTTTCTCTTGTGATGATATTCACATGCTACCTTTGCATCATTTATCTCATATGGCATGCCATAACCACCTAGCTTTGGATATGCATTGTTTTTTATGTTGTCCATTTTCTCCGTATGATGTTTCCATTATTACTCATAAGGAGACCACCATAGTTTCCTCATACATGTTTGGAGATTTTGATCACTCCAAACCATTGCATGATCCCAATACTTATGTGCACCATATGCTCCCCACGAATAAAAATTCTATTGTTGTGCCATATACTTGTATGCTCAATTTGCATCCCCATCGTGTTATACACAATAACCATTCTTTCTTTCATGATGGATGACATGTTCTTATACCATGCATCAAATTTCTTTGATGGATGCTTATCTTGTTCTAACTCTCATGTGCACATACACATCAGGATGGATGATGTATACATTTACACACACACACACACAACTTCTTTGGTTTGTCTCTCTTTTGTGTAGGTACCCACGAATACTTGTCAACCTCACAATACCATGAGTGGACAAAACAAGCTCTAGAGAGCAATGATGACTTGGGATCCCATGGATTGTCTTTCCCACCCCTCTCTTCACGTAAAGACTTCATGCATTTAGTCTACATGACCCTCACTTGACTATGGGTTATTGTCCATTACATATTCTATGCCCATCTTGCCGTGTTCACTTTGCATGATATGCTCATTCCTATGCCTTTGCCATGCATTTGTGACCCATGCTTTGCATTACACCTGATGATTGATTCTAGTATTTGTATGTATATTTGCAAGCTTGGTGGAGATATTACTTTCTATTTCCATGTTTGCTTTATACCCCATGCCTATGATGATATTATGATCTTGCTTTGTGTTCGTAATTGTGATATGTCATGTGCATTGCATATGCCTATTATTTGCTCACATGACATGATTGCCATGATTTCCTCTAGTATGTTGCATCTTCGCACTACTAGTTTACACGACTTGACCTCTATGCTTGCTTATGTTGCATCACCCATGATTCATACTTGCTCATTTCATGTGGTTGATGACAACCATCTACATGCTTGGCACATGATTATTATTGCTTCTTGTCATATATCTCCATATGTTGCCTCTCTCATGCTAGATGATTTGCCATGTATTGAGTGCAATTATGCCTTTAGTCTTGATAATGAGTTTGCCCCCATAGCATTCTCGCATATATTTGGAGATTTTGACATATTCTTGTGAAGCATGCTTGTCTTACCTCTTTGCACCATATACCTAGTGCCATGAATATTGACATTGTTGCATCACATTATCCATCCATGCACTTGTGCTTCTAATGGTTATGTGCAAAAAAATAGAACCATCATGATGGATGATGTGTTTATCGACCATGCGCATACGTTCTTTGTTTTGTTGTGTGCATGTGTAGGATAGTTGGACTTTGTGTCGACTACCACATCACGTGAGTTGACCATTTGAGCTCTTGAGAGCGAACCACCTTCTACCACGATGATTGTACATCGCACTTGCTTGTACTTCGGCATTGTGAAGACTGCACAAGGACACACCTTCAAGGTGACATCATTCTTGAGCATGGATATTGTGGATCATATTACTTGTGTTGCTTGCACCATGAGAATTATTTTTCATCTTGGACCACTTGATTGCACACATGTTATAGATCTTGCTTCGACTTGTTATTTTCATGGTTCCATGCATCATGATATATATGCCTTGTGTGTTGCATCCAATTCTTGGTTTACTTGTTCCTCTCATATGTTTGGTTGCAACAATGTCATCACTTCACATATGCCATGTCCCATTGATTGCTACATGCTTGCCTTGATTGCCTCACATGATGAACAATTGCTCTTTCCATTGTGTTGAGTGCCACACGATATTCCCTACACCCCATGCACATTATGCTTGGATTGTCTTGCACTTGACCCATGTGTTTAGATACTTCATTTTATTTGGTGTTGTGAATGATTCCTATGCCTACCATAGACCTTTCATTGAGCACTTTGTGAATGCTTGCTATGAACTTGAGGTAGATGCATCTTCTCTTGTCACACATATTTGCATCACTACCTCACATTCACATGCTTGTCCCAATGACTTCTTTTATTGTGCTCGATTGATATGCTTACATGCCATGTCACAATCCTTTGTCAAACCATATGCCTTGCATGGCGAAGACACTTGTTGAGTGAATCACCGCTTGAATGCTTGGTTTTGCACTAATGCTAACCACATTTGTTTTTCCAAGTGTTTGTTGTCCATGATCCTTTTGAAGGAATTCCAAGATGGTGCGACATTGGAGAGTGCCCATTTCGAGATTCAAGATGACGAGAACTTGGTGATTGACCACTCCTACATGGCAACGCCATCTCTTTTCCCATGGTGATTTGGATTTCGATCCGAGGTTGGATCTTTCCCAAAGGGAAGGGTATGATGCGGAGCATCCTACGGATATCATCATGTCAAGAGTCCGTTTGGCAAGTGACACGTGCGACATCTACTTTACATACACAAAGGCGAAGCATCTCCTTTTCACATGCTCACTTGACAACTTCGAGGATGGTATACAACTTGACACTTCTCCCGTGTGCATGCATAGGTATTGTCGGAGCTTCACGGATGTCGAGGAGGAGTGCAAGCGCCAAGGAATGACTACATCATTCGCGATAGAAGCATGGAAGAGAAGACGAAAGAAAGGAGAAAAAGAAGACGGAGCGGCTGCTGAAGACTAGCCGGACATCCGGACGCAGGGCCGAATCATCCGGGTAATTCATACACTGCGATGGCCGAACATTGCAGAATCTGCTCGGCAGAGCCGGATCATCCAGACGAGGTCTCGGATCATCCAGACAATGCCCGGATCATCCGGACCCCCATCCGGATCATCCGGCCCCTGCCTGCGTGCATGACTTGGGCCGAGGCCCGTGTACCCATTCGCCCCCTCACTTACCCCTTCGCCCCTTGGACTATAAATAGACCTCCTCCACCTCCTTTCTAGGGTGAGCAAAGTAGTAGCTCATTTAGAGATAGAGCTTTGCTCATCCATTATGGATCTACTCCACGTGAGAGATCGCGGACCCTCTTCGAAGAAGATCCACCTTGGATTCAAGACCCCTCATGGGAAGATCCCCTCGTGGATTCATGACCTCCTCATGGAGATGAACCTTACCTTGTATCTTTCCCTTTGTTGTTCATGTACCTTGTGGATCTTGTGTGTTTGATTGTCTAGTGGATGTGTGATTGGACTTGTTCTTGAGTATTCCCCCTTGTGATTTCTCTCCGTTCTTCCCCGTGTTCTTAGTTGGGATCCGCTCCTTTCGTGATAGATCGGCCATATAGGGTTCCACCCTACATCATCTTGGTATCAGATCCACGTTGATCATGATTTCGGAGCCTCCGCTCTTAGTTTTCTAGCTTGATTTTGTTGTTTTTCATCCTAATCCGAAAATACCCAAAAAAATAGCCCCCAATTTTTTTTGTGATTTGTGAGTTTTGATAATGTTTTGTTGATTTTGATCCGTGGATTCGCTTTGTTGCAAGTGGATCTAGCATCTCCCCAAGTTTCACCACCTTCCATCCACAAAATGTCCTCAACTTTGCCCCAAACATCATCCATTTCCCGTCCAAAAATTCGTCCCCGAGAGGAAATCCCGAGCAGAGTTGACCTGCCCGGATCATCTGGACCTTCTCTCTGATCATCCGAACATCCCCTGGATCAGCTGGACGCCCCCCGGACGTTCGGATAACCCACGCACCCGAATACCCGAACCGGAGCTGACAAACCCGGATCATTCGGACGTACACCCGGATCTTCCGGACCTCCTCCCGGATGTCCAGTTAACCCTGAAACTGACACGGCTGAAATGTTGTTTTGGCCATATCTAATTCATCTGAACTCCATTTTTGACGTTCTATAGCTCGTTTTGAAGCTCTTGACATCCCTCTTCCCACAAAAATACTATCATCACCATTTGACTCCATCAAAGTTTTGGAACTTTGGCATCTTTGCTTAGGGCTTCCACCACATCATCCCCTACACCACTACCGACTTCCGCAACCTAACCAATTTTGTTCCCCATTGCATATGTGGTTATTTGAGTTGTGATTTGAGTCTCCTAAGGTGTTTAGGATACTTAGGGACGGTTGCTTCTTCATCAACCACCACCACCACCATAACTTCCGCCTAGGCTTGCCCACCATACACTTCCACCACTCCAACTTAACCCAATTTTTTTGTGTTGTGAGTTGTGTCTCCTAAGGTGTTTAGGCTACTGAGGGACCGTGCTTCCAACTCCTACACATGTATAGTCCACCATCTTACCCTCCATTTCCGCATTACGTACTCCACAACCCACCATTGTCATTTCGCAATTCCATTGATCTTCTGCAACACCACCACTGCTTTCCCGCTACCACCATTTGACATTTGAGATTTTGAGTTCATCGTTTTCCTGTTTCCTAAGGTGTTCCTTCTACTTAGGGACGAGTCCCCATCATCTTGGTATCTCCATCAAGATAACCGCCACTCATCATCTCCACGGATGGTAACATCCATATCATCTTGGTATCGTGGTATCCCTCCATTGTATATTCCCCTTGCAATTGCGTTGTTAACCCCTAGCCCATTTTGCGTTACTTGCCTATCGAGACTAGCCATTTGAGTATTGCCGGCAACGTTACTTGTGCACATTAGTGATCTACACCATACATTGCATACATACCATATCATTTTGGTATCATATCATCCCTTGTGTCACAAGTTTGTTCTCGCATATACACAATTGCTATCTTGGTTTGTGCATTGTGCAACAGTGGCCATACACATACAAAGAAAAGAATAAGCTTTTAAGCAAAGAAAAAGAGTGAACAAAGAGCTTGTAGGCAAGTGCCATAGCATCATACCACATTGCATAAGATTGTCATATCCGATCATCTTGGATCATACCACCGGAAATCATACACATAGCATACTTGGGATAGAAAGTTTATCTATTTTGCATCTTATAGGTTGTGCACAAGTGTCGTATCCTCCTGTTGAGCAATCATGCTAGCGTCTCTCTTGAGTTGTGCAACACGAGTGTTTTCCGTGGATTCCACATTTTGTGCTCATCTTTGGTTGCACGACCCCGTTTATCTATCCGTGTGTGCGTTTCCGTGTGCCATCCATTGCTATTGGTCTACTTGTTTCACTTGCGAATTTGTGAATCTCTTTCAACATTATTGACTCTTGGTAACATTTTGCATTAAATTTTTGTGCCACTATCCTCACCGAGCTACTCCATAAGCTTTAGTTTGTAGGTGTGAGTGAATAAGTCCGGTACCAATTCCACTATTCATTCAACTCACATTGAGTGAAGTAGGATACATCCTCAACTTTGGGAAAAGGTAACTTGGTATTGTTTATCTCATTTACTACTCACCTCTACTCGAGTCTTGTGATGGATAGGAAAGGCATTTCACCCTCGATCTACAACAACAACGACGAGTTCGATGCCATGAATAGCTCTACCAACGCCAAGATCCAAGCTCAAATGGAGGAGATCAAAGCCCTCATCAAGTCCTACAAAGCGATCTTCCTCATCATCGAGAAGACGCTCAAGTACACATGCTTCCAAGCTACCATCTCTGGCAAGGTCACATCGGCATCAACACCATCACCACCATGAATGTGAAGGTCAAGACCTCAACACCAACAACTGCCCAACGACTTCACCATCTCCCTGGACATCTTCGCCAAGAGACTTCAAGGCATCTTCGCCTTTGGATATATGGCATCTTTGCCAACAAGCACCTCAAGACTACGCTCAAGAGAAGCTCCCCAAGCTCAAGTCGGTGACTTCCACGAGCTACTACGACCTCGACACCGACCAAAAGATTCCTTTCTATGGGACTCAAGAACCCGAGGAGTATCTCGATTGGGAGCGCTTGATGGACGACTACCTCAGATACATCAAGTTCGTCCCGAAGATCAAGTGAAGTGCGCCACAAGAAACTTCCACGACTACGCGTCGACAAGGTGGCTCCTCACACCTTCGGAGGCCTACGACATGAGTTGACCCAAGATGAAGAGAGATTTGCGGACAGAGTTCGTGCCTCCAACCTACATGGAACAACTTCAACGCCAATTGGAGAACACCATCCAAGGATCCAAATGCATCGATGAGTACTTCGAGGAGATGAAGAAAGCCTTGAGACATGCCGGCGTCGACGACCCCATTTCGATAAAGTTCCACTTCATGAAGGGATTGCAAAATGACATCTCCAAGATGATCTTCCTCGAGAACTACAAGTCCCTCGACGACAACTACATTGGTGCTCTCAAGGCGGAACAAGAACTCATGAAGGACAAAGCTTCTCCACCCCAAGCTCACTTCACAACGACCAAGCTCCATGAGAACGATCATGAGGCTAGTACCACCATGGTGTCCAAGCCCGACGAGCTCCACGATGATGCTACCAAGTTAGACTTCACCGCCATCCCTCTTTGTGGCATTGATGATGCCGAGCCTACTTCGACTCTTTTTCAAGATGGTGCGGCGACGAGTACGACTACGCAGACCCTGAAGGACCAAGCTTTGGAGGCCAATGACAAGGTGGCGAGTAAGGATGATGCTTCCATCTTAGGAGGCAAGAGTGATGATGTGCCATCTTCGGCCTTCATCCATGGCAACGACGATGAGATGGTTGAGTATTTCACCTCGACCACGGCGACGTTCGATGACTTGAGTGACTTGTGCCACCATATTGAGAGTGAGAGTGACTTCACCACTAGCCCCATATATGATGTGTTGCCACAATTCCCATGTGAGGAGAGCCACAACCCCCACCACTTGAGTAAGATGAGTGACTCCGCCATATGTGACTTTGAGTGCACCTACCTTGAGGGAGTGTGTGAACCACCACATATAGAGAGTGAGATATTAGATAGGTCTCATTTGGCCATTTGCATTTCTAACAACTTGACCTCTACCTCTATTGTGTCTTCTCATTTGGTGCTAGGTCCCATATATGATGATGCACTGATACATGATGACTCCGTCTGTCCTTTGGACAAGACGATGGCCATGGTGGAATATGATGCACCCCCACATAGTTCCATCAAGTTGATGATGATGACCCCCATTTGGTCTATCCCACCTCACCTACACCACTTGAGTGGAATGAAAATGGCAACATAGGTGACGGTGATGCTCTAGTCCCACTAGTGGACATTCTTGACATTGATTGCTTGCATGATGTTGATCAACCTATTACCATGATTCATGCTAGTGTGACTTCCCCATGCGATGATTTACCCATTCATAATGAGTATGAAGATTCCCATGTGGAGTCCACTATTTGTGATGCCATGTTACATAGGATTTCTTGTGATAATTCTTTAGGTCACATCATGTTTGCCAATCCGCTTGACTTGTCATATTCTATGCATGACATCAATCATATGTCATATTTGCAATGTCTTCATAATGACTATGCATATGCTATTATAATAAACCCAATTTGCAGATATGGCATAGATGACAAGCCTATGGTTAATGGTATTTGTTTCTGTTGTGATGATATTGACATGCTACCTTTGCATCATTTATCTCATATACCATGCCATAACCACCTAGCTTCGGATATGCATTGTTTTGGATGTTGTCCATTTTCTCCATATGATGTTTCCATTATTGCTCATGAGGAGACCCCCATAGTTTCCTCATACATGTTTGGAGATTTTGATCACTCCCATCCATTGCATGATCCCAATACTTATGTGCACCATATGCTCCCCATGAATAAAAATGCTATTGTTGTTCCATATACTTGTATGCTCAATTTGCATCCCTATCGTGTTATACACAATAATCATTCTTTCATGATGGATGACATGTTCTTATACCATGCATCAAATTTCTTTGAGCGATGCTTATCTTGTGCTAACTCTCACGTGCACATACACATCATGATGGATGGTGTATACATTTACCACACACACAATTTCTTTGGTTTCTATCTCTTTTTTGTAGGTACCCACGAATACTTGTCAACCTCACAATCCCATGAGTTGACAAAATGAGCTCTAGAGAGCAATGATGACTTGGGATCCCATGGATTGTCTTTCCCACTTCTCTCTTTGCGTAAGGACTTCGCGCATTTATTCTACATGGCCCTCACTTGGCTATGGGTTATTGTCCATTACATATTCTATGCCCATCTTGCCATGTTCACTTTGCATGATATGCTCATTCCTATGCCTTTGCCATGCATTTCTGACCCATGCATTGCATTACACCTGATGATTGATTCTAGTTCTTGTATGTGTATTTGCAAGCTTGGTGGAGATATTGCTTGCTATTGCCATGTTTGCTTTGTACCCCATGCCTATGATGATACTATGATCTTGCTTTGTTTTTGTGCTTGCGGTATGTCATGTGCATTGCCTATGCCTTTTATTTGCTCACATGACATGATTGCCATGATTTCCTCTAGTATGTTGCATCTTCGCACTACTAGTTTGCACGACTTGACCTCTATGCTTGCTTATGTTGCATCACCCATGATTCATACTTGCTCATTTCATGCGGTTGATGACAACCATCTACATGCTTGGCACATGATTATTATTGCTTCTTGTCATATATCTCCATATGTTGCCTCTCTCATGCTAGATGATTTTCCATGTATTGAGTGAAATTATGCCTTTAGTCTTGATAATGAGTTTGCCCCCATAGCATTCTCGCATATATTTGGAGATTTTGACATAATTCTTGTGAAGCATGGTTGTCTTACCTCTTTGCACCATATACCTAGTGCCATGAATATTGCCATTGTTGCATCATATTATCCATGCACTTGTGCTTCTAATGGTTATGTGCAAAAAAAAGAGA
Source organism: Triticum dicoccoides (assembly GCF_002162155.2). Classification (NCBI taxonomy): domain Eukaryota; kingdom Viridiplantae; phylum Streptophyta; class Magnoliopsida; order Poales; family Poaceae; genus Triticum; species Triticum dicoccoides. The sequence continues at coordinate 378,883,611 of NC_041390.1, read as the reverse complement.
ACCATCATGATGGATGATGTGTTTATCTACCATGCGCATACGTTCTTTGTTGTGTTGTGTGCATGTGTAGGATACTTGGACTTTGTGTCAACTCCCACATCACGTGAGTTGACCATTCGAGCTCTTGTGAGCGAACCACTTTCTACCATGATGATTGTACATCGCACTTGCTTGTACTTCGGCATTGTGAAGACTGCACAAGGACACACCTTCAAGGTGACATATTTCTTGAGCATGGATATTGCGGATCATACTACTTCTGTTTGCTTGCACCATGAGACTTATTGTTCATCTTGGACCACTTGGTTGCACACATGTTATAGATCTTGCTTCGACTTGTAATTTTCATCGTTCCTTGCATCATGATATATATGCCTTGTGTGTTGCATCCAATTCTTGGTTTACTTGCTCCTCTTACATGGTTGGTTGCAACAATGTCATCTCTTCACATATGCCATGTCCCATTGATTGCTACATGCTTGCCTTGATTGCCTCACACATGATGAACAATTGCTCTTTCCATTGTGTTGAGCACCACACGATATTCACTACACCCCATGCACATTATGCTTGGATTGTCTTGCACTTGACCGATGTGTTTAGACACTTCATTGTATTTGGTGTTGTGAATGATTCCTATGCCGACCATAGACCTTTCATTGAGCACTTTGTTAATGCTTGCTATGAACTTGAGGTAGATGCTTCTTCTCTTGTCACACATATTTGCATCACTACCTCACATTCACATGCTTGTCCCCATGACTTCTTTGCTTGTGCTCGATTGATATGCTTACATGCCATGTCACAATCCTTTGTCACACCATATGCCTTGCATGACAAAGACATTTGTTGGGTGAATCACCGCTTGAATGCTTGGTTTTGCACTAATGCTAACCGCATTTGTTTTTCCAAGTGTTTGTTGTCCATGATACTTTTGAAGGAATTCCAAGACGGTGCGACATAGGAGAGTGCCCATTTCAAGATTCAAGATGATGAGAACTTGGTGATTGACCACTCCTACATGGCGACGCCATCTCTTTCCCATGGTGATTTGGATTTCGATCCGAGGTCAGATCTTTCCCAAGGGGGAGGGGATGATGCAGAGCATCCTACAGACATCATCATGTCAAGAGTCCGTTTGGCAAGTGACACGTGCGACATCTACTTCACATACACAAAGGTGAATCATCTCCTTTTCACATGCTCTCTTGACCCTTTCGAGGATGGTATACTACTTGACACTTCTCCCATGTGCATGCATAGGTATTGTCGGAGCTTCACGGATGTCGAGGAGGAGTCCGCGAGGGAAGCATGGAAGAGAAGTCGAAAGAAAGGAGAAGAAGAAGTCGGAGCGTCTGCTGAAGACTAGCCGGACATCCGGACGTAGAGCCGGATCATCCGGTTAAGTCATACATTACGACGGCCGAACATTGCAACCACGAAACGTTGTAGCCATGAAGGGTCAATACTTTGAATGTATTGGCAAGTCACACAGGAAATGATATAACAGACCTACAACTATATGCAAGGTATATCAAGAGGATATTGTAGTGGTAGTTTTGCGGAAGGCTAGTTTTTCCTTGATAACTACATAATATAATAGTCAAATTTTAATTTTTTCTTGCTACAACTAAATATATATGGTTGAATTGGGCAATTCAATACCAACCTATTCCCATTATTAAATTTCTCACACAATTTTTATTAAGGTATCATCTGTCTAGATCATCCAACAACTGTAATGGCATAGTGGCTCAAATTTGCCCATAACTGGGGCACATCTAATCATGATTAGTTTATACACTCTGCAGAGTTTGTACACTTTACCCACTAGACTCAACCTGAACATTGAGACAAAGTCTTTCAGAAGCAATCGCCTAGTCCTGCAGGAGGCCCATCCCAACTATCATAACTACATCTGTTGGCACATCTGGGTAAGGTCTCCACAACTGATCAACTAAGCCAGAGCCTATATTAGCCATTGGATGTACATGAAAGCTACTAGTCAATAAGTCTGTCTAATCTTTTTGAGCCTGGACGACACCCACTTACATTCAGAGGGTATAAACCATGATGTTCTTGAAACCACCCAGCAATACCGTTCGGGCGCACTTAGCCATGGTCCATGTCCTTAGAAAAGGAACAAGAAACCATGATGCAACCCTGTCCGTCCAGAGGTGAATTATAAATTATGTTTTTACTCAAGTTATATTATAATAGTCCTCACATAATCTCGATGAATACACGAACCAATCTCTGTCTACATAGCATAGCAAGAATACACCAGCACGTTCTACAATAAGGCCATACTAAGCTGAATCTCAATAGCAATAGCATGCTACCATAATATTCCTACACATGCACAAAAAAATAGGATGAAGGATGATCAAGGTGTAACTTTCCTGTATGTTTGATGAAGATCGTCGCACTCACATTTCCCGATAATTCTAATCCTCATGCTCCGAGCAATCTATTGTGAATGAAAGAACTCAAATCAATAACCATGCCATATATCATAAATGAAGAAACTGGGCGAGTCTCGCGCGTCAGTCGAACAGGGAGGAAGAGAGACAGTAGCAAGTGGGCCGTCTGTGCTGACGTCGCGCTGATGCAATGGTGTTGGCGGCTGGACTGCGCTGACCTTGGTGGCCTCGGCCTGCTGGGCCTGCTGCTGCGGCTGGCACGCGTGAGCGAGGGATAAAGACTGGGCCGCGCTGGGATTGGTATGTTTAGGTTTTAATCCGTTTTTTACACAAATGATTTTGGCACAAAAAACGATCCAAATAATTTTCTGAAAAAATATTAGAACATCCACAAGAACAGATATAGTTACATACAACATAGTGAACATTTTTCCAGTCCAAAATACTTATATAGAATACATATAATATTTTTATAAACTTTACTTTTGAACTTATAAAATGTCCCACGAAATATTTTTGAACTCCTGAGAAAATTCCAAATAACATTTAACACATATCCAACTCATTAATATTGAAGGAGTCTTATTACCTTCTCTTGCATTATTTAAATTTCTCGGTTAGAATTGTTTTAAATATTCAAAATCCAATTGGGAGAATATTCAATTATTCACCAATTTTATTCTTTGAGGAAGTCATGTAATCCTCTCTCATATTTTGAATTGGAAACATTATGAATATTCTATAAATCCAAAATAAGACGCCAATGGAAAATTGGGGAAAGTCCTTTTATTCCCTCTCGATAAAATATTCATTTAACACCAAAAGTTTCAAATCCTAGTCAAATTTAACTAACATCAATCAACACAAGAAAGTTTTTAATTATTCCTATTTATATATTTAACATTCCAAAATTTAGAATTGTGGGATGCTACAATGGCAATTTAAATTATGGCGGAATATGAGTTGCAAACACGAACAAAGCAAATGCTGCCATGGGATCACAAGCAAACACCCTCCGTCCAGGTGCTTTAATTAACCCATTAATGGAGAAGTTGTTAGCGAGGCAGGCGGCGGCTGGTGCATGGAGGTCAAAGAGCTTGCTTCCCGGTGAGCATGGGCGGCCGCTGCTCGCTCGTGCCCCATCGAGGCTGCGAGGTGGACATTATGCACGCGTCCCGTCGAGCCTGCGAGGCAGACTGCTCGCACGCGTCCCGTCGAGCCTGCACGGTGGACTTCTCGCGCTCGTCTCGTCTAATCAAACAGTTCCACGCATGCCACCAAGTATGGTTAAATTTCGACACGGTTAATATAATACAACCGTTTGCGATATTAACGTGTTAGCTTTTTGTTTCAAAAAGACATCGTTGGCTACTAATGTGTGTGCCTCTTGTCAATCTGGATGATTTTTTTACCATGGCATATATGTGCCATGTCATGAAACCATGCCAAGTTTCATGTTTTTTTTGGTGAGTTTGTGATTTACTGGGATTTAAAAACCGAGATTCTCAATGTGTCAGGATGACAACAACTTTGTAATTCATTCCCATTCCTTAAATGAGACCTAAACATGCACACAATGACACATGTATGATTTCCCACCCATTTTGCTTCACTAGAGCATGTGCTTGTAGTTCAAATTTAAATTATGGACTACATTAAATGCATAGAAAACTTAATTAGTAATATATACAATGGCCAAACAAACCCTGAACGGTTTCAAATTTCAGGACGACACTCCAGTTATTCTATGTTACCTGTAGAAAACAAAGTTCAAGGTGAGAAGAGGCAGCAATTATTATTTCTCCCACGAGAGGGGCATGTTTCCCTACCGGAACCACGAGGGTTGCGACAGGCTCCGATTTGTAAGAGGCTTGTAATATAGCTTTGCCCAAATTGGACAATTATATGTACCATGTAGTGACACCATGCCAAGTTTCATGATTTCCTGGGGAGTTTTGGATTTACAGAGATTTAAAAACCGAGATTCACAATGTTTATGGCCAAGCCAGGACGGTGAGACAGTTGAATTCATTCCCATTCATTCCATGGGACCTAAACAGGCATCCCAAGGAAACATGTACGTTTTTTCTAGCCATTTTGGTGCACTGGAGCATGTATCTGTAGTTCGGATTTGAATTAGTGAATTTTCTAGAAAACTCACATTAAATGCCTAGAAAACTCAATTAGTGAATCAAAAAGGTCAAACGAACCCTGAATAATTTCAAAGTTCAGAGCGAATCTCACATTGTTCCGTGTTGTGTGTAGAAGAAAATACGAGGCTAGAAGAGGGAGCTATTATCGTTTGGCCTACTAGGGGACACATTTCCCTATCGAAACCACAAGGGTTCTTGCGACATGCTCCGATTTGTAAGAGGTTTGTAATAAAGCTTGGCCCAAATAGGCAATGTTTTTACCACGGCATATATGTGCCATGACATGACACCATGCCACTTTTGCTGACTTTCTCGTGAGTTTTGGATTTATGGGGATTTAAAAAGTGATCGAAATGTTTGAGGACGAGCTAGGACACCGGTACGGTTGTAATTCGTTCCCATTCCTGGCATGGGACCTAAACGTGCACCCAAGGACACATGTATAATTTTTCTAGCAATTTTGGTGAACTGGAGCATCTATTTGTAGTTCAGATTTGAATTATGAACATTAAATGCCCAGGAAACTCAATTAGTGTATAAATAGGTCAAACAAGCCCTGAATAAGTTTAAATTTCAGCACGAATATCATGTCGTTCCATGTTGCCCGTGGAAGAAAGTACAAGGCAAAAAGAGGCAGCGATTACGTTTCGCCCACAAGGGGAACACGTTTCCCTATCGGAACCACGAGGCTCCTTTGAGAGAAGCTCCGGTTTGTAAGAGGTTTGTAATGAAGCTTGGCCCAAATTGGACAATTTTTTTACCACGACATATATGCGCCATGACGTGACACCATGCCACCTTTGATGACTTTCTGGTGAGTTTAGGATTCACGGGGATTTAAAAACCGAGATTCCAAATGTTTGAGGATGAGCCAGGATGCGGGTACGGTTGTAATTCGTTCTCATTCCTGACATGGGATCTAAACATGCACCCAAGGACACATGTATAAATTTTCTAGCCATTTTGGTGAACTGGAGCATGTATTTGAAGTTCAGATTTGAATTATGGACATTAAATGCCTAGGAAACTCAATTTAGTGTATAAAAAGGTCAAACAGACCCTGAATAAGTTTAAATTTTAGCACGGATATCCTGTCATTCCATGTTGCCCGTAGAAGAAAATACAACGCGAAAAAGGCAGTGATTACATTTTGCCCACAAGGGGGACACATTTCCCTGTCAGAACCACGAGGCTTCTTTGAGAGGAGCTCCGGTCTGTAAGAGGCATATAATAAAACTTGCGCCAAAATGGACGAAAAAATTCCTCGACATATATGTGCCATGTCGTGGCACCATGCCAGGTTTCATGATTTTAGGGTGAGTTTTGGATTTACGGTGATTTGAAAACCGAGATTCTTCTCACGAAATGTTTTCAAATAGCACACGGCTCACTCACGAAAGCCATGTGCCTAACAAACCGTGGGCGATGCCCCCTCCCCCTGCTGTGCGCGCGATCTGAGTCGTGCGTTCCGATTGGCTAGAACCCAAACCCCACGGATTGTACGTTTGCACCGTTGGATGCTCCCAGATTGAACGGCAACCCTGAGCCCTTTCGACAGCACATGCAGTACATGGGTAAGCATAGTGTGCATGCATCATGCTAGCTCACGCTTCCTTATCTACTAGGTTTTCTAGGTAGGCTACCGTTTCTCGGCACTCCTCTCATTGGTTTCCCGCCTCTTCTCCCATCGTTTTCCCGCTAATAGTGTCAGTGCTCATTGAAGGCTATCAGCGACACACCAGCCATGTAAATATCCCACACAGTTTCTAAAAGCACAAATGTGTGTGATAGGAGGGAGTAGCTCCCATAGGGTGACCAACGTGAAATGCCTTAATGCCAAGGAGGCAATTCTTATCAGCAAGGGGCGGCTTCCCATCCGCTAGCCTAGTCGAATAGAACGAAGAAGTTAAGCGTGCTCGGGCCGGAGTAGTCCAAGGATGGGTGACCCGGTGGGAATTTGCATATCTCAAGCTTCATTTAAATGGACACGGTCATTATAGAGATATATTATATCTCTATAGTGACCTATCATGGCAATTATATAAACCTTGGGATCCTTGTTTTGCTAATTTGTAGACTATATTTTTATGGGTTATTTTTTCCTCTAAAAAATTAAAGAATGATTGACTTTACCTGTCATGGCGATTATATAAACCTACTATCACTACTGCAGGATGCTGTTAACATGACACTACGATCAGAGACCCTTCGACGAAACTATGTGCGATGCAATAATCGCAAACGGTGGTGTAGAAAACCCGTCAAAAAGCTGCAATACATTTGCGATGACGGATGCATCAAACACAGTTCGGATTTTAGTTGCGGGTGTGATGCAGGGCATACGGTTCAGTTTAATTAACTGTTTGCGATGAGGAGGAACAAAAGAAACGGGCAGCGAGATGAAGGTGTGTGCTATATACAGCATACAGTTCACTCGGATGAACTGTTTGTGATTAGGCAACACAAAAGAAACGGGCACCCAGATGAAGGTGTATGCGATGTACATCATACGGTTCACTCGTATGAACTGTTTGTGATTAGGCAACACAAAAGAAACGGTCAGCCAGATCAAGGTGTGTGCGATATATGGTGCAGTTAACTCGGCCTTGTCGTTAGTGTGTGACCTCTGTGCCAACCGTTCGCTCCCCACTAGCCTCTTCTTGCACTGTGGCAACCGTCCACCGCCTCTTTGCCTTCCCTCTTAATTTGGAACTACTGTTGCATGCTCTTCCTCCCCCCATTTGCCTTCACCCTTCCTTCTGCCATTGTTTGATCATCTTCTCCATGGAGGGAGCAGGCCGGAAATGACCCCATTATTCTTGCCCCGATTTGAAAGATGACGTGTTGGAGGAACTCATTGATCGGTGCAATGTCATCACCTCTGCTAGCATGGCAGGTTCGTTCAAGACCATTCTCGACTCAACTAATAACATCATTATAAGCAACCCAAGGGTCCAGGATCGGTTTGATCTCCCCTATCTTCTTCGCCGTGACCCTGCTGACTAGCGCAGAGACGACGGAAGCCTTTCCTTGTGCAAGTTGATGTCGCTTGATAATGATATGTGTGATGTTAAGATTCCATCGCTTGAGGGCAAGGATTGGGCAGGCGCAAATGGAGATTGGGTTGTTTATATTGGGTACAACTGCGAGTGGGAACTTGTGAATGTGTACACTCGTCACCGGGTTCCACTTCCAATAATCTCAGACTACCCAGATGTTGAGTACACCGGTATTCACATGAGTTCAAATATGATCATGGTGACTGTCATCTATGGAAGATAGCAATTTGTCGAGTTCCCAACCGCTCTTGGGATTACACGAACTATGAAGTTATTGCTATCTTTGACAAGCTTGTTGCCATCCTTACTTGTATGCCTCGATGGAGATTGCTCAAAAATCAATTTCTATACATGGATAAGTACTGTGATGGTGATGCAATTCAATACGAGGGTCTTGTGTTTGCTGCCACCACTCATGGCTCTATTTTTGCATGGAATCTTGATGCTCTTGGTATGTTTGTCTCCCATCGTAATTATAATTGTTTCATCCACATGCATGCGGGTTAGCTAGTTTCCCTTTACTAATTAACCTTCTTGTGTTTCCAAGGTCCCGTGAACATTCCACCACCTATACTTGAAAAAATTTATAACCAAGGAGGAGATGATGATGCTGATGATCACGAGCATGAGGATGAGCAGGACCCATATACTGAGTGGCGCCTGGCAACCTATTCTGATGGATCGCCTCTTCTTGTCTGTATAAAGGGCACTGCTGATGTTACTAAGGAAGCAGGTGTTGTCTCGCATGGTTGCACTCTCCGGGCCTATTCCAACATCAGTTGCAGGGTATTCAGGATGGATACTAGTGTACTAGCACCAACACCTTCTCCCCGGTTCAGTATTTCTTCCTTGGAAAAAATTATCCAATGATGGTGGAAGGCGATCCAGCTGCTATTGACAGAACGTTACTACCATTTATGAGAAGCAACTATATCTATACCTTGGACATTGATATGCTTCCCTACTATCCCAATATGGGTCCTAACATAGGCCACTTTAGCCCAGATGATCAGTCCTGCGTTGGTCTCGAGATTGAAAGTAGTTGGCCCTTCCTAGAGAATCACTACTAGTTCAAAGCAAGCGTTTCCAACGCCGACGAGTGATTGAGCTGAAGTTCATTTCATCGCTTTGTTATTTTTTGTGTGAGAAAAACTTTACTTTACTATAATGTTCTGCTGGAAATGATCTATAATCCAACATGTATCCTCGTTGTCGTTGTGGTTTGATGACTTGTTGTAGACTTGTTGTATGTAATCAATGGTACATTTGCATATGCGTCCATCAACTCACGCCTGCTAGTGGTGTCCATATGAACAGTACTAGTGATTTAGTTGCAAAAATTAGATAGTGCTAGTGCTTTTTAGCTGCATATTTTGACAAATCACAGTGTTACAAGGTTGACAAATGGCAATGTTACTAGATAAAAAAAATTCAATATTTCCAGTTTGACAAATGGCAACATACCCAAAATGGTAGATGCAAATCTTACCCAATTTTTTCTACGTGGTTGCACACGAGTCATCCAAAACAACCGTTTGTGTTGAAGGGATGCACAAATCCTACACTGTGAGGGAAGACCATAGCTCTCACTTTGCATATGGGTGTTCTATCTAAAATGTTTGCAATCAAGACCTGCAGAAATCCTGCTCGACACATTTTCCCTTAGCTTCCTGGGGAAGCAATCGGTTTGCATACAGGCATTCTAACTAAAACATTTGCGATGAGTGTTTTCTATTTAAAAACCATTGACATTTTTTCAAAAGAAAATTGTTTGATAAGTCTCTACATTAAGAGAGAAAAATGCAAGTTTGTTCAAACCATATCTTTAATTTAGTCACACTGTGAATTTATATTCATATGATCGAGCATTGGAGATACAGTATTAAACCCCAAAAAAACTATTTCCGGTGGCGGAGGAGGCAGCGTGCCGCGCCATCATTGTTGTTGTCGTCCTCCGGGACGCCGTTGTTGAAGTCTTCAAGGCAGCACAAGATGTTCTTCACTTGTAAATCAAACATCATGTCGTCGCGCGATCGACGGGTGGGGCGCGGGAGGACGGCAATTGGCGCCGCTGAGAGGTAGCGGTCGACGGCAGTGTCCCACGCCGCTAAGGAGGCGCGCGCATGGGCATGTGCACAGCTGGTGCAGCCAAACGCACGGGGACCAGTGCCACGGTAGGTGGAGGGATGCGCATGGGCAGGGGCATAGGCGCGGCGGGTGCAGCCAAATGCACGGGGGCCGGTGCCACGGGGGGTGGATGGGCGTGCATGGGCACGGGAGCTGGCATGTAAGCGAGCACGCATTGGTCCACAGAGACCTCACTGAAGCCCGTGGCTTCCAGCTCTGCGATAGTGCTTGGCGACCAACCCGTGAATGCTACGGGGATGGTCACTGGCGCGGGCGCGGGGATGGCAGCTGGGACGGGAGCGAGCGCAGCAACCGCTGCGACCAGCTCGTTCTGGGACATGTCCATGAGGCCCCATTCCTACTTATTTTCTATCTCCTCTGGCTCAGAGTCGACTTCACCAAACTTGAAGACTAGTGGCAGATGATCATTCTGTTCCATGTCGTTGGTGGGGGTCTGCGGGAGGGAGGGGAATGTGAGGCGAATAGTAAGGTCGCTCGTATTAAATAGCGGCTCGGGCGCCATTAATGGAGAGGAAGGCAGGTGTCCATGGAAGTCAAAGGGCTCGCTTCCCAGTGAGCCTGTGTAGCGTACAACTCACACGCTTCCCGGTGAGCCTGCGCATTAGAGGACAGCTTGTACGCCTCTCAGTCAGCCTGCATACCGGACTCTGCTCGCATGCCTCCTGTTCAGTCAAGGTCAAGCATCTGTCCGCACGTCACCTCCTATAGCCATTAAAATGAAGACATGTGGCATCACGTGAATGGTTAACAGAATGCACATGATTTGAATTACACAAATGTTTGAGATATTAAAGTGGCAACAATTTTTTCAAAATGCCTTTGTTGGCTGTTATTCGAGTGCACCTTCTCTCAAAATGGACACGAAAAATACCACTATAGGGTGCCATTCCATGATAGCATACCAAGTTTCATGAATTTTAGACGAGTTTTGGATTTACTAGAATTTAAAAACAAAGTATCTCAATGTTTTGCCGGGAATCAATGGTGCCCTGGTTTTTCAAATTCATTCTCATTTCTTGCATGGGACCTAAGCATGCACCCAAGGACACCGATTTGATTTTTCAATGAATTTATATGCATTAGAGCATGTGCATCTAGTTCAAATTTGAATTATGCACATAAAGGCATTAAAAACTCAATTAATGGATAAAAATGTCCAAATGAACCCTGAAAATCCCAAAAATTTACACAACACTCCTGTTGTTCTATGTTGATAAGAGAACTTTTTTGAAAGTAATGAGAGGCAGTGGATATCATTTCGTCCCTAAAGGTGGGATGTTCCCTACCAAAACTATCAGGCTTGTTGTGAGAAGCTCTGGTTTGTGAGAAGCATATACCCAAACCTGCCCCAAATGGGACAAAAAATTACCACGGCATGTTGATGACGCTCCATGATAGCATGCCAAGTTTCATGAATTTCAAACGAGCTTTGGATTTACTATACTTTAAAACCAGGTATCTCAATGTTTCCGGCAGAGTGACCGTGGCAGGGTGTCTGACATTCATTCCCATTTCTTGCATGGGTCCTAAGCATGCAACCAAGGGCACATATTTGAATTTTCAACCAATTTATATGCATTAGAGCAGGTGCATATAGTTCAAATTTCAATTATGCACATAACGCATTGAAAACTCAATTTATGCATAAAAATGTCCAAACGAACCCCGAGAAATCCCAAAAATTGACACAACACTCCTATTGTTCTATGTTGACATGAGAATTTTTTTTAAAGCAATAAGAGGCAATGGATATCGTTTCATCGCCACAGGTGGGACGTTCCCTACCGAAACCACCAGACTTGTTGTGAGAAGCTCTAGTTTGTGAGAAGCATATCCCCAAACCTGCCCCAAATGGTTGTTAGGTTGGTTGGAGTGAGCAGTTTCCAGTTATCTAGAAGATGCCTTGTTTATATGTATTTGGTTCTTAGTTTGGTTGCAGTGAGCATTTGTCCAGTTATCAAGCAGATGCTTGTTTATCCGTATTTGTTTGTTAGGTTACTTTTTTAGCATATTTCCAGTTATGAAGCAGATGCCTTATTTATCTGTATCTGCTTGTTAGGTTGGTTGAAGTGAGCATTTGTCCAGTTTTCAAGCATATGACATGTTTATCTATATTTTATTGTTAGGTTGGTTGTAGTGAGACTCTGTCCAATTTTCAACGGCTATATTTGGTTGTTATATGATGACCCACAAGTATAGGGGATCTATCGTAGTCCTTTCAATAAGTAAGAGTGTCAAACCCAACGAGGAGCAGAAGGAAATGACAAGCAGTTTTCAGTAAGGTATTCTCTGCAAGCACTGAAATTATCGTTAACAAGTAGTTTTCTGATCAGGTAATTTGTAATGGGTAACAAGTAACAAAAGTAAACAAGGTGCAGCAAGGTGGCCCAATCCTTTTTGTAGCAAATGACAAGCCTGGACAAACTCTTATATAAAGGAAAGCGCTCCCGAGGACACATGGGAATTATCATCCAACTAGTTTCATCATGCTCATATGATTCATGTTCGTTACTTTGATAATTTGATATGTGGCTGGACCAGTGCTTGGGTACTGACCTTCGTTGGACAAGCATCCCACTAATGATTAACCCCTCTCGCAAGCATCCGCAACTACGAAAGAAGAATTAAGGTAAACCTAACCATAGCATGAAACATATGGATCCAAATCTACCCCTTATGAAGCAACGCATACACTAGGGTTTAAGCTTCTGTCACTCTAGCAACCCATCATCTACTTATTACTTCCCAATGCCTTCTCCTAGGCCCAAACAATGGCGAAGTGTCATGTAGTCAATGTTGACATAACACCACTAGAGGAAAGACAACATACATCTCATCAAAATATCGAACGAATACCAAATTCACATGACTACTTATAGCAAGACTTCTCCCATGTCCTCAGGAACAAACATAACTACTCACAAATCATAATCATGTTCATAATCAGAGGGGTATTAATATGCATAAAGGATCTGAACATATAATCTTCCACCGAATAAACCAACTAGCATCAACTACATGGAGTAATCAATACTACTAGCAACCCACAGGTACCAATCTGAAGATCGGATACAAGAGATGAACTAGGGCTTGAGAGGAGATGATGTTTGCTACCTCTTGGGCATGCGTTGGTTTTCCCTTGAAGAGGAAAGGGTGATGTAGCAAAGTAGCGTAAGTATTTCCCTCAGTTTTTGAGAACCAAGGTATCAATCGAGTAGGAGAGTACACACAAGTCGCCTAGTACCTGCACAAACAAACAAGAACCTCGCAACCAACGTGATAGACTGGTTGTCAATCCCTTCACGGTCACTTACGAAAGTGAGATCTGATAAAGATAATAAGATAAATATTTTTGGTATTTTTGTTGTATAGATTGGAAAGTAAAGATTGAAAATAAATAGTAAACTAGAATTGTAGATCGGAAACTTATATGATGTAAAGTAGACCCGGGGGCCATAGGTTTCACTAGTGGATTCTCTCAAGATAGCATAAATTACGGTGGGTGAACAAATTACTGCCGAGCAATTAATAAAAAAGCTCATAGTTATGAGAATATCTAGGCATGATCATAAACATAGGCATCACGTCCATGTCAAGTAGACCGAAACGATTCTGCATCTACTACCACTACAAAAAACTCTTCCGTGATGATACATGTTTGTCATAGTAGGTCAGGTTTTCTTTCATGCATGTACATCCATGACAATTTTATGACAGGATCAAGATAGTCATACCAGTGCTGTCGTACAAGTGTTCCATGACATTACCAAAATTATCATCACGGAAGTGTCCACTTGCATGACGATAAATCGCGCGTCATGGAAGTGCTTTCGTCAAGGGTGACCGACACATGGCATCCACTGTAACGGAACACCGTTAAGCTACCGGGTCCGTTTTTGGATCCGATAACCCGTTAACAACCCCGACCAATGGGGATTTTCCACGTGTAAGAGCATCATTGGCTGGAGGGAACACGTGTCGGCTCGCCGTTGGGACAGATGTCATCCACTCATTGGACCCAAAGCATCTATGATACGTCGACACATGGCATGGCCCAACAGAGGCCCATTCCTGTGAAAAGGCTAGCCTGTTTGACTTGGTCAAAAGGTGGCGGGCCAGCCCACGGTAAGCTTGTTAACGGCCTGTTCGCATACAGCCCATTTACAGCCCGCTAACCCAGGGCCCGTTTACGGCCTATCCGAATTAGGCCCTGTAGCGTCATCTGGGCCGTCCAATATAATTCCATCCCGTTTTAACTTCCGGCCCATGTATGGCCCATGACGTCTTTCGGCCCATATGAGGCCCTTAGTAACCCTCGGCCCATTAACGGTCCGTGGTAAAACTGGCCCGTAATGAACAGTGTATCACTTTATACCCATTAACGGCCCATTATTTCATTGGGCCGTTTCCATCCCATGTTATCTTTCGGCCTTATCAGGGCCCATTTATTCTTGGGCTCATTTCCAGAATTCGTTTACTTTCAGCCCGTTACTATCATTTTCTGCTTGTGGGCCAAATTCAGCCCGTGGTTATAGTCGGCCCATTTGTGGCCCGTTAATACGTTGGGCCGTTTTCATAGCGTCATCAAATACGGTCGACTAACGATGACCCGTTATGGTCGGCACATGAACGGACGATTTCAACACTAGCCCATTTACGACCATAATGTGGTCTGTTATTGGCTCATGTTTGGCCAACCGATCATACGACCCGTAGAAGGCCCATTGATGATACGGCCCGTAGAAGGCCCATTGTGTCTACGGCCCATATAAGGCCCATTGTTTCTATGCCCCGTAGAAGGCCCATTGTTTCTATGGCCCTTAGAAGGCTCACTGTTTCTACGGCCCGTAGGAGGCCCATGTTAACTACAGTAAATATGTAGCCCATGGTTAATGTGGCCTAGTTTAAAAAATGGTTATTGCGGCCACTAGCAAACCGCAGAAATAGAAATTCACTGACTACAGGAAAACAAATAAAAGAAGACAATAAGGAAATAAATAGGCAAGCAACTTACGCTAGGCTATCACGGCTATTACACATATTACATCCACTTGGCATCAAAGTTTGCCACCAGTGCAAATATAGGGAACAAAGCAGCATATAAACGCCATAGCAAAACAAGTCCAGAACTGAAACCACTTCAGAAGAGCTCAAGAAACAATATCCTGGGTACCCATAATGCTAGCAAGATGCTTAGCAAGCATATTAACTTTCTCTTGTTTGGCGCTTAAATCCTCCAAGACTTGATGTTGCACCAGAAAGTATGCATCTAAATTCTGCAGGGACTTCCTCAGTCCTTCGGCTTCCTGTCGCATAACATATGATCGATGTCTTTCAACTTGAAGTTGAGACTCAAGAAGCCGAACTGATTCAGGCATCGAGTTCGGAGAGCTGGTGCCAGCAGTAGTAGCTAGTAACTCGAACACTACATCAAGACATGACTTTGGGGTTGTCTCGGTGTCTTCAATATAGTTTTTATCAGCTTTCTTGGAGACCAGCAGGGATGTCTCACTATCTTGAACCTTATCTGCATTACTTCCTGTACCATTGCATAACAGGGTACTCTTCTCTAATATTTTATCCGCATTCTAAAAGAGAAACAAACAAACAAATCACAGGTTTACAATGTAGTATATGAAACTCATTTTGGTAAACTAGTTCAGTAGTAAGGTAGACAGGATAACACATGAAACAAACATATATCTATGTAGTATGGTCACTGTATGGTCTATATCATTCTAGTTTATGTTGCCAAATCAAGATAGATATAGTTTGAATCATATCTATTTAAGACAAAGAAGCTTAGACAGAATATAAGTGTGGGAAACTACACAACAATTACAACACTTGTAAGGTGAATTCCATGAGAATATAACTGTTTATTCAATTGAAAATGAAATCAACATAGAGCAATTTACATCAGCAAACACATTAAAGAAACAGGTTTAAAACATACCTATTGCACCATTGGAGTTTCAATTGCATCCTTCAAATTTGAAATTAGTTGTATGAGTAAATACAGTGATGCAAGATCAAAGGAGTATGAACCATAGCTACGGAACATGACCTGAGAACAATTCTTCTTCTGCTCTAAGCATTGACTTGGGGTCAGGAGTGGTGGTCCTCATGCTTTGGGCACTATAGTTGCCTTACTAACTGCTCGTGTTTGGGTGCTCTGTGGTTGAGACGGTGCTGTGTCAACGGGAACTGGGTTAGTTGCGACTGGGGTTGGGGTTAGAAGGGGTTTAGTTGGTTCTCTGTCCAACTGGGTAGGGGTACAATCTGCGTGAGTCTGGGTTATGTGTGGTGGGGCTAGTTCTTGAGCAAGTACAACCGTGGCTCTATCTCCATCGACAAGTAGCACGATCTTTTCTAAAGATTGTGTTTTTACTCCCACAGATACTGCCATCACCCCCTCTAATTGAAATGGCTGATAAAAAAGAAAAGTAATTGAATGTACAGACATTGTTAGATAGACATGTGCAATGGCGAGTAGGGAAGAAAACAGGGCATGAAATAATTCACATTTATGTTCTCTAACCAAACAAAATTGCAGGACATAATTTCACATATATGCTGGCTAATTAAACATGATAGCATGACACAATTTCACATGTATGATGGCTAACCAAACAGGATAGAATGACATACTTCAAAATATGATGACTATGTAAACAGGATGACATGATATAACTATACAATGTGTCTATTAAAATGGTTGGCTTGCCGTAAATCACAAACATGTCGTCGATGGAAACATGATGGCATGATATAATTCACGGATAGAATGACATAATTCAAAATATGATGACTATGTGAACAGGACGGGATGATATAACTATATTATGTCTTTAGAAAATGGGTTGGCATGCCATATTTCAGATACATGCTGTCTATGTAAACATAATGGCATGATATAGTTCAAATATATGATTTATATACTAACTAAGTGAGCAGAGGGCAATCGCATATATGATGTGTCAACTATGGAGATGGCATTCAATATCGTGTATATGATGTAAAAATTAAGCATTGCAATACAACATATGCATGATATGAGTAATATAACCCTGCCAAGTTTGAGCATACACCTCAGGGGGATAATAGGACTGGTCATCTGCCTCTGAATCCTCCTCTGAAGAGCTATCTGTAACCAGCAAGATATATGCTTCACCAGGTAGCATTTTCTGCTCTGAAGACCTTGTTTTCACTCCAGATTTCTCCATCACCAATTCAAATGGCTGATGCACAGGAAGAGCAGTTGAAGATACAAACATTGTCGACAAAAGTAATGAGAAATACAAAAAAGGACGGCATGATATAATTCACATATATGACGCTTGGCTAAACAGCATGGCATTGCATAATTCACATATATAATGCCTTGCAACAAGATAGCATTGCATAATTCACATATATAATGTCTTGCAACAAGATGGCATTGCATAATTCACATATATGGTAATTAGACACTAAATAGGTGGCATTCACACAAAG
>NC_041390.1:378863919-378866042 GCF_002162155.2 Triticum dicoccoides | reverse complement strand
TCATATGTCTTAATCTTCCTCTGAGGAGCTATCTGTAACCAGCAAGACATGCGCTTCGTCAAATAGCATTGTCTGCTCTGAAGACCTTGTTTCCACTCCAGATTTTTCCATGACCGTGCCGAATGGCTGATGCACAGGAAGAGTAATTGAATGTATTACATTTTTTGACAAATTTAACACGTAATAAAAAATGATGTCATGATATAATTTAGATATAAGATGACTGGCTAACCAGGGTGGCATTGCAAAATTCACATATATGATGCCTGGCTAAACAAGATGGCATTGCATGATTCACATATACGATAAAGAAACTAAACAGATGGCATTGACACAAAGCATGTCTAAACTAAGCAAATGACATCTTTGATGTATACAGTAAGCAATGCAAGGCACCATATGCATGATATTACCAACATCAGCATGCCAAGTTAGAGCGAAGACCTCATGGGGTAAATAGGAGTGGTCTTCTACTTCTGAATCCCCCTCAGAACAGTTATCTTCCTCTTTATTACGATCCGAAAATGGGTGGAGGGGTGCTGCCTTTGCACCCAACATGGAGCGACATCTGCATGAAATTTTATTGCCACACAAGGCTCGTCTCTTTTTCTCTACATGTTGAGTTCCATTGTGTATAATAACTGACATGCATAGGAATAAAATATAGTGAGATTATGTAAGGAGTGCATGCACAAATCCAGAGTGATGGTAGCAAACTATGCATAGACCCAAAACAAATGATATCAGGCAGATAATAGCTTTAGTTAAAAATACAGATAATGGCTCCTTAAATGTTTGTTTGCACCCAACATGAAACTCATAGTAGACACCCGAGATTAACCAGATAGTAGACAGATAGTACTGATTGCTGCCCCAATATGTATGCCACAACCATTTAAATACTCAAGTTTCAGCATAAGTTTGGACCTAACTCGGAGTCTAATAGGTGAACACGACGATAAAGTAGCATGTCATCATCTTAAGCTATGCATAACGTAAGCAGACATGAAAGAGTGTGACCTCTCTTGCGGACCCGTGTAGTCCTCAAGGTCATCTACTCAGTTGATGATGGTAATGCAGTTGCCATGGCTACCGGCGGCGGGGAAGAAGATCTGAGGCGGCGAAAGACAGTCTGGAGAGTGGATCCCTGCTATGGTGAACTCTTCCATCATTGGAGCAGCTGAGCTGGGGTGGAACACAGCACCACAGGAGCAGGACAAACCACACAAGGTTTTCTTTGACACATATCTGTAACAGAAGTAATTGTGTAAGGGCTTGTTTGAATTTGAGGATTCTAACAATGCAGGGATAGGAAATAGATAGGAATTTGATAGGAATGCACGTGCAAAATAGAGAATTTAAAAATACAGGATTTCTGCCCATCTGTGTGTTTGGTTCACAAGAATTGGAAGATCACAGGATGCAAAGAAGCATGGTGAGATTAAGTCAAACCACAAGAAGTGTACAACCTATTTGGCGAAGCCATGTCGATCTCAATGTGATTGGGTTGGACGGTGAGGATGCTCTTGCTGACTTGGCTGTCAGAGGAGGGGAAGAAGATCTTAGGCGTCTGGAGATGGAGCCTGAGGTACTGCTCCGCTGTGATGGAGGGTTTCGTCGTTGGAGCAGCTCCGGTGAGTTGTACAACACCGAGGCTGAAGCAGGACAAGAGAGACAATGTTAACCTGAGTGGAATTCTAATAGCATCTCCAATAGATGAAGTAAAATACATAACCACAAAGTTCTAGATGTATACATCAGCCGCTCATCTCTGAACTTAACTGTCGAAACTGAATTTAACTGTCGAAACTGAATTTAACTGTCGAAACTGAACTTAACTGTCGAAACTGAATTTTGTTGTAGAAACTGAATTTTACTGTCAAAACTGAACACACTGGAGGTGAGGCTACACGTCAGTCGACTGACTTTTCCATCTCTGGTCAGTCGATTCTGTAGCCATTGGATACGAAATCAAGGCCCTGCAGTTCATCTTCAACCTCCACCCCCTGAGCCGCCAGCAACCACCGGCCAAACAGCCGCCCCTCGCTGCCCGCGGCCGGCGGTGCACCGCACCGCCCGCCCCGAAAACACTCCTGACAGCCGGTCCGCCGCCGCCCCGGCCA
>NC_041390.1:378774410-378863557 GCF_002162155.2 Triticum dicoccoides | reverse complement strand
TTTTCTCCGGCGATCCCCATGCCACCGCCCCACCACCACCGGCGACCACCGCCCCCACCCTGAACCCTAAGATAGATAGTGGGGTACCTCTCCGGCGAGCCCCCCTCGCCGCTGCGGCTGGTTCTTCCTTAACTCCGGCAAGCCCCCCCCTGAAAATCGTCTGATCCAAAAGTCGATTCAGTCGACTGAAGTGTATCTAAATCGGAGCAGCATCACAAGCAAGAGCAAGAGTGAAAGCAGCAGCGCGAGCAAGAACATGAGAAGACCAGGTAGGGGACCGAGAGCAAGAGTAGAGCAGTAGTGCAAGCGATAGCTAAAGCAGCAGCAGCTCCTACTGATGTGGATGTCGCCACCGAGGGAGCGATGCCGTTGAGGAAGTCGCCCGCGACGCCGCCGTGGATGGGGCCGCACCGTGTCGGCTCGGGACCGAGCGCCGGCAACACCGTGAGATCGAATCAAGAAGAAAATGCGGTGATTACTGTACAACCTCTTTGGTGGTGCCTATTTCGCCACAGCTTCATCTGAGGAAACGGTGATGATCATGCTCTTCCGGTGGTGCAGGTGAAGATGGCGGTGTGGGAATGGAGGTGGTGCGAAAGACGAGGGGAACGTCGGGGCAGCTCCTTAGAGGTGGAGAACGGGGTGGCTGAACTGGCGGGACGACCAGATCGACGACGGATCCTCATCCGGTACGGTGGATGAGGGACGTCGAGGTGTTGTTGTGGATGACGTTATCGGGGAAGAGGCTCCGGCTGGGTGGCGGACGGAGGAGGGTGTGGGGCTTCGCGGGTTTTCCAAGCCTCGGTGTACGAATGGTTTGGCAGATGGGATGGGAGTGGGGAACCACGGCTAAGGGACGCACTTGTCCGAAATGTGGGGTAAGTTACGAAAGTACCCCCACCGATTTGAGGGCGGTTCTTTCGGTTCAGGGGTATCACGGGCATTTCGCGTGTTGGGATTTCACAGGAGTTGGGAGCTTTCGCGCGCGTTATAATTCTGGAATAGCAAGGCGTGGGTTGAGATGGAGGGAGTTGTCGGAGCACAATGAGACAAAGATTTATCATAAATGTTTCGGGGTAACAAGGCGTGGGTTGAAGAGGCGGGAGTTTCGCAGCATGATAGACAGAGATGCTAGCTTGAAATTTCGGCATAACAAGGTGCGGCTTGAAATTTCGGGAGAACAAGCTTAACGTGTACCCAAAAAAACACAATTTAGACTAGTATGATATACTACATACAATGTATTTCACACGCACAACACACACAAACATCATTTAGAGTAGTAAGGTACACGTGCATTGCATGCATGAGATTTGGCAACCAAATTATGAATAAATACCACATTATAGCATGTAAGCTTTGAGTCATATATACATGATGTAGATGTTCGTTTAATTCTTATAGTTCATTTCATTCAAAATCATCTAGTTTTTATAAGAAAGCTAATCTATTTTAAGATTCATGGAATTGTGTGTTGTAAGGCATAAAGTAAAAAAATCATGTAGAAAAACATTTGGGCAATTCTGATATAGAAGATTCTGGAACAAAGAAGAAGTGCTTGTGTTTTGAGGTTGTGCATTATGCTTAAGTTCAAGCATAGAGTCTTCTAGATTGTACATGTGGCAAAATCTGGTGGAATCTAGATGATATCCAACAGCTAGTAGTGCTCAAATTTGCCAGCTCTGCACCATCGGATTGGCCTCATCCAACGACCATCGTTCAAAGTTAAAGTTATCCGCACACTATATAAAAAATGTAAAATATAACATATATATAGGGGTATATATATATGTGTGTGTGTGTGTGTGATGCGAAAGCCACCCATCATCTCCAATTAGAATAGTGTGTCCTTGCACGGATGCAATGTGGCCAAACGATGTCTGCCATCGGTATCTCAAATTCAAACCAGTCTGACATTGTTCAATGTGTATACATTACAACATGCCCGTTTCCAAACCACACCGCGCAGATCTCTGTTATATTCATGCATGCATGGGTTTCAAACATTATGATCTTTTATTCAAATATTTGAATTCAACTTTACATTGATTATGACCTCACTAGTCTTTCACACCCACACATTGGCCTTCTCTTTATATTTGTACCACTAACTTTCTCTCGTGCATGCATGCACACACACTACCAGTCGACGTTATCCATCGCACACATGCAATCTTTTTCTTCAGATCGGTCTCCCATGAAGGCACACACACA
This sequence comes from Triticum dicoccoides, assembly GCF_002162155.2. NCBI lineage: Eukaryota > Viridiplantae > Streptophyta > Magnoliopsida > Poales > Poaceae > Triticum > Triticum dicoccoides. Next base: position 378,861,343 of record NC_041390.1, on the reverse strand, counting down.
CACATCCCTCTCTCCATCATATCAGGCATTCTTTATCTCTCACGTGCATGCGCAATGATCGATGTTCCTCTATGTGTGTGTGTATATAGCTAGGTCTTTCATAGTTTTCCACATAAACTGATGAATCTATATATCTAGTGAGGTCTCACCCTCTTTTCGACGTCCACATCGATCAATCTATACCTCTTCATATAGGATTACATATATAGCTAATACACCCACATTAATTATATATCCAACGCCCCCCTCTCATCATCCATGCCTTCCGCTTCATCTCTCAGACGCGCGCACAAAGGCGAAGACAGGGGCAGCAAGGGCCCTGCCCCCCTAACATCACTATATATCGAGGCTAATATGAATGTGATCATTAGACAATTGCTGGTAAACAAGTTTAACTTGACGAATTGGCCCTCCTCGTAAAGGATTAGCAATGCTTGGCCCCCTAGCTCATGGGACATTTTTCATGGCTCCGCCACTGCGCGCAACAACGCACGTTCTCGCCCCCTCTCTCTAAATATCTATCTCGCAGTTGTGCACTCCTTCATAGTCTCCCTCCACTCGGCCCCTCGCACCATCTTCTAGCCCCCCACCAGATTTTGCCACATGTAGAATCTAGCAGACTCCATGGTTGAACTTAAGCATAATGCACAAATCTAAAAACAACAGTGGTTCTCCTTTGTTCTAGAATCTTCCTTATCATAACTTCCCAAACTTTTTTCTAGTTGAAATGCCATTATTTCTTTTTACTTTATGATTTACGACGCACAATTCCATGAATCATAAAATAGATTAAGGGCTTCTTTGATTCAAAGGATTCTTGATGGAATTTTGGAGGAATCTAATCCTTAGGAATTTTTGCTATCTAGGTTGTTTGATTCGTAGGATTGTAAACTATAGGAATTTTTCCATATGATTCATTTGCACTAGATTTCTTAGGAAACATCACATCCACTAAAACCTATTTGAAACAATTCTATGTTTTTTCTACGCACAATCAAACACTCGTACCATCCTGTAGGATTCAAGACGACATTCCACTCTAATCCCATGTTCTTCCTATTCCCGCATTTTGGAAATCCTACGAATCAAAGAGGCCCTAGGTTTTTTATAAAAACTAATTGATTTTGAATGAGACGAACTATAAGAATTAAACGAAGGTCTACGTCAGGCATATATGACTCAGAGCTTACATGCTATTGTGTGGTATTGATTCATAATTTGGTTGCAAAATCGGACACATGCAATGCACGTGTACCTTACTAGTACTTCGAGTATGTGCAAAACACAATGGCACATTACACAGTGTCTCTCTTACAGTTCATGAAGCCACGTGGCACATGTGGAGGCGTTGTCGCGACATCCTTGTGTGGATTGATCACAGTCACGTGCTCCTGGTTCTAGAAGAATGTACTCGTCCTCCCTGAGTCGCACTAGCGGTACATGCACGAAGCGAAGATCTGCACGCATGCCACGCACGCACTCATTCCCTTGCACGCACACGTGGTTACACGGGCGGACGCAATTTTGTACCAAGATCCACCCCATGTGATAATTTGACGCGTGTAAAGTCCTTCACTTCATTGATGGTCAATTAATATAGCACATGCAAATTTAGTGGACATGAGGGCGGAAGAAAGACATTACTACTCCACTGCGCGCATGCGAGTAGTTAAATCATGGGTTGCTAGTAGTACTTCCATTGGTCTCCTTCGTATTTTGTGCCAATTTTTGACAGTAACATAATATTGACGCATCTGAGAAGTGTAGTCTACTTGAGATTTATGTTCCACTAAACTCATCGGGAGCCATTTTGGGCCTCGAAACAAAAAACCATCAATTAATCTTTACCTTGTTCCCATCACATTTGAAAGTACTAGTGCTACAATTAAGTGCAAGCCTGCTCACACCTACCAGTATGTACCAAACCTGAACGTGTTCCCACTATGCAGGTTTTAGTACTAGTGCTAGTACTTAGGTTATAAAAAGGGGAACTACCTAACCGAAAATTACTCTACCTTCCTCCTCATAAGTCCACCTTTTTCGTCCGTCCTTGCCATGGCTGATGTGAAGAGCTCTCGGTCGAGAACTACTTGTAACAAGGGAGCGGAAACCAAGGCTGAGGAAAAAAGAGAGGGCTCGCCGCACGGCAGAGACCTCGAAAGATCTCTCACGGGTAGGCGATGGCTCCCAGGAGCGCCCTAGACACGGAGGCGAACATGCCGAGCTGGCGGCGCTGGAGTCATTATCCCTTGACGGCATGGCCGATCAGCTCAATAAGCACATCAATAAGCAAAAGGAGTTCATCCACGGCTTGGTGGAGCTGCTGAAGGAGAGCCTCAACGACATGCCCGCTGAGCTCAATGAGCAGGGGGAGTTGACCGCCGGCTTGGTCATGCTGCTGAAGAAGATTATTGCCTCGGAGAAGAAGGCGACCGGCAAAATCCTGCAACTTCAGGAGGACAAGGCGAAGCTCTGCCACGAGCTCGGCCTACTGAAGGAGGAGAACACCGGATGGAAGAAGCTGCATGATAATAGTAGTTCCTCGATGAAGATGTTGCAGGCCCTCGTCATGGAACAGAAGGAGGAGTTGGCGAAGCTCCGCATCGAGCACCCGGCTGCTGTCAAGGTACGTAACGCGGCCGTGGAACAGATGATGAAGGCTCGCGTGGAGAAATCCCGCGTCATGGACACAATGAAGAGGATGGTGGAGGAGGCGCGCTAGGAGATGGATGTCGTGGAAGCGACGAAGAAGCAGTTACGACTCCGCAGCCAGCAACCCTTCATGTAGTGAGAGCAGCGCCCCAGACTTGTGTGTGTGTCTTCCTTCTTTTTTTGGGTGATAACCCTCCTTCTTTTGCTCATGTGTTTCTTATTTTGCTTCGGGTGTTTCACCACACGTGTCACCTTCTCTGCGAGGCATGAATAGAACAATGCTAAAAGTGAGATGACTAGCAAAGTAGATCATTCTTTATCGCCAATAGAACAACGCCTCTTGCTAGTAATATATACTAAGAGTAGAGAGTAGAGGATATGGCACTAGGCTGCCGTGTTTCGTGCTCCTCCGTCGTACTCCAGTGGAAAACTTGAGTATACTGCACGGTTCTTTGCTCCTCCTCAGGTCGTTGACACATTTATACGAGCACTCAAATCACAAGGCCCCGCCTTCTAGCAGTAATGAGCCATCAAATCACAAAGGCCCTCGCCTCTCGTGAAAAGGACCAAGCTAGACTGCCCTGACCTCTAGCCTTTTAAAAAATGTATACATTTGTACAGTAGTAGTATCAATGGATTGTGCCATGGAGCAAAACTAACAAGATTTAATTAAAGAAAAAAAGTGGTACATATAGAGAGCGCTCGTCGCCAAATTATGCATATACTATATGACACCACGCACTATGAATGTACTAGTAACATAGACTAGTAATTAGTCTATGTTACTCTCCACTATGACTAGCCAAAGTTGAGGCGCGGATACCAACGAGGGCCTGGTTGTGTCTATACTTGGGCAACTCACCCAACTACATGCGCACCAGGTAGACGAAGCTCGTGTCGTGTTGGTGCCGTGTGCGGACCGCACATTAACCAAAACCTCACGCCTCCATCTTAGCCTCCGCATTTTAAACTTCTCAATCTCAAGGCCAAGGAGCAACGTGAAACCTATGATAGAGCCAATCGGATGGTTGAGAACACTACAATTCGTAGCTACAGATGTGTGTGTGAGAGACGATGAGTGCGTGTGTGCACCTCTTCTCAGAGTACAACTGTATGTGGGTGGCATTGACCTAGGGAGCAGTGATGGTGCGTGCGAGAAGTCTCGAGAGATAGGTGTAATGCATCTGAAAAAAAGACTAGTCTATAGCTCGCCAGGAGGCTATTCCTGTCGAACGCCAAGCGTAAGATATGTATCCGACGGTGCCAGTTTTTGCACGTACAGAGCAGTAGAAAAAGAACTAGTACCATGGCATATGCTACACCACGGCTGAGAAAACGTGTCGATGTTACGCCATCCGGGAATAGTGCCGCACTTCAAAACTAGAACCGTCAATAAATTTTGAGCGTGTCTCATCACGTTCCAAATTACTACTACAACCACGCTATATGTAATTGCAAAACTGTTCACCCCGATCACAACCTAAACAGTTTCACACTTAGGAGCGTATTAGTAGTACTCGGTTATGAATACTACTATGCTAAGATGACTGCACATTCCTCCTCAACTCCTCATGCACAAAAAACAATCAAGTCAAAGAAGCCATAGCCAGCGTGAGTTCTTGGTCGAGAGATTTCTACCGGGGAGAGGTGAGCATGGGAGAGGAAGCACGAGAGATGTCCCGCCTCACCGCGAAAGCGGCCGACATGTCCAGCTGTGCAGCAGTAGCAGCACAGAGGTCCCGCCCTGCCGCCGAAGCAGCACGAATGTCTCGCCACGCCGAAGCAGACTAGTCCGGCCAGACCGTGGAAGCAGCACAGATGTCCCGCCGCGCCGCCGAAGCAGCAGGGCGGTCTCGCCGCGCCACGGCGGCCTGGGAAAATTTCTCGCGGGCAGGCGAGGACTCTTATAGGCGCATGCATGCGATAGTCCATAGCCATATGGATCAGATCTCCGGCTGGACGAGGATGCAGGACGAGGCTACCGGCGTCATCCGGCAACTAGGGGAGGGCAATGCAAAGCTCCGGGGCGAGTGCGACCTGCTGAGGGTGTCGGGGATATACCCCACGGTATGACCCAACCGGAAGTATGACCCGGCCAGGCTTGGAATTTTCATTTGTAACCCGCCGGAGTGGCGACTCAGGGATGGCCCTAACGGCGGGTCAGATAGAAGGCTAGGCCCAAAAGGCCGGCTCACGTTTATAATGGGCCGGTTTAAGAGGAAAGGAATAAGGAATATTCTCCTACAAAGGAAGCAAGACTAGGACTCCACTTGTAACAGGTTAATCCTAATCCTACTAGGACTAGTCATGTAACCCGCCCCTTCAACATATATAAGGAGGGGCAAGGCTCCCCAAAGAGGGACAAGCATGAAACAATAATCTCTAGGGCTAGACACAATTAGAGGAGAGCCGGCTTACCGGCGACTCTTTAATGAGCATAATGAGATCTAGCTACAAACAACATGTAAGACTATTACTGGATGATGTTTCCCGGGGCCCGAAGCTGTCGAAATCCTTGTCTTGTGTTGCGTCTCTTGATTCCTCTCAACCCCTCTCAAGCTACTACAAAGATGCGTTGGCCTCATGACTAAGTCCTCACACTAGGACATCTGCCGTGACAATTCCACGACAGTTGGCGCCCACCATGAGGCCTGCGCACGATGGTGTTGAGTTCTTGGAGGGATCTGTTCTTAGGGTTTCGAGAAAATTGTGATCAGTCGGATAAAGAAGGACCAACGTGGAAGAATTGTGCAAGACCCGGCGTGGGACAGTCATTTGGCAGACCCGACGTGTTCATTGTTGATGATCAGAGTTGTGATTAATTCTACAAGGCCAAGACAAGAGCTAGAGGCTGCGAACGGCCACCGGAGGCGGCCTAATGATTCACCAGCCAAATCGTTTCCGTGGATGGCCACAAGTTGCCAATCTGAGATGGTCTGCTATATGGTCCCAAGTAGTAGTACTATTCATCAGGAAGTCACACTATCGTTTGGATCCGCACGCGCACAGTCAAAGGCAAAGGTTAAAACTCAACTCGACTCGGACGGTTTTGTTCAAGCCGGCCACGACCTAGAGAAGGACCCTGGCGTGCACACGGACTCAGACGATTCGGCGGCGCCAAACTCGCCCTGAACCGCCGTACGTTGTGTCAGGATAAAGCAAGACAATGAAGAATTTTTTTTAGGGCGGAGCGATTTGTCAATCAGTCCGGTCGTTCTGCACTAGCACTACTACCAAATAATACTTGAAGTAATACATGCACGAGTACCGGAGTCTGATTCGAGGCCTAGTCGGATTTGTGATGCCCACTGAAGACTATATGAGGAGACTTATACATCCACTCCTACGTGAGATTAAGGGAAAAAGAAAGGGATCACGTGACGAAGGGTCCAATCCATACTGACAGATAACAGTACTAGTAGTCAAAAGATCAGCCAAGGAATAAATAGCCACACGAATCCCAAGGCTAATAGTAGAGTTTCTTCAAAGTTGCTCGGGTATAGTATTAGATTTTCAGTATCCAGGACACGTCAGACACAATTCTGTGTTCACCACTTCCTACGACGAGTCGAAGCTCTGAGCAGCTGCTCGCAAACCGGTCAGGCCTCAGTTAAGCCGCCGTGGCCCACCTCCATTAAGGACCGCCACGCCGAGTCCTCTGACTGCTGCTGTCTGTGCATGCTGAGTCGTCCGCTTGCTTTACGCTCGCAACCCTGCCGTCTCCTGCGTTGCCGCACCCGTGTCCTCACCTCGAGACACCCTTGCTACAACGTTGAGCCGCCCACTTCCCCAGCTACTGTGGGTTCGGACCGCCACTGCGGTGTCGCTTTCAAGTCGCCTCTCTGGCCGCTGTTATATCTGCCGCTTTGTTAGTCCTGTGTACATACTAAAGGCTGTATCAAAATACGTCCAACATTATCCAGTACTGGTATCCGCGTTTATCTAGAAAATAAATCAGGTGATATTCGTCCAGTCTGTTTTAACAGCACATATTAATTTGTGAGAACTATTATTTCGCGTAATATTTTTTATGCAAGATAGTCATTCAGGACAAAGGTGTTATACAGCGGATATGGAGCGTGCACCAGTATAATTCTACACTGGAGTCTGTCGTGTCATGTTGCTCGACGGATACGCGTGCCTCCACCTGTACAGGACTCCGTGCCAGCTCACCTCTGCCTCTACAGCCGTTTCTGAGCCGTCGTTGTGGCCAGTTTCAAGCCACCTTCGGCCGCTCAAGTCGACACCGCCGCGGCCTCTAACGGAGCTTTGCCTGTTCTTCTGGAGTGCTGCCCATTCTGTTATTATTCAAGATGTGAGGATAAGACAGGTTGCTTTGAGTGTTTGGTGACTATTTCATCAACTTATTATGAAAACAAGCTGTGTACGTGGATCAAAGGAAATACCAAAGCAAGCATATGGCAGGATTCTCCATGGACACATATGCATTTACCAAAAGGGAAACCAATTAAATACTCCACGTGGTGATCCAAACAAAGGGGTCTCCATGCTTTAAGACTATTTGTGTGTGGCCATCATGAAGATCGAGACTCGACGGATTATATGGCTCCTGCACGTGAAGATCTATTCATCCGAGCACAGCTGTTTCGTTCAGAAAAATTACCCTGCGCCTGTCTGCCCAACGATGAACATGTGAAGGGCTCAACAGTTTGCAATCCAGCATACTTGAACACCGAAGGCCGAGCAACACATCAGTACATGCTGTCTTTTTCATCTGACTATGTCAAGCATCAGTCTGCGTTCATCCAACAAATCACCAGGTGCTTTCTATGTATCTTATCAGCATATATTAAATTGTTTGGGAACAACTACTCTGGTCTCTGGTATTTTTTTTGCAAGATCGTTATTCGTTAAAAAGGTGTTGCAAAGGGGCATGCGCCAATATTATTTTTGCACTGGCGCTTCTATGTGCCATGCTGCCGGAAGGATACGTGAGCAAGTCGCCACCCCTGCTACATCAACACATGCGACTGACTCGTCGTTCATGCTCTCGGCCGACTCACCCGCGTTCGTGCCATTTCCAATGTCGCGGCCGACTCTCTTGTCCGCGCCGGCTTACAACGCCGCGGCCAACTCTCCCGTCCGCGCCGGCTTACAACTCCGTGGCCGACTCTCCCGTCCACGCTGGCTTACTACTCCGCGACCGACTCATTTGTCTGCTCCCGTGGTCGGCTCAACTGCGATTGATTTCAGCTTCACCATGGTAATCATCAACTCCACGGTGGATAACTACTGGCAATGACGTATCAGGTGAAATCCATCCAGAACATTTTTTATATATTGCTTTCTTTAAAGGAGCAATTACTCCGGTTTGCAAGTTGTCCCATGCAGGATTCAAACCGGTCTATATCACGGTTAATTATGAAGAATCTCAAGTCAACTCCTCAAGTCGCCTTGAGACTCGGGGCTATGATGCCATGGCCCAGTAAATATTGCCAATTTAAAGGCCGTCAGAAAATTGTCGGTTCAAAATAAAGATTCCGATTTAAAATCCGTATCAAGAGACATCTCTCTCCCCCAAAGCTTTCAAGCTCTCAAATCCGGTTCAAACATCCGGCTCAAGGTAAATTTGTCTCTTACAAAGCTTTAAAATCCGGTTCAAACATCCAGCTCAAGGATAATCTGTCTCCCACAAAGTTTTGAAGCTTTCAAATCTAGTTTAAAGTTCCGATTCAAAAAGAATTAATCTCTCGCAAGATTCAAGTTCTTAGAAGATTAAACATGTGTATCCAAAGAGAACTTGCTGCCATGATGCACGGCTCAAACATGGAGAATTAAAGGTTGCCAAAGAGAACTTGCTGCCATGATGCACGGCTCAAACATGGGTATCCTGCCTTACGGCTTACTATATTATGGTCACTTGGGGGCTTCTTTCTCACCGAGCATAGCTGTCGGTACCCTCTTGATCGGCACGATGCCAAAATTTATATGGTCACTTGGGGGCTTCCTGTTCAAACATAGGTCATATTCGAACCAAAGAGAACATAGCTATCGGTGCCCTCTTGATCGGCACACTGCCAATCTCACTAGGGGGCTTATTGATCGTATTCGAATCATAGCTTAACCCCTTTTGGGTCCGACTTGGATCATATTCGAATCAGGGTCGTTAAAACCTCTCAAGGTCATTTGGGGGCTTCCTGTTCAAACATAGGTCATATTCGTACCAAAGAGAACATAGCTGTCGGTACCCTCTTGATCGGCGCAACGCCAAAGTCACTGGGGGCTACATGATCGTATTCGAATCCTAGCTTAACTCCTTTGGAATGGTTTACTGATCATATTCAAATCAGAAACCTTGATTTTTATTTGGTTTAAGTTTTTGCAAACAATCAGCAGGTGGCAATCATCATATATTTGGAAGTATTGGCTTCTAAGGATTGGGTTATCACCCTTACTGCACATGTAAACCGGCAGTACAAATTCAATGTCACAATGGTTATATGTGGGATATTATGACCCGCCCTGCGGAAAATCACCAAGGGATCTTATGATCTACTTGTGTGTAGGATAAGACTACATTTGGGTGGTTACCCACCCTGGCTTTTGACGTTAAATCACCAGGGCATATGTTATTTAAACTCTGTGCAGGATTTATAGAGCTATGACTTACATAAATGATTAAGTTCCAGCCCATCATCAAAGATTGAAATTGGTGTCTCAAAAGGGTTATCAATTTTTGATTTTCTCAAAGGCTATAAGCCGCCGGGTTATAAAAATTACAGTTTACAATGGAGGCGTATTAAATCGTCATCGGCCAAGAGTCGTCGGGTATTTAAACTCCGGGTTTACTTATCAACAGATGAGGTATTCAAAGTCGCTTTAGCGCAATGGCTATTACTTTATCAATGGATATGATTTACTCTACAATGGAAGGAATAGTCCCGAGTCGCTGCAGGCTTACAACCCGGCACTTGGGGGCTAATGTGAGGTCATTTTTGATCAAGTTATTGAAGACCCGACTCATCCCATGGTAATGAGCCAGCCCTTGGGGGATACCAATTGCTCCTGTCAACAATTCAAGATATCCAAATTTTATTCCATTATATTGAAGGGTCCACTGCTTAGTTCGTAAAGCACAAAGTTTTTAACCTTGTGGACGTGGGTTCAAGCCCCATGGTGGTGATTACATCATATGATGTTATCATCAATGAAGTATATATAAAGTCCCAGCTCAATATTATCTTACTGAGCCAGCCCTTGGGGGCTACACGTTGTTGTTCAAGTCTATATGATCATATTTATAAAGTCCCTGCTCATTATTACATAATGACCCGTCCCTTGGGGGCTACACTGGTTGAAGTTTTTATGATTATAAGGCAATTACAAGTCCCAGGTTGCTGCAAGCATGACAACCCGGCACTTGAGGGCTATATATATGGAGTATTCAGTCTTTATTAGTGACTAGGATGAACAACATGGATTTCTTCAAAGTGGCAGTATTTATATTGAAGAAAGTCCTAAGTCATCACTTTTTTCTGCTCAAGACTTGGGGGCTACAGGTAATATGGATATAAGGGAGAAAAACATTATAATTCTCAGTTTTGAGTAAACCAGATTGACCCGACGTCACTAATAACTATGACCCGGCGTCGGCAACATTTATGACCCGGTGCTATCAATATTTACAAACCAGATATTTTGGAAATGATAAACTGGCAAGTTCTACAAGCCGGCTGAAAGTCAGATGAGTATTTCAAGACCAATATTTTTAAGCCGGCGCTTTCGAAGCCGATTCAAGTGGATTATTTCTTACAATATTTCTCTACAAGACACCAATGTCAACAAATTGACTTTGAAGCTGGCCTATTGACCTGGATTTCTCAAAAGAAGTATCTGGATTTTTTACATTGACAAAGTTGAAACATATCTGCTAAAGAAGATTTGCTATGATACCATGGATATGTACATATTAAACAAGGAAATGACAAGGACTTAACGATGATCAAATGCTGGCTCGGAAGAACCTTCGACCCGGCGTGTAATTTATCAAAGTGGTCTTGATTTGTAGGATCAGTTTAACATGGATAAATCCCAATTAAACTGGGGGCTAATGTCGGGGATATACCCTGCGGTATGACCCAGCGGGAAGTGTGACCCGGCTGGGCTTGGCATTTTCATTTGTAACCCACCGGAGTGGCGACTCAAGGATGGCCCTAACGGTGGGTCAGATAGAAGGCTAGGCCCAAAAGGCTGGCTCACGTTTATGATGGGCTGGTTTAAGAGGAAAGGAATAAGGAATATTCTCCTACAAAGGAAGCAAGACTAGGATGTAACGCCCTCAATGCGGCTATATCTCCTACGTGTCGAAGCACGACTTAGAGGCATAACCGCATTGAAAGCAATGTCGCAAGTGAGGTAATCTTCACACAACCCAAGTAATACAATAGGGGAAAAAGATACATAGTTGGCTTACAGTCGCCACTTCACACAATTACATGAATAAAACATTACATCATCCAAATACACTCATGGTCCGACTACGGAACCAAAATAAAAGAAGAACCCCAAAAGCGACAAAGGTCCCCGATCGACCCCAACTGGGCTCCACTACTGATCAACTAGAACGAAACAACATAAAGGACAAGATCTTCATAGAGCTCCTCCTTGAGCTTGGTTGCGTCATTTGTACGGTTCAACGGCACCTGCAAGCTGGTTTTGGAAGTATCTGTGAGCCACGGGGACTCAGCAATCTCGCACCCTCGCGATCAAGACTATTTAAGCTTTTGGGTAAGGTAAAGGTATGAGGTGGAGCTGCAGCAAGCGACTAGCATATATGGTAGCTAACATACGCAAATGAGAGCGAGAAGAGAAGGCAAAGCACGGTCGATACAAGTATGATCAAGAAGTGATCCTAAAACAACCTACGTCAAGCATAACTCCAACACCGTGTTCACTCCCCGGACTCCACCGGAAAGGGACCATCATGGTAACACACGCGGTTGATTCATTTTAATTAAGGTCAAGTTCAGCTTTTCTACAACCGGACGTTGACAAATTCCCATCTGCCCATAACTGCAGGCACGGCTTATGAAAGTTCAAATCCCTGCAGGGGTGTCCCAACTTAGCCCATCACAAGCTCTCACGGTCAACGAAGGAATAGACCTCCTCCCGAGACATTCCGATCAGACTCGGTATCCCGGTTCTACAAGACATTTTGACAGGGTAAAACTAAACCAGCAACACCGCCCGAATGTGCCAACAAATCCCGATAGGAGCTGCACATATCTCTTTCTCAGGGTACACTCAGATTGTCCTAGGTACGGGTAAGCCAGCCCAGAGTTGCCCCTGGTGGCCACCGGCAGCTGACAGGTTGGACCAACACTCAAAGGAGCACTGGCCTGGGGGGGGGGGTAAAATAATGATGACCCTAGAGTCCACGAAACCCAAGGGAAAAAAGAGGCTAGGTGGCGAATGGTAAAACCAATGTTGGGCATTGCTGGAGGAGTTTTACTCAAGGCGAACTGTCAAGGGGTTCCCATTATAGCCCAACCGCGTAACGAACGCAAAATCCGAGAACATAACACCGATATGACGGAAACTAGGGCGGCAAGACTGGAACAAAACACCAGGCATAAGGCCGAGCCTTCCACCCTTTACCAATTATATAGATGCATTAATTAAATAAGATATATTGTGATATCCCAACAAGTAAACATGTTCCAACAAGGAACAGCATCTCCATGTTCCAACAAGGAACAAACTTCAATCTTCACCTGCAACTAACAACGCTATAAGAGGGGCTGAGCAAAGCGGCAACATAGACAAACAATGGTTTGCTAGGACAAAGTGGGTTAGAGGCTTGGTTCACAATATCGGAGGCATGATAAGCAAGTGGTAGGTATCGCAACATAGGCATAGAAAAAGCGCGAGCAACTAGCAAGCAAAGGTAGAAGTGATTTCGAGGGTAGGGTCATCTTGCCTGAAATCCCGCAAGGAAGAAGAACGAGTCCATGAAGAAGACAAACGGACGTAGTCGAACGGTTCCTCACAAACGCGACATTATAGGAACCACCCCGAAGAAGCAACACCGGAAACAAGCAAACAATAAAGTAAACAACCCTCACATAAGCATGGCACGATGCGCAGACAAGTATGATGCATGTCCGGTTTAATTATGCATGGTATGTCAAAGTGCACAAACAAAACTACAAGTTAAGTGGAGCCCCATATGCAATGAGTTGCATATTGACGAAGCACCATAACAATTATTTAGTTCTCTCTCGTTTAGGTACTCAACAGTATTAAATGTTGTTAAACGTGGTAAGAGGTGAAACATAAAGGGATTATCTATCTAACCAATTTAAATGGGGCCGGATATAGCAAACAACAAATCCGGTAAATCCCCATATGCCTTAGTAATTTAATGCAGCAACAATTTTAACCAATCTTGAAGTTTTTATCATGATGCGGATGGCATGAGCAAGTTTTATGCAATTATTATTAAAAGTTGACAAGAGCATTATATGGAGCATATGTCATCATGGCGGAAAGAAAGGATGCCACGACGACGAATCCGAAAATGATGCCACGGCAACATATCGGTTCTGGTAGCTCATGGAGATACCGGTGCAAAAGGAAGCGTGCGGATGTGAGAAACATGCTAGAGATGGTCGGGTGCTCCCGACTACCGGGTTCCCACGGGTTAGTGGCATGGAAAACGAGTGACTATCCGGACACGGTGCAAACACAAGCATCTCATACATCACACAACATTCGTTCACGGGTGTCGTCTCGGGTTATACCTTCAAAGCGTGCAAACGGGACGGTTCGAGTTCGTCGAGGGAAGTAGTCGTTCCGCGATGGTAGAAGAAGTAGTGGTAGAATTGGTCCTCGCCGGTAGTGGTACACGTGCGTTTTAAAGAGGTACTTGACGCATCCGAGGTTTTCGAAGGCGACGGTAGCGGAACTTGGTGAATCCGAGTTTCTCGGAGGTCGTCATCGAACTTGGTCAAATACATGATGTGGGTACACGTTCACTCGACGTCTTCGCCGACGGTAGTTGTACACGGGTCTTCGGCCACGGAAGTAGTCGTACACGTTTTCGTAGAGGTTCGGGGTTAACGACATGGAACTTGACGTCCACGAGGTCTTCGAGGGTCGACGGTAGTGGTACTCGGTCATTTCGAAGAGGTACTTGGGGTATTCGAACTTGCTGGTCTCGTTCACTTGACGGCGGTGGACGAACTTGACGGTCCCCGTCGTCCTGGTACTTGGCGGTAGTGGTACTTGGCGTAAGTCCACGAAGACGGTCTTGACATGCCACGAGCAACAACGCAGTGTACAGATGTAGCAGTGGTCTTGCCGATGTTGTGGCCGGAGCGGGGTGCAGGAGTAGGGCTCTTGGTCTCTGGTCGGCCATGGCGCGGTGCAGGCAGGGTGCGGCTCAGGCTGCTGCTGCTCGTGTGCTATAGCGCAGGCGGAGCCAGTAGCGAGGAGGCTAAGGCAGCAGGGGCACGCGGGGAGGGGGTTTGCGGGCGAGCATCAAGGCACGTGGCAGGGAGCCATGCCACACGAGGAAGAGGAAGCGGAGATCCACGACGCTGACGGAGGAGCTCGAGGTCGAGGGGAAGGAGTCGAGGGGCGCAGGAGGATGGCCAGGGTGCATGAGCGGCAACGGTCACCGGAGCTTGAGGGCGCGGGGCCGCGACGTTTGCGATGGCGGCGGCAGGCCTGGTCGAGGGAGAGATAGGGGTCAAGGACGAGGGGGACTTGGGGCGCCGGCGGCGGCCTCGGGAAGGAGGAGGGACTTGGCGCGGTGGAGGAGGAAGCAGGACGCTGGATCAAGGAGGCGTGCGCGATGGTGTGAGTGGGTGGCGGTGGAGAGCAAGGAAAAGAGACGAGGGAGAGGACGAGGGGATCGGGGAGAGAAGACGAGGTGGGAGGCGGCGCTGGATGAGGACGAGAGGGAGAGATGGGATCGAGAGGGAGAGAAGATGGGCTCCCTCCCTACGCTAGGGTTAGCTGGGGAGTGGGCCTTGGGAGGCCGGCCCAATGGAGAGGAAAAGGGCCAGGGGCCTGCTGGGCTGCTCTCTCTCCTACTCTCTACAAAAACAAAGAAAATAAGAGAAGGGAAAAGAGAGAAGAGAAGGTTAGAGGAAGAATTTGGGCACGGGGATAATTTTCACGGACTCAGAAAAATGTGCACGGTCCGGGAAAATAGAAAAAGGTCAAGTTTGAAAGATTAAATTCAAATTCATTTGAATTTAATTCAAAAGGTTTGAACTAGGATAGGTTTTTCGAAGTGCCCAAAAATGTTGAGAAATTAGGTGGAGCTCCGGAAAATGATGAAAGGACATGTGGCAGAGTTAGAGGCCAAGAGTTGAAATAATAAAAGGCATTGGGATTTTTGCACGTGTGTTAAGGTAATTACACATAATTGGAATAATTACTATAGCTCTCTAAATATCGAGAGGATAAGTTGTAAAGAGAATCACCATGTGAATTCCCTTGATTTAAATGGATCAAAGATCCATACCATTTGTTTAGTTGAGTTTTAAAACGGGTTGCATGATGACATGATGCAATGCACATGATGCAAAGATGAAATGCAACGGACCAAACAAAACACATGACGAAACCCGGAAACCCTGGAAGGCAACTGAAGCTCCGGTCTTGGGGCGCTACAACACTCCACCACTACGAGAGGATCTCGTCCCGAGATCTAGGATGGCACCGGAGGGAAAAATGGAAGAGAAATAGAAGAGGTAAAACTAAGTTGCTTCTTTGACAAACCACTGAAACCAATGAACCTTGAGAGGTTAACCAATTGGAAAGAATAATACAATGGAGATGAACGAAGTTGAAAACACTCCGTTAGAAAAGAGGAACAAGGAACATTACGAGAACTTTGTAGGTTGAAAGACATAAGAAAAGGGTTGCAATGGACAAGAAGTATATGCAAGCACTCCGGTAGAAACGAGATGTACAAGGAAACGATAAGGATCAATTACGCCAACACTCCGGTTAAATGGATTTGCTAGAAAAGAACATGATCTTGGCAAATTGAGTTGATGTGACGAAGAGAGCAACAACACAATGCCTCCGGAAGGAAGAATAGAAGATATATCATTGGAATAACAAAATGGAGAAGAAAATGACAACTTTTGTCACAAAAGAGCTTGAAAAGGCATCCTTAGGAGAAGGGTCGAATGGAATTGTTGGTAAAACCAACAACGAAAAGAGTAAGCTTATTGTGGGCTTATGGAGAACATCTCAAAACTATGAGGTGAAATTCTGCCACTAACGAAACAATAGATTGGCTTGATATCAAGAAGGAGACGAGAAACTTATTCACCGGAAGGATAAAAGAAGAACTTGGGTCATTTATAAACACCATAATTAGCAACAATCCTTAGGGAAAGCTTTAGGTGAAATATAACCCAAGATAACTCCAACAAAGAGATTGATGGATTGAGAAGAGCTCATGCTCGAAGAAATTGATGGGTTAAAAAGATGACTTGAGCGAAGAGAAGATGATGGATTTAAATATGTCACTCTTGGAAAACTTGTGATCCATGAAACACGAAGGGAAATTATCAAAAATGACATAACACCACCTTAAAAATGACATAACGAAAGGAAATCTTGATGAACACTTCGAGAAGGAATTAAATCCTTGATGAAGAACTCCGGTAAACAAAAGAATGGTCAAACGAAAGGAAAGAGAAGTTGAAAACACAAGTTGAATCCTTGAAATGATTAGATGGATCTTCATAACGATATAATTGAGAGAACTTGAAACTCCGGGAAAGAAAGATGAACAAATGAAATCAAGAATATGATGAACCTCCGGAATAGGTAATTAATCACTTGAATAAACAAGAATAAGGATTATGTTATGCGTGTCCTTCACCAATTTAAATTGATGACAAGCAATGGTTTTGGCATACTACTTATTCTCATAGAAAGGATTGAGATAGATATAGTACAAACTTGAGAAGGTCTTCAACGAACCACCGGTATAATTGAAAACAACGAATATATAGATATGATACATGAAGGAAGAAGAATCTTGAACGAACCACCATAGGAATTGCAAATGAACGAATAAAAGATAACGAAACACCAGGAAGAATTGAAAAATGAACGAAGAAGCTAGAGGGGATTTAGAAACATGAGAACGAAGAGATCATGAGCTGATAAGAGAATACTTGAATGATGCGCTAGTAAGATTTAGAGAAAGAGAGCTAAAAGTTGAGAATGAATAAAACCAAAATGATGGCCTTTAGAGGCACAAACTGAAAAGGCTCCTGAATTGCCCCGGATGGGTGAAAAGAATACTCACAAACAATTATGAGAGGATGACATCAAGCTAGAAATGAGAATCTTCACGAGAACGGATAGGATATGGAGGAAAGTTCTTCTTCGGTCTTCAAAATCTGAGAATGATGACGATAAACACCACCAAGAATTGTTGAGACACTCCGGAATAAGAAGAATAGAAAAGTTGAACCAATGATGAAAAGAATTTGAAAGATCTTGGAGAAAAACATTTGACTGATGACAGTTCATTCTTACGTCAAACTTGGAAAAGAATTTGAGAGTAACGCTGAGAAAATAAGAAGAGTCGGGTAAGATCCTGGGAAAAGACCTACGGGTTAGGGCCCACTCAAAAGAAACACCGTAGAACGATTCAAAAGAGAGAAAGCACCGGTAAGATTTAAATGGCTAGAATGAGATAACAACCTCGAAATAGGTTGAACTGATCTTGAATGAAAAGACGAGCCTTCTGAGATATGTTGAGCACTCCGGGACAATTGAATAGCGAGAGGTGAATGATTAAGAATTGCACCGGCATGAGAAAACATTGAAATGAGGAAAGGATATGATCAACAAAGCTTGACTTGGTTCCATCGGAGAAGAAAAGAATGAAGAATGACGAACTTGGAGCTCCATTAGAATCTTCATGAGAATCATCGGATAGAACATTGACGGAAAAGAATGGAGAGACTTCCCATCAATAAGATGGATACTCGATTAAGAAATCTGAGTCCTTGAAGAAAACAAGGGAGGGAGGGTGGGAAAACAAAGACAACTTGGGATGGATGAACGAACACCGTTGAGAAAGCTGAGATTGGATCGTGCGGATGTTGAAATGTTCGGATCCACTTGAAGAGAAACACACCGGTGAAAAGGATTGACATGAAAATCTCAATTATCATGAAGGATTGGTATTCCCATCGAAGTATGAGAACACCATTTAGGGAAGGTATGGAATCAACATTTGACTTCGAAGCAACTAGAATACAACAACTCAAAAGAAAAACAAAGGATTGGCTTGCAGAATTAGCCGGAACAAACACATGATAGAGATTTCGTCCGAAGTTTTCGTGGTGGGGCCTACACAGGCTCAATCGTAAAGCACCATCATGTACAAGGCAGTGCACATGACATACGAAGCGTCCCCGAGTTGGCATAGCCAAGGACTCTTTAAGACACAACGAGACCACTGTAAAACCAACCGTGAATAGGCGGACCACTAGACGTCGAACCCCAATTTCATATCATATATCCGTCAGAAAGATATCCTAAGAGCTACTTGAATTCCCACCTATGAAACTCCCGAAATTTTCCGGTTATGCAATCAGGTGTTGGGGATACAGGGGAAGCATAATATCTCACCCAAAACTAGCAAATCCTACATCCAGCTGTGTCCATCCTTCAACACATAACCAAGAAACCTTCGGAAATCATCTACCTCAACCTTCGAAAAGCATCTGTTATACAAGTTATGGCAATACTCCCGAACTCTAGCCCCAGTACTGGGTGGCGTCGAGGTTATCTCACCAACAACTGCATAAAACTGATTTTCGATGTCGGCGAACTAAACTTAGGTATTCCAGAACTGCAACGATAAAATTATGACGACAACACCTCGGAGCTCAACTCCCCGGGACACTTCCACAAAACCCCTGACAGGAGGCACCAAGACAATGTTCTTGTCATAAAACCATCGGAATGATTCCAAGATACGCGCGTGATCCTAAATTTTTTTAGTGAAATTTGAGAAGGGAAGAGTCAAAACTCTATGTCAGGACACCTTACCAGAGCGATGAAGAGACTAGGAAGTAAAAAGAATTCCTAAACTCTCCGATATATAATTCCTAAATGACTCAAAACATTTTTCTAGACACAACTAGGCTGCTAATAACGATCAAGAAATGGGGCTCCTAAGGTCGGGGAAGGCTCTGATACCAACTTGTAACACCCTCGATGCGGCTATATCTCCTACGTGTCGAAGCATGACTTAGAGGAATAACCGCATTGAAAGCAATGTCGCAAGTGAGGTAATCTTCACACAACCCAAGTAATACAATAGGGGAAAAAGATAAATAGTTGGCTTACAATCACCACTTCACACAATTACATGAATAAAACATTACATAATCCAAATACACTCATGGTCCGACTACGGAACCAAAATAAAAGAAGAACCCCAAAAGCGACAAAGTTCCCCGATCGACCCCAACTGGGCTGCACTACTGATCAACTAGAACGAAACAACATAAAGGACAAGATCTTCATAGAGCTCCTCCTTGAGCTTGGTTGTGTCATCTGTACGGTTCAACGGCACCTACAAGCTGGTTTTGGAAGTATCTGTGAGCCACAGGGACTCAGCAATCTCGCACCCTCGCGATCAAGACTATTTAAGCTTATGGGTAAGGTAAAGGTATGAGGTGGAGCTGCAGCAAGCGACTAGCATATATGGTGGCTAACATACGCAAATGAGAGCGAGAAGAGAAGGCAAAGCACGGTCGATACAAGTATGATCAAGAAGTGATCCTAAAACAACCTACGTCAAGCATAACTCCAACACCGTGTTCACTCCCCGGACTACGCCGGAAAGGGACCATCACGGTAACACACGCGGTTGATTCATTTTAATTAAGGTCAAGTTAAGTTCTTCTACAACCGGACGTTACCAAATTCCCATCTGCCCATAACCGCGGGCACGGCTTACGAAAGTTCAAATCCCTGCAGGGGTGTCCCAACTTAGCCCATCACAAGCTCTCACGGTCAACGAAGGAATAGACCTCCTCCCGAGACATTCCGATCAGACTCGGTTCTCGGTTCTACAAGACATTTCGACAGGGTAAAACTAAACCAGCAACACCGCCCGAATGTGCCGACAAATCCCGATAGGAGCTGCACATATCTCTTACTCAGGGCACACTCAGATTGTCCTAGGTACGGGTAAGCCAGCCCAGAGTTGCCCCTGGTGGCCACCGGCAGCTGACAGGTTGGACCAACACTCAGAGGAGCACTGGCCCGGGGGGGGGGGTAAAGTAATGATGACCCTTGAGTCCGCGAAACCCAAGGGAAAAAAGAGGCTAGGTGGCGAATGGTAAAACCAATGTTGGGCATTGCTGGAGGAGTTTTACTCAAGGCGAACTGTCAAGGGGTTCCCATTATAGCCCAACCGCATAAGGAACGCAAAATCCGGGAACATAACACCGATATGACGGAAACTAGGGCGGCAAGAGTGGAACAAAACACCAGGCATAAGGCCGAGCCTTCCACCCTTTACCAAGTATATAGATGCATTAATTAAATAAGATATATTGTGATATCCCAACAAGTAAACATGTTCCAACAAGGAACAACATCTCCATGTTCCAACAAGGAACAAACTTCAATCTTCACCTGCAACTAACAACGCTATAAGAGGGGCTGAGCAAAGCGGCAACATAGCCAAACAACGGTTTGCTAGGACAAGGTGGGTTAGAGTCTTGGTTCACAATATGGGAGGCATGATAAGCAAGTGGTAGGTATCGCAGCATAGGCATATCAAAATAACGAGCAACTAGCAAGCAAAGATAGAAGTGATTTCGAGGGTAGGGTCATCTTACCTTAAATCCCGCAAGGAAGAAGAACGAGTCCATGAAGAAGACAAACGGACATAGTTGAACGGTTCCTGACAAACGCGACGTTATAGGAACCACCCCGAAGAAGCAACACCAGAAAGAAGCAAACAACAAAGTAAACAACCCTCACATAAGCATGGCACGATGCGCAGACAAGTATGATGCATGTCCGGTTTAATTATGCATGGTATGGCAAAGGGCACAAACAAAACTACAAGTTAAGTGGAGCCCCATATGCAACGAGTTGCATATTGACGAAGCACCACAACAATTATTTAGTTCTTTCTCATTTAGGTACTCAACAATATTAAATGTTGTTAAACATGGTAAGAGGTGAAACATAAAGGGATTATCTATCTAACAAATTTAAATGGGGCCAGATATAGCAAACAACAAATCCGGTAAATCCCCATATGCCTTAGTAATTTAATGCAGCAACAATTTTAACCAATCTTGAAGTTGTTATCATGATGCGGATGGCATGAGCAAGTTTTATGCAATTATTATTAAAAGTTGACAAGAGCATTATATGGAGCATATGTCATCGTGGTGGAAAGAAAGGATGCCACGACGACGAATCCGAAAATGATGCCACAGCAACATATCGGTTCCGGTAGCTCATGGAGATACCGGTGCAAAAGGAAGCGTGCAGATGTGCGAAACATGCTAGAGATGGTGGGGTGCTCCCGACTACCGGGTTCCCACGGGTTAGTGTCATGGAAAACGAGTGACAATTCAGACACGGTGCAAACACAAGCATCTCATATATCACATAACATTCGTTCACCGGCGTTGTCTCGGTTTATACCTTCAAAGCGTGCAAACGGGACGGTTCGAGTTCGTCGAGGGAAGTAGTCGTTCCGCGATGGTAGAAGAAGTAGTGGTACAATTGGTCCTCGCCGATAGTGGTACACGTGCGTTTTAAAGAGGTACTTGACACATCCTAGGTTTCCGAAGGCGACGGTAGTGGAACTTGGTGAATCCGAGTTTCTCGGAGGTCGTCATCGAACTTGGTCAAATACATGATGTGGGTAGACGTTCACTCGACGTCTTCGGCAACAGTAGTTGTACACGGGTCTTCGGCCACGGAAGTAGTCGTACACGTTTTCGTAGAGGTTCGGGGTCAACGACACGGAACTTGACGTCCACGAGGTCTTCGAGGGTCGACGGTAGTGGTACTCGGTCATTTCGAAGAGGTACTTGGGGTCTTCGAACTTGCCGGTCTCGTTCACTTGACGGCGGTGGACGAACTTGACGGTCCCCGTCGTCCTGGTACTTGGCAGTAGTGGTACTTGGCGTAAGTCCACGAAGACGGTCTTGACATGCCACGAGCAACAACGCGGTGTACAGATGTAGCAGTGGTCTTGCCGGTGTTGTGGCCGGAGCAGGGTGGACCTGACAAGGTCCAAGAGGAGTAGGGCTCTTGGTCTCTGGTCGGCCATGGCGCGGTGCAGGCAGGGTGCGGCTCAGGCTGCTGCTGCTCGCGTGCTACAGCGCAGGCGGAGCCAGTAGCGAGGAGGCGAAGGGAGCAGAGGCACGCGCGGAGGGGGTTTGCGGGCGAGCATCAAGGCACGCGGCAGGGAGCCATGCCACACAAGGAAGAGGAAGCAGAGATCCACGACGCTGACAGAGGAGCTCGAGGTCGAGGAGAAGGAGTCGAGGGGCGCAGGAGGATGACCAGGGTGCACGGAGCGGCAACGGTCGCCGGAGCTTGAGGGCGCGGGGCCACGATGTTCGCGATGGCGGCGGCAGGCCTGGTCGAGGGAGAGATGGGGGTTCAGGACGAGGGGGACTTAGGGCGCCGGCGGCGGCCTCGGGAAGGAGGAGGGACTTGGCGCGGCGGAGGAGGAAGCAGGACGCCGGATCAGGGAGGCGGGCACGATGGTGTGAGTGGGTGGCGGTGGAGAGCAGGGAAAAGAGACGAGGGAGAGGACGAGGGGATCGGGGAGAGAAGACGAGGTGGGAGGCGGCGCTGGATGAGGACGAGAGGGAGAGATGGGATCGAGAGGGAGAGAAGATGGGCTCTCTCCCTGCGCTAGGGTTAGCTGGGGAGTGGGCCTTGGGAGGCCGGCCCAATGGAGAGGAAAACGGCCAGGGGCCTGCTGGGCTGCTCTCTCTCCTACTCTCTACAAAAATAAAGAAAATAAGAGAAGGGAAAAGAGAGAAGAGAAGGTTAGAGGAAGAATTTGGGCACGGGGATAATTTTCACGGACTCAGAAGAATGTGCACGGTCCGGGAAAATAGAAAAAGGTCAAGTTTGAAAGATTAAATTCAAATTCCTTTGAATTTAATTCAAAAGGTTTGAACTAGGATAGGTTTTTCGAAGTGCCCAAAAATGTTGAGAAATTAGGTGGAGCTCCGAAAAATGATGAAAGGACATGTGGCAAAGTTAGAGGCCAAGAGTTGAAATAATAAAAGGCATTGGGATTTTTGCACGTGTGTTAAGGTAATTCCACATAATTGGAATAATTACTATAGCTCTCTAAATGTCGAGAGGATAAGTTGTAAAGAGAATCACCATGTGAATTCCCTTAATTTAAATGGATCAAAGATCCATACCATTTGTTTAGTTGAGTTTTAAAACAGGTTGCATGATGACATGATGCAATGCACATGATGGAAAGATGAAATGCAGCGGACCAAACAAAACACACGACGAAACCCTGCAACTGAAGCTCCGGTCGTGGGGCGTTACATAGGACTCCACTTGTAATAGGTTAATCCTAATCCTACTAGGACTAGTCATGTAACCCGCCCCTTCAACATATATAAGGAGGGGCAAGGCTCCCCAAAGAGGGACAAGCAAGAAACAATAATCTCTAGGGCTAGACACAATTAGAGGAGGGCCGGCTTACCGACGACTCTTTCATGAGCATAATGAGATCTAGCCACAAATAGCATGTAGGGCTATTACTGGCTGATGTTTCGCGAGGCCTGAAGTTGTCTAAATCCTTGTCTTGTGTTGCGTCTCTTGATTCCGCTCAACCCCTCTCAAGCTACTACAAAGATGCGTTGACCTCACGACTAAGTCCTCACACTAGGACATCTGCTGTGACAATTCCACGACAGAGGGCAAAGGTCGCCAGAAGGGCGAAGAAGGAGGAGGAGACCGCTACCTTGTTGCAGAGGATGGGCGTCATCATCGAGAAACTTATGGAAGAGAATGCCATGCTTCGCATTGAGCGCAACAGGCTGGTGGAGGAATCCATGGATGCTGCCAAGCAGCGTATTAAGGACATGAAACTGATGAAAGAGATCACCGCCCGCCGCGAGATCTAGTCTCCGCGACCTACAGCGCATAAAGAAAGTAGAGATCAGCGAGCTAGATCGTTGTATGCATCTTCCTTCTTCTTTTGCCCTTGTGTATTTCGGGCGTAGCCGCATGTGGCTTTTTTAATTATCTTCCTAATTATGTAAGAAAATTATTATCCACTCTCGTCGTCCATATACATTCATTAGTCATGCAATAAGTCACAGTAGATGCTATATAGGTCCGTCGGATCTTACATCAAGATCCGTGCAAAATTTTCTTTCCAGATTTTCCTTTTTCTCTCTTAAATCTCAGTCGAGTGAGACATTGCCATGCCATTAAACAGAGGCTCGGGCGCCATTAATGGAGACCTTGGGAGAGAGGTGGACGATAGATGGAGGTCAAAAGGCTCTCCTCCCGATAAGCACGCGCAGGGGTCTGATCGCACGCCTCCCGTTCGCAAATAGCTACCCTGCACGGCGCCTCCTAGCTAATAAAAAAAGGGGACGCGTGGCAGCACGTAAATGGTAAATAGAACGCCCACAGTTTCAATAATACTTGTGTTTCCGATTGTAATGTGACAACACTTGTTCCAAAATGACTTTGTTGATTGTTAATGTGTGCACCTTCGCAAATCGGACAGCAAAATTACCACAGCATGTTGGTGCCATGTCATGACACCAAGCCAAGTTTCATGATTCTCATGCGTGTTTCGGATTTACGGGAATTAAAAAACCAAGTTTCTCAATGTTTCCAGCCGAGCCATGACGCCCAAATGTTTAAATTTCATTCCCATTTCTGGCACGGGACCTAGAACTTTACTCGAGGACGCACATGTGATTTTTCAACCAGCTTTGGTGCACTGGAGCATGTGCTTGTATTTAAGATTTGAATTATGCACACAAAGGTCACATGTTCCCTCTCAGAACCACGAGCCTTCTTGAGAGAAGCTCCGGTTTGCAAGAAATTATACCAAAACTTGTTCCTATTCTGCAAATTTTTTTACCACAGCATGGTAGTACCATGACATGACACCATGCCAAGTTTCATGATTTTCAGGCGTGTTTTGGATTTACAAGAATTTTAAAACCAATCTTCTCAATGTTCTCGGCCGAACACCGATGCCCAGATGTTTGAATTTCATTCCCATTTCTTTCATGGGACCTAGAAGTTCACCCGAGGACACACATGTGATTTTTCAATCAACTTTGGTGCACGAGAGCATGTGCTTGTAGTTCAAATTTGAATTATGCACATTAAATGACTAGAAACTCAATTAATGTATAAAAAAGGCCAAATGAACCTGGAATAATTCCAAAATTTAACAGGGAACTCATATAGTTCTATGTTTCCTTTGTAAAGAAAATCTTGGGGGAGGCAACGTATATTGTTTCGCACACCTATTTAATTCTTGGGTTCTTATTATTTATGCCACTAGTTGTGTATCACTACTCAGGTTTGCCATTAGAAGTTACAACTACTCAAAAAGTGCCATCGATCCGTCAGATGCCTGCTAAAAAATGCAATTAGATATCTAAATAATGCCATTGTTAAGTTAGATGTTTGCTCAGAAATGTCATTAGACATTGTTATTTTCACGTCAAACCCATTGACCATGTTACATGACAAAAATAAGCCGATTCTCACAATGATAAGTTAATGGTGTCCAGCACAACACACCCCTCAAATAAAACTAAGCACCCTGGAATTCTTTGACAAAACTAAGCACCCTGAAATTCTTTGACAACTAAACTGTTGGCTATATGATATTGTACGTATATAATGTCAAGAAACGAGTGGTAGTACTATACCAACTAAAAGATGAAATGTACGAAATATAACAAGAAGAAACATAACATAGTTCTGCTGGGGGCTCAGCGCAACACACCCCTCAAATAAAACTAAGCACACCAGAAATTAAACTAAGCAACTAATCTGGTAGACACTGCATTAGAACCACCATGAGCAACGACACTTCCACCTTACTCGGAGTCCTCGTCCACGTCCTCGACTTCGTCCTTGTCCCTCTTCCTCTTGGGCGATACTTCTTTGCTTGAACCGCACACTTGGCTCTTGTTATTCATCCAACCCTTGTAGATATCGAAACAAAGGTAGCCATCCATTGCAGCGTAGTGGATGTGGTCTATATCTAGTACAGTCCACTGCCATGCACGATGAAACATGTGCGGAGGTTTCTTCAGTTCACCATACGAAGGATGAACCATGGCTCCTACCAGGGTCAGTATTGAAGGCTGATCAAGGGAGGGCACTAGCCCTTCCTTCTGGAGGTCGAAGGGGTCGCCTACAACGAGGCCTATCCGACCCAAGATTTCCTTGTCGTTCCTAAAGTCTAGAGTAACGAATTTGACTCGGCCACCCTTGAGGAACTTCTTAAATTCCTCGCACTCAATGTCAGCATGGCATATGTGGTAGACCAAGCATAAGTCATGCACACAAACCTGGATCACGGCGGGCTTCTTCTTCTCTGCATCCTTTAGTTTCTTCTCGCTTCCCAGGACTATGGTGTACTCAACATCTAGCCCAGCGACCCACTCATCATTTGAGTTTTTGAACAAGCATTTGAAGTGAGCAAGGCATTCTTTCACCATTGCGGAAGAATGGGTGTAGATGACGTCGAACTCATCGTCGGTGATGGTTCTAACCTTGTACTCGCCGCTGATCATGGAGATCTGGGACGCCATGGATTTTGGAGCAGGGTTAGGATTAGTGGAACTGCCGTAATGTGAAAGGACGGGATGACTACGAGCGGTTTATCGATTGTAAAAATATCGAGTGGGGGGCGCGCGTGCGAATGGCAGGGTAGTGGCTTGCCTGGTGGATAAATGGATTCATGCACAGTACTATGGGGGCCCAATTAGATGTCATGTCTACTCGACGCCCAATTAAATGGCTTTCGATGTCATGTCAAGCGTCAGGAAAATTACAGGTGATGCGAAGCTTTCCATTCTCCCATGATACGGGCTCCCGAGAGCCCATGGATCTGAAATCGAACGGTTGCATGGTGTGATGCTAGACCTATGGGTGAATATCCTATCCTGGAGGGTTATTCTGCAAATTTTCAGCAACTTAGCATGCGAACGTTCGATCTCAGATCCAAGGGTTGCTAGCAGCCCGTATCATGGTCGCGCCTACCACGACTGTCGCCTCACTCGCTCGGTCGCGCCCTTGGAGATTTAACATGGTGCATTAGGCTATCTGATGTTGGCATGTCATACATAGTCATCACTTAGTCACTCATACAACAAGGTGAGCTATAAGGTTGCCTATAAGACTATTTTTTTACTTCTCTCTATCTCTTTCTTCGCAGTATTTATTGCATTTGCCAAGGAGTGATGTCTTCCAATGAAATGGTGCTTAGATGAGGTGCTATGGGCATTAAATGGCTTAGCAACTCAAGTCCCCAATGTATAGGTGCTTAGTTTTTTGTTGCTAAGTTTGCTTCATCTAGGTACACGCACTTATCACCATTTCTTCCTGGAGTCACCAAACTAGTCTCTCTCTTCTTAATTAACTTGCCACATCAGACTTTATGCCTATGTGGTAGACTTAGTACGTGTAGGATCAAGAACAATAGTGGGCTATAAGCCCGCTTTACATGGCATTTTTGCATATGTCGGGGAAAGAGGCAAGGAAAAAGTGGAGGAGTGGGCTCTCAAGCAAGCGCCAGCCTCTACATGGTGGAGCATTGGGAGAGGCACCTGTATGGAGGTGGTCAGGAATCGGGAGACTCAAGCCGGTCCTAGCGCCGTAGTTAAAACGATAATGGCAAGTCAAATCACCGGGCCCCACATGTCCAGTAGTAACTCACTGTCAAATCACACAGCCATACATTTGCAGCAGCCTACTCCCTCATCTTATCACATCTCTATCGAACAGACTAGGCGGAACTGCCCGACCTACCGGGCGGGAAAAGCCCCGTCCTTGTCTTTTAAATAGTACAGTATACTAATTTTGTTTCCATGGATTGCACCATGGAGCAAAGCCTCAAGAAAACGGCGGTACACATGTACGGAGTATACAACACGCCCGTCGCGTTTGTGTCGCACCCCAGATGGCCGGTCGGTCTGGAACGCCGCTCTCCGAATGGAACGCGTGTCATATTGCGTTTGCACACACATGTGGGACCGCAATTGAGAACCGACCATAGGCACACTCCCCGGCCCCGCAAGTCGGGTGAGTTAGTAGAAGAGAGAGATGAGCTATAGTACTACTAGATAAGTGTTGTAGGAGTACGTATGTTGGTACCTGGATTATCCGTGCAAGACACGAAAGATCAGTTCGTCCATGACTGTGACCAGACTCAGCATACATGCCTAGATTGGCTATCGTCTACATATTGTGGAGGCTGTGTTGTATAGGGCTGTAGTTCTGGTGATCAATCTAAAAAAAGGTTTCTTCTCATCTCGCAAAATTTGGTGTCATGTGCTTCGGATCACTGCAAGGGTTAAACATCGACAACTGAGTTGGGCTAGTCATTGGGGGCACATGCACGAAGACTACTCAGCTTCCATCTAGGTCAAGCCGGCTATGTTAATTAGGACATCTATCGACAGACCCCTTTTCTCGTACTTTATCTTTAATTTGAGCTTTGATCCTCATCTAGTTTGTCCGTCGGGATTCATCTTGTCTCCTTTGGGCAGTGAGGTTATGATTTCTTGTCATGTGGCATTTTTCGTGTTATATGTTATAATCCGGTGCTTCAGATCAAAATGACGACAGCTGCGCCTCCGGGGCACGTGCAAGAAGACTTCTCAATAGTCATTGCCGAGGTTAAGCCGGCTCCATCTGGTAGACAGAAAAAAGTAGTACTCCACTATATAGGCAGGAGCCTCCGCGCTTGCTTGCTAGTGTTTCTCTGTTCACACTGTCTCGTCCTCTCCACATCTAAACACGATAGCGGTGGCCACGCTCTCTCTCTCTACTCACCGCTCGTCACAGATCCAGCTGGATCCTCTCTGCCGGGGAAGGTGAGAAGGTGCAATGTCCACGCGGTCGTCCTCGGTGATGGCTCTTACCCACTGCCGGCGCGTCCCGATCAGCATGCCTTGCCATTCTCTCACAGGCATCACTGGCGAGGGAGGGCCTCCCACCGCTTCTTCCTCGCTGCCATAGTGTGGGAGATCCGGCCTCCCACCGCCCACCTAGCGACATCCCAGCGACCCTCAGGTATAACTTCCTTTGAAACCGGCCTTGCTCTACTTCCCGAGCTCCTAACGTCGCTGCATTTGTATCTTTTACTATTTCTCAGGCCCCCTCATGTAGATAGCATCGATCAGCTGTTCGAAAACCACCTATTTTTTACTGTTAAGAGGTAAAACTAGTTCATGCACTCGAATCTAGTAGTACTTGGTTCATTCAAGGAAGAAAGGGGGTGGGGGTGGGGGTGGGGGTGGGGGAAGATTTGTTACCTGAATCTAGGACTTGGTCGAAAGAGGAAATAATGGGGGCGAAAAGTAGCAGAGACTGGCTATCCAACTGGTCTCTAGGTCTAATAGGGAAATAAAGGGAACGCAGTACAAACTCAATATAAACCCGATCTATTGGTTGAAAACCGAAAGAAAGTGGGAACTGGGGGACATGTCAACAAAGTAAGTCCAACACTAGATTTGCTAGCCTCACATAGTATAAGGTGGCTATATACCGAACAAAAGTGGGACCAAACCAGATATCCTCTTCTGATGTTTGTTGCCCTGAACCGCTCCACTGGTAAAATGTAGCAGTCGCACTGTTAAAATTAAGGACACGTTAAACCAATGTTGTTTTCAATGTAATGCCTCCAGTAATATGAATCAATGGCACTTTTTTCATGTCCAGCTAAATTTCCCATTAAGATAAGTTGCTTCTTTTCGTTAGATATGCAACTGTCCTAGTCCGCGTACTCTCCAGGAGCTTCATGACCAACCTTGATGTTGCTCAATTTTATTGTAACTAATGAAGAAGAAGCTCTGTGGGTTTCGTTTTTGATGGAAATGGAACCGGGGCTGGAGCCCTTTTCTAAAAAGAAGAAGAAGAAGCTGCTAGCTCATGGGACACTACTTCATTTTACGTGAACTGCACCAAAAGGTCCCACGAATTGAATCATCCATGTTGGTGACTGGTGTCATCCCTTCTACGATGGCGTTGACTGCAGATATGGTTCCCATCACGAGGTATGTTCCTTTTTGGTCTGACCGTTTGCCAAAGATCCTGCATGTTGATCCTGCTCTTATGCTACTGTTTTGGCACTCCATGGTAAAGCAGTAATGTTATTATTTTGCACCTTAATCTAGTCACGCTATCAATTTGAGGCAATGCTTTGGCACCGCTAGTGCAACTGTTTTTTTATATATTGAAAGAGGGGGTTCCCTCTGATTTCATTAAAGAAACCCAACCATAGAGAACCATTCTCCGACAACATCTTAGTGTAAACGGGCAGTTATGCAACTACTACTAGAAGAGACTGAGTACTAGTAGGAGACAAGTTCGCAACATAAGCTAGGCAGGTAGGGGGACGCAGCACCAGCTCGACCAAGTTTGGATTACAACCCAAATGCTACCACAGAAACATCAGGGGGGAAGATAGGGACTGAAAGAGCCAACTTCAGCATCCCAGTCTAAGCACCCCCGGCCTTCATCCTTGCGACGCACGATACACCTTGTTTGCCACCTGCTCGACCCTAGTGTCACTAATAAAATGAAGTAACAATACAATTAAAATAGAGCGAGTGTCCTCTCTATCATTTCATTTCCATTGTAGATAAAGAAAGTGCTTCTCTTTGTTAATGTATGTTTCATCAACTAGTCCCATTGTTAATGTTTAAGCGTTTCTGCAAACTGGGGTGCTTAATTTTAGTTAATCTGCACAAAAATAGAGATTTGAATGTCTCAGTGCCCCTCCTTGTACTACCATTGTACACTAATGTTCATCACTGGCAGAAGGTGTATCGGGGAGACTTGGGACGATTTCTAGTATGAGGCGTGGCGTACCATATCAGGCGTCGCAGGGCCCATCTCACCCTTGCAGCATGGCATACTATGATACTATCGCAATATTTTCTTCTATTTATTTTGCGTGTTTCATCAACTAGTGCCACTATAATGTAATCACGCCTTTTCATTATCTATGCAAACAGGGTTATTCAGCAGCATTTTGGTGGAACTGCACAAATGTATGGATGGAACCAGCATATATGGAGAGTGCGAGGTGTGCCAAGTAAAAATTACCAACACTAACCATGCTCTATGCACGCATTGCCATCCACCACCACTAGTGGGATGTGTGGCGCTCTCTATGGACGGATCTTTGTCGACAGCAAATCCTCTAACCAAATACTAGTAGCTTATATTCGCAGTTTTCTAGGGAGTACTCTTTTCTGAAAGAAGCACCAATATTTTTTTTTATTTGTACACAGTTTCACAACTTTGACCCAAAGGTCCAGAGCTATTTAAGGGTGATTCGCGTAGTACTCGGAGACTGATTGTAACCATGATTTACATTAGCTGTCGCACTGATTGTAAGCATGAGCAGGTGGAAGATTAGGTTTATGCAAAGCTTACCTTAAACCCTACCGTCCTCGAAATCTCCCACTCATTGTCAAACCAAGTAAGGATCTCCTTCAACTGGGCTAACTTTGCCTGGTCGCCGCCGGCGATCTGCCTGATTCGCTTCTGCATCCTCTCCATAAATGTCCTTCTGAGTGGTCCAGTGCTAGCTTTGGAAGATGGGAGGAGAGACAGTGGTCTTGCAATAGATAATAGGGAGAGGCGAGATGCTGGTTTTCGAATGGAAATGATGGAGAGGAGAGGAGGTGGTTTTGCAATGGAGAAGAGGGAGAGGCGACACGGTGGTTTTGGAATGGAGATGATGGAGAGGCGAGGAGGTGGTTTTGCAATGGAGAAGAGGGAGAGGAGCGTGCGGCAGCGATTTAGGATTGGACGAGAGGGCCGGTGCGCTATGACTGGATCAAAATCAAAATCAATTTACCCTTCAATTAAGAAAGTGACCCCACATTAACTAGTCTCCCTTTTATTCTGGGTTATAATTGACCATGATTTTCGCAAATAAAATATACATTATACATTGTAAAAATAATATAATTTGAAAGTACATTCAGATACGAACCAAATGATACAATTTTTGGTGACATGCATTCACATTTTGCTTGTCAAATACAGTACGTGGTCAAACTTTGACCCAAAATACACAAAACAAAAAATACTTCCAAGACCAGCCGCACTCTTCCGCTCTTCTCCTCTTAAACCACTGCCGCTCCTCTCCTGTTCCAATCTAAATCCAGCACCGCTCCTCTCCTCTTCCATTTCAAAACCACCGCCCCTCCTCTCATGTTCCAATCCAAAACCAGGGTTGCTCCTCTCCCGTTCTAAACCAAAACTAGCGCTGCTCCTCTCCTCTTCCATTCAAAAACCACCGCCGGCGAGTGAAGGTGCTGTGGAGAAGTAGATTGATGGAGGAGTATAACCGATACGTGAGGATCGCAGACGGCGACCCTGTGAAGCTAACTAGGATGTTGGAGATACAGTCTTGGTTTGACAACAAGGACCAACTAGCGGCGAAGGTGACATCCATGGCCAAATATCTGCAATAGAGCGAAAAGGAGGCGATACTCCCGGAGGGAATCGCACAGGAGTGCATAGAGCTGCTCCTCTGGGCCATGGAGCAAACAGATTCACCGAATCCGATCGTGAGGGAGCGGTGGTGGGAGTATCGATCCAAGATGGAGCATCCACCAGAGATTGAAGGATCGAGCATCTACAGGGTGCCGTTTGTGAGGTGTCGTGCCAGAGCAAGCCGGTGGAGTCTTCGTCGACCAAACCCAACTGCAAGAGGAGAAAAATAGTTGGCCCGACGACGCTTCCCCGCCATCCTCTCCATCACCGTTCACATCGTCTCACCGGGCGGCTGTCTGCCGCTGAGGAATAGGAGGGATTGCCCCCCCAGACCAATAGTCGGGCAGGTTGTGAATTGTCAGGAGGAGCTTAGGGCTGTTAGTATTTGCATGTTGTGAATTTTGTTTTGTATTGTGCATTTTGAGAGCACTTTCAAATACGAATGTCTTTTGTATTTCAGATTTGTAGTATTGAGGATATGAAGTATTTTATGAATTCTATAGATCTATTTTAGCACTTAAAATGTAGTTTCATAGGAGTATAAAAGTGCAGACAATGTGATTCTCAGAGAAGAAACTGCAAGTTTTAGTTTTAGATAAGAAACTCCAAGTTCGGTTTCAGATAAGAAACCGCAACTTTCAGAGGCAGAGCATTTATGTTAACACGGCCTTTTCAAACAGTGTTAACATGATGCTGGAAGTTTTATTCATGGTCAAAACTAGAAGTAACAGCCAGTTAACATCATGCTGATCAACATTCATGCATAGCACATCTTCATATGATGCACAGTCAAAAAGATATGCTATTTTCAAAATGCCCACACAATGTCGAGTGTGCGAATAACAGAGAAAACAAGGGACGGAGTTTTGGCAAGTGTTGGACGTGGTGTGCGTTGATGACAATTGGGACCCACATGTCAATAAAGGCAGATGCAAAAAATTTGGAGATATTTTCTCTGCACAGGTGGAATCAAACCCGGGCGGAAGAGCTGTCGGGTAGTGTCACTCGGCCACTTGGCTAGTTCAGTTGTTTCGTTACTAATAAGGCACTTCCTTAGGTGGTCGGATCTCCTCCTGCGCCTTTGTGTGCTCGCCGCGACGCTGCTGTCTGCCATTGTGAACATGCTGAACAAACGAGAGGAATCTCGAGAGGACTATACGTGGAGAGGCGGACAGTCGGGACCCACCAGGTCTATGGCCGTACGCAAGCAAGTGCCTCATCGAAAAAATACTTCCTCCTAATGCTATACTGACGTTGGGGCCCACGGGTTTGTCAACATAGTTACATTTGTTTTAGGTGCTTCAACGTAGTTACTATAGGAGATAAATTCACAACGAAGCCGGGGAGCTGGCAGGTATCATTTATTATCACTAGGGCAGCAAGTATCAACTGGGTTTTGGGCTACCCTGTCTAGGCTTTCTTTTTTAACATGCGCAACCCACGACCTCGGATCCGGCCTATGGACCTCCCATCTGAGGTTTTATTTTTCCTGAAACATCGGCAACCCAATTTATATATATTTTTGAAGAAACCGTAGAGGTCTGTTTTATTTTTCTATATAAGAATAGGAATCTCTGGTCCAACTTATGTTCCCCTTCTAACTATATTATATATATTTAAATTATTTTATATGTTATTATATATTATTTTTATTGTCATCATATATTTAAGAGATACTTACATATGCAAGAAAACAATATCCCACATCTTATTAACTTATAAAGATAATTTCTTAACAATAAAATCCTGGATTTTTTTTGGCAACAAAAACCCTGGTGATTGTGTACAAAAGCTTGGTAAGATTTAAGGACCAATGTAATAAGAAATCACTTATTATTTAAGTATATATATATAACAAAATGCTCAGCCCCTGTTTATTTTTTGATAACATTGCTGTGCCCACCCCAACATTATAATTAGAATCAGCCCAGCAAAATCGTGTATTTCGAGAAAGGGCAAATGGCCTGTAATTTTTTAGGAAAAACATGAATGGGACGCATGGACACTACATTATTTGTTCACCCAGCCCAACTAATGGACTGTAATTCAAAAAAAGATCAAATTGACTGTAAATTCTACCCCGCAAAAAACTATAAATTCTGAAAAAATGGGTTGAATACGTGCCACATTTTTGGAGGCTGAAATGTGGGCCAATAGGTTGAAGCCAATGCAAGTCATTGTCAACTTAGTCAACAAATGATTCTGACATCGTTAGCCATTGGATTTACATCCAACGACCGGCATCCATCTTCAATCTCTCGTCTTCTTCCTCCAGCACCGCCGGGACCACCTGTTTCCGCCTCTTGCTACTAGCAGCTCTGCTTAGCACGCTTCGCTGTGAAGTGCTACTCCACCGTTGGCCAGGCCATCCCTCCACCCCTCCACACCTCCTGTTCTTCTCCACCAACTGCTGAACCACACCACACCAGAACCAGTTAACCCTCATACACCTCTCCGTCTTCCCATCTCTGGCTCGTTGCTATCCGGGACCTCGCCATCGTCCACCATCTTGGATGCACTCGGCGCGGAGTGGTCAACATGGTCAACGAACGACACCATCGGAAGTAGACTATGCGTGGAGCGGCTGACAGCTGGGTCTATGGCCGCACGCAAGGAAATGCCTCCATGTTACGCGCAAAATAATGATTCCTCCATGTGACAGTTGGGACCCACCAGAAGGGCCTCTGTATTTCGCGAAAAAAAACGTTCCCACCGCTGACAGGTCAGACCCACCACTATATCTTCGCACGCAAGGAAGTGACTCCTTATTACGCACAAAAAAATGAATACCCCCTGCTAGCTGGGACCCACAATAGTGGGAGGCTGACTTGTGGGCCAACTAAGTTGACGGGGACAGAGGGCTTTGTTAACTTAGTCAATACGAACGATTCTAGCTCCAGTGACCGTACGATGTCCATCCAACGACCATAGTGCTTCTTCAACCTCTTGTCTTCTTGCTCCAGCCGACCAAAGCAGCGCCGGTCGTGCCTCGTGCTCCTGCCTCCCATGGCCAGCTGCGATACCGCGGAGGCCTCACCGCCCCCTACTACTCCCACCGCTGGCCATGCCATCCCTCTACTCACCCACATCCCCTGTTATTTTGCGGCGATAGCAGCCTCCCACCGCAGCGAACTAGTGAACCCTCATACTCCTCTACGCGTGGGCATCCACTGTCGCGTCTTCCCCGGATCCGTGTCGTCCCCTTCATAGGCCTCGCTGTCGTCCACTGCCCTGGTGCTCTCGGCGCGGCGTGGTCAACGTGGTCAAGGAACGGCTTCCATCGGACGTGGACTGTATCTGGAGAGGCTGACAGCTGGGTCCACGGCCGCATCAAGTAACAATTCTTTGTGGGATCAATTCATCTTTATCATTAGGAACAATAGTAATACCTCCCTTCTTAGGGACACAATGGACAGGACTTACCCACTGACTATCAGCAACAGGATAAATTATGCCTGCCTCCAGAAGCTTTAGTATTTCATTTCTTACCACTTCTTTCATCTTAGGATTTAACCGTCGTTGGTGATCAACAACCGGTTTAGCGTCTTTCTCCAATTTTATTTTGTGCTGGCATAGAGTGGGACTAATGCCCTTAAGATCATTAAGAGAATATCCAATAGCGGCACGGTGCTTCTTCAGAGTTTTCAACAATCTCTCTTCTTCCTGCTCTGAAAGGCTAGCACTAATAATAACAGGATATATGTTCTTTTCATGAAGATAAGCGTATTTAAGAGCATCAGGTAATGGTTTAAGCTCGAACACGGGATCACCCTTGGGTGGAGGAGGATCCCCTAAAATTTCAACACATAAGTTGTGTTTCAAAATAGGTCCCTGTTTAAAGAATACTTCATCTATTTCCCTTCTTTCACTCATAAACATATCATTTTCATGGTCTAGCAAATATTGTTCTAATGGATCATTAGGAGGCACGGCAATAGAACCAAGACCAATAATTTCATGTTTACTAGGCAATTATTTATCATGGGGTTGTCTACGAAATTTAGCAAAATTAAAATTATGAGACATATCCCCTAAACCAACAGTAACAATATCCTTTTTGCAGTCTATCTTAGCACTAACAATATTCAAGAAGGGTCTACCAAATATAATGGGACAAAAGTCATCTTGTGGGCAACCAAGAACAAGAAAATCAGTAGGATATTTAACTTTCCCGCACAAGACTTCAACATCTCTAACAATCCCGACTGGTGAAATAGTATCTCTATTGGCAAGCTTAATAGTAACATAAATATCTTCTATCTCAGCAGGTTCAATATCATGCATAATTTCTTCGTATAAAGAATGATGTATTATACTCGCACTAGTACCCATGTCACATAAGCCATGATAGCAATGATCTCCTATTTTAACAGAAACAACATGCATGCCTATAACAAGTCTACGTTTATCTTTAGTATCGGGTCTAGCAATTCTACCAGCTTCATCACAAAAGTAAATAACATGCCTATCAATATTATCGACCAAGAGATCTTTAACCATAGCAACACTAGGTTCAACTGTAATTTTCTCAAGGGGTTTAAGTGTTCTAGCATTATTCTTACGAACCACCGTTGAAGCTTTAGCATGATCCTTTATTCTAATAGGGAAAGGTGGTTTCCCAATATAAGCGGTAGGAACAATAGGATCAACATTATAAGTGATAGTCTTTTCTTCAACTTTAATAGGTTCAATTACCTTTACTTCAACTAGTTGAATGCCCGTGCGTTGCAACGGGATGATAAAAAGACATATAAACACACATTAGAGAGTTGTTCTAAATCAGAAATATGTGTCCAACTTGATTGCACATGATTTTCATTCCTAAGTGACAACAACTTCGCCACTTGTTTTACCTTGTACCGAAGACGGGGCAAACATTCGATGGCTTAATGTGGTTCAACCCATGAAAACATCACACTACTAATAAATGCTCCCTCTGTCCCATAATATAAGACATTTTGCAAACTAACATAATTTGTGAAAACATCCTATATTGTGGGACGGAGGGAGTAGATTACTATTGAAATCACATGTGATGCTTTACATAGATTTGAAGTTGTATAGAGAATGGGCCCGTGAAAACATCACAGAAGTAATAAATAGATTATATTGGAAACACATGTGATGCTTTACATAGATTTGAAGTTGTATAGTGAATGGGCCAGTGAAAACATCGCACAAGTAATAAAATAGGTTTTTAGTTGTATGAGAAATCGATAATATAACCAATTTGAAAAAGAGGGTATCATAAATTTGAACCATTTATAGAAGAGCAGCTAGCATTATTATTTACTACAAATATCGGGACACAGAAGCATGAATCTTAATTGTCTCAGTTATATTTTGTGCTTGGAGTCTCAGTATCATAATTGAAGTTCCGAATCAAGTTAATTGAAAAAATAGCTTATGAATAACATTAAGTCCATAACTTCTAGAATTCATTGTCAGTGCTATGGGAATGACTCTAGAAAAGTTCAGTAAATATGGCTTAAACATAATAAATGAAGCGTACAAACATGCCAATGATTTCTTTGATATCAAATAAGGCACAAATAATGTTGCCCTATGTTGCCCTAGAACATAAGTACATTCCATCTAAACGTGTGTGTTGACATACATGATACATGTCAAATGCTCCCTCAGTCCACAAAAGAACTGCTTTGTTTCTTGCTCTGGCTCAGCTCATGCGACCAGTCTTGAACTTTGCTGTACAAGTCAGACCAGAGCCTGAGCACTCATAAAACCAGAGCCTTTTTTAGCTCCTTGGCGTAGTATATCTTCACATTGTCATAAAGTGGCATGTGTAAACATAACATGAAGCATCAGGAGGATATTATGATAGTTCACAAGAATATAAGTTAAATGAGATGAGCAGGTTTACCTATGTCCAGCACAACTTGGCTTCTGAAAATTTTCTCCCACCAAAACACCGGAAAGCAAGTCACTGCTAGAGTATGGAATTTGCTTCTTAGAAGCATTAGATGTGTGTTCAGAAGCTCATGCAAAGAAGAGATCAATAAGAACCTGGGGAAAAGAATAGCCTGAGGAAAAGAAGAGCCATCAAATGAATTATACAAGTATCTCACTGGAATTGTTTCTTTTTCTGACCACAGAAAACAACTCACTCTTGAATGTCCTACACGAAATGAAACTATTTACAAATATAACTTCAAGAAGCTAAGCTGCTAAGATGTACTGTAAGAGAATAAATGACATAACAGGCGTCCCTCATAGCTCAAACACATATGTAATTCAGAGATTTTCTTCTTCCTCTGAGACAGCAGGAAAGCAAGAAATACACTATGTATTCTTCATGGAATAAAAAATGTCGAAAGCGACTAAGCTCGTTTCAGTTAGTGGGCATATGAAGAATATCTTTTGGTAAGAAATATGTGTTTACAAAATCAATTGTAAAAGAAAGTCATTATACAGAAAAATAACATTCCCTTGATAACTCTAGAAATTCAAAAGTTTATCAGGCAATTGAGATCAGTCATACAGAATCAAATGAGCTGATGGTTAAGGAAAACACAAAAATGGAAGGCGCAAGAAACAAATCAAATGGTTTCATGAGAAAACCTTGGATATATTGCAACACATGGAAAAAAATTAGGAGATTAAGTTATAGAAACAATTCTAGCCATAGGATAATTGGGTAGATTCAGCGAAAAGGAGAAAAAGAAACCAAGATACTAAACACATCCACTGTGAAGTATTAAAGTCTACAGGAAGAGCCAAGAACATATAAATGGTACTGGATGGTTGCATGAGAATCTGAGCATGTGTATCCCTGGTTTTAGAAAGCAAAAGTGTGCTACTCAATGCTACTCTTGTTCACTGTACATCAATCTAAACTAAACACTTTGACTTGAAAGGACTTGAAACATGTCTACTTCATTGCCGAATTAGTTAGTCTTTAGTTTAGATTAGTGAGCTATCACAGAAATATTGTCTTGTGTCAGCATAAGTTCCATTGCATAGTAATTAAGTGATGTTGGCTATGTGTTCGTATTTCATCTTAAGACTGAAAGTACAGTTGTGTCTCGCTTCAACAGACATGCTGAAGAGGAAGATTGTAGTTACCAGTGCTGCCTTGTAGTACTTATAGATGTCCTCCATGTAGTTGACAACATCTGGTTCATTGTGGCCATCGAGCTTGTTGATATGATCCACGTAGGTATCTTGCCAATAACACGCAGTCAGACTTCAAATTTGTAATAATGGTGTCCTCCCATATCGCTGGTTTACAAGGGGAAAATACAACAGTCTCGCTTCCATTTCCTAACAAAAATAGTTGGCCAGATAAAATTTCATAAATAGTATCCTTAAAAATAGATAACTAATTTTAATTCCACAGGAAATAATCCTTGTAGAATGCATACAAGCCATAATCCAGCCTATCATTTTATAATAATGTGTTCAGCAACTTTAGTTGTGCTATTACTGACACATGTTTCATATGGTGAATAAGAAACTTAATGAGACACCTGTTGTTTGAGGATGAAAGTGTTATTTCACTCCATGGAACAATTGCTTCAATTCTTTCAAAATGGAAGCATACATCAAAAGGCTTCAGAACACGAGAGGTCAACATACTCTAAATCAGTCCGTACAATTTAAAATCTACATTCAGTGTCTACCACCATGAAATTGCAGCTAGAAGCCAGCAAGTACGCTACAATGACTGAGAACTTGAACGATTGAGGGATAAAGAAGAAAATTGTAAAGAACTAACCTCTAGTTGGAAGGGCACGAAGATGCCAACTCCTTCTCTGCTATATCTTCCTTAATATCTATTCGAGTGACCATGTATGTTCCAAAGTTAAAGATAAAAGAAATTTAAAAATATGCAAATTGGCACACATATGCCTTCCACTGAACATATGCAACCCATATCTGTAAAAAAATAGAAATTTAGTACATGTTCATAAAGAAGAAGTAACAACACATGGTGGTCTCAATATCCAGTGTCTCATGTTGGATACATTTTTAAATATGTGCAGTTTCACATCCGAGCAGAACAAAATTAATTGACAGAGATGTGATAGCTCTAAATAGCTAAAATGGCTCACAAAATCTTACAAAACAAAAACTATGAGATTTTCTTGACAGACTACTATGTATAGTTCTCCTGTGATACAATCCTAGACCACACAAATGCCTTGTATTAAACCTAAAAGGTAAATGCTCTAAATAGGATTGTAGGAGAAAAGAAGAATAAGTAGATCCGGGATGCAGTGGTGTGAATGCACAATGTATGTGGGATATAGAGCTCTTTGCTATATAGATAAAAACTCTAATGGTAAACCTCGTGAATCCTGATTCACTCAACGTACACAAGTTGTAGGGCTAATAATGGGCTCGTCTAGAAGGGACATTTCACTATTTGTGTCCCCTTTTTTCATCCAAATGGTAAATTACAATGTTTTATGCAAATAATTTATAGAAGGATTTAAGAACACACAAGTTAATTTCATTCTTGGAGAGGTGCAGACTGCAATAAAGGGAGCTGGCATTTGTATGGCGTTAGTTTGCTGGTATAACCAGCTAGAGTTAATCATCTGTTTTACAGTAAAATTTTGGGCATAATAAGTGTTATCTCCAATAGATTGAAGATGATAGACATCAGAATCCTTACCGGACCGCGCTTTGCAATTCGAAATGAAAACCTCCACCCCGAGGATCTTGCAGACCCTTATTCAAGCCTGACACAACGTAGGTGCTAACCTGAGCCGATGCGTCCGTGCAACAAGTGGACCAGCGGAAGGATGAAGGCCCCTAACGGACGAAGACCTGCAGGAGGTGGTGCGTGGGGGGACCCGGCGGCGTGGCTTTCGCCTGGAGCCGATGTGGCGGTGGGATGCGACCGCTCTCCCCTGAGCTGAGCGCGGCAACATCCACTGGAGGCATTGAAGGCTGCGCTCGGCAGCGCCGCTTGGGTGCACCGAGAACTGCTCATGTTTGCAGAGAACAACGACCCAATATGCAATCGTGTCGGTGCCAAGGGATTATGAGGGAGGTGGTGGAAGAGGAGGATGTCTCCTGAAGGGAAGAGGGCGAGCGGGTGTGGCCGAGGTCCATTACCACCTCCACCAGCATGGGGAGATCCGGGTGGTCCTTCGCCCACCACCAGAGATCCCCGAGGAGAAGCTCCAGTGGCCTGCACAGCTCCTCCTTGAACCCCTCTGGCCCGGCGGACTTGCATTGCGTGGTGCGCACGGGAGCATCGCCCCGGCGGCCGCAGCGGAGGGAGAGGTGGCGAGCGGTGGCTGGGCCACACGTCACGGAGGAGAAGCGGCGGGTGTAGGGACAGGAGAGGGCGGGATGGGGTGAGGGAGAATCGGAGGTGGAGGTGGGGCGGCGGCGGCGGCAAGCGCGTGCCGGTGGAGGGAAAGAGTTCAGGACGGGGAGGAGTGAACAGTTGTGTGGAGAGTGAAGTCATGCGTTGGGTTCGTGGGTTCCAACCGGCTCGTATTTTCTTTATGGGGAGGTGGGATCGTACGAGCGATTTTTTTGGTGCGGGATTGAGGTCGAACCATCACGACGTTCGATTCTCCTTTAATAGTAGAGATGTGAGGATGATATTTAAACCACTTATCCTTAGGGAGATCAACATGAGTAGCAAATGATTCACAGAAAGAAGCTACTATCTCAGAGTCAAGTGCATATTTAATGCTATATTCACGAAAAGCATTGGTATCCATGAAAGATTTAACTCAATCAAACTTAGGTGTTATACCAGACTCCTTACCTTCATCGAGTTCCAAATCTTCAGAGTTGTGTTTAATTCATTCCAATAAATCCCATTTGAATTCAATAGTCTTCATCATAAAAGAACCAGTACAAGAAGTATCGAGCATGGAGCGATTATTGAGAGAAAGCCAAGCATAAAAATTCTGAATAATAATTTTTCTTGAGAGCTCATGATTGGGGCATGAATATAATATTGACTTAAGCTCCCCCAATCTTGAGCGACACTTTCTCCTTCGCGAGGCCAAAAATTATATGTATAATTACGATCATGATGAACCAGATGCATATGATAAAACTTATGATGAAATTCCAATTTCAATAGCTTGTAGTTCCATGATCCAATATCATCACATAGCCTAAACCATGTTAATGCATTTCCCTTCAAAGATAAAGGGAAGACCTTCTTCTTGATAACATCCTCGGGCATACCTGCAAGCTTTAATAATACACAAACTTCATCCACATAGATTAGGTGAATATCAGGATGTAATGTTCCATCTCCTGTAAAAGGATTAGCCAGCAGTTTCTCTATCATACCTGAAGGAAATTCAAAGTAAACATTTTCAGAAGGTTTAGTAGGTTAAGGAGCAACTCTTTTCTCTACTGGTCGGGGTGAAGATACCCCAAACAAGCCCCTCAAAGGATTTTTTTCCATAGTAACAAGTGATAGTAAATTTCAGCACACTATATAAATTTTTCCTTACCAAATCCCACTTACCAAAGGCGCTTCACTCCCCGACAACGGCACCAAAAGAGAGTCTTGATTTCCCACAAGTATAGGGTATCTATCATAGTCCTTCCGATAAGTAAGAGTGTCGAACCCAACGAGGAGCGGAAGGAAATGACAAGCAGTTTTCAGTAAGGTATTCTCTGCAAGCACTAAAATTATCGGTAATAGATAGTTTTGTGATAAGGTAATTCATAGCGGGTAACAAGTAACAAAACTAAACATAGTTCAGGAAGGTGGCCCAATCCTTTTTGTAGCAAAGGACAAGCCTGGACAAACTCTTATATAACGGAAAGCGCTCCCAAGGACACATGGGAATTATCGTCCAGCTAGTTTTCATCATCCTCATATGATTCGCGTTCGTTACTTTGATAATTTGATATGTGGGTGGACCGGTGCTTGGGTACTTCCCTTCCTTGGAAAAGTATTCCACTTATGATTAACCCCTCTCGCAAGCATCCACAACTACAAAAGAAGAATTAAGGTAAACCTAACCATAGCATGAAACATATGGATCCAAATCAGCCCCTTATGAAGCAACGCATAAACTAGGGTTTAAGCTTCTGTGTTGGTGTACTAGAGTAGGGGTACCCTAGTATCCCGAACTTGTGCACGGGCAGTTGCAGCGCCGCGCGGCAAGGCTTGCCGGACGACCGCCAGAGTTCTCCGTGGGTTCCTTTGGAGCCATTCGAGAACAAAGCATTCAAGATGAAGAGACAAGGCCCCGGCAAGAGGATCTTGCCGGGAAGAGACAAGGCCCCGGCAAGAGGAGCTTGCCGGGAAGGCCAACCACAACACTTCAAGAAACTTGCCGCGACGCATCGCACGTCCCGGCAAGGTCCCGTGAGCGACAAGATTCCGGACTCGACAAGACGACGACCCCGACAAGGTACTCGCCGGGGCCCGCTGCCACTCTGTACCCACGCTCCAGTGCACCCACCCGCGTGTCGCCATGAGGCTTCCTCAGGGGCGCGTGGCGGGAGCCTGTGCAGCCAGGGGTACGCGGTGGCAAGCGGAGATGAAGAGAAGGCCATCGCGGCAAACGGTGGCGCTCCTAACGGTCACTTTTTGCACTGTTTAGGCAACTCAGACGGGCATTCAATGACCTTGTCCCCTGCCGTCAGAGTTAGGTAGGGT
This sequence comes from Triticum dicoccoides, assembly GCF_002162155.2. NCBI lineage: Eukaryota > Viridiplantae > Streptophyta > Magnoliopsida > Poales > Poaceae > Triticum > Triticum dicoccoides. The sequence goes on along the minus strand of NC_041390.1, from coordinate 378,817,311 downwards.
GCACTGTGTCCACAGTAGCGGTAGCTGCACCTACCGCATCCTTTTCCATTTTTACCCTTCTAGTCTACGTTGCCACCTGTCGGTGACCCCTTGAAAGTATAAAAGGAGGCCCAAGCGCAACGTAGAGGGGGTTCGGCTCATTCGAAACATAAGGAACACTCTCACGCTCGGTCTGGCAGCGTCCATCGCTCCCGAGCAAGAATTCAATACACACAAACAAGCAGCAGTAGGGTTTTACGCATCCGTGCGGCCCGAAGCTGGGTAAAACTGCTCGCGTGTACTGCCTCGATCCGCTCTTTGCGCGGCCTCCGCCCCCCTCCGAACCACAAAGGGGCCCGGTCCCCATAGGTGTTGGTGGATCAGTTTCCCCGACATCTTTGGCGCGCCAGGTAGGGGGCGTCGAGATTGTGCGAACCTGATCCGGCGTGCACGCGAGCTAAATCTTCATCGTCTTCATCGACATGCCACCGAAGAAGAAGGACTCGGAGGCAGCTGTTCCATCTACGTCGCTTTCACCGCCTCCGGAGCAAACGGGTGGTGGAGTGGACGCCGGCGGAAGAATGGGCGTCGCCGAGGGAGCCCTCAGTGCGGCCAAGTCCAAGGACAAGGCGGCACAGACCTCGGCATCCATGCGCGCACCGCGCCCCTCTCAGGAGGCGCGGGACCAGCAGCGTCATGGCGTTCGCAGCGCCATACGTCCGCTGGGCCAAGATCAAGCTGGTGGTTCTCGTGGCGCTCAAGACCAACATGCACGTCAACATGCTGGCTTGAGCGAAGTACGGTCGCCTGGATGGGGCACTGCTCCTTCTAACGTGGTTAGGAGTCCGAGCACGCCCCACTCCTCGCACCGTTCACCTCCGCCGCCCACCACTCCAGCAGAAGCCTTGGCGCGAGCTCAACTGCTCCTAGACTATCCTCCGACGGCGGACAAGACCGACGAATGGAGGGCCATTATCCAGAGCCTCATCGGCTTCGCCAACGGCGACACTGCGCGGCAACCAAGCACCTCACTGCCGCGGCAGGACAGCCGGACGCGAGCCGATGGCAACAAGACCGGGGGAGGTGCGACTTCCATGCACTCTCCACTACGAAGGCCAAAATCGCCGACTCGTCGGGTCCACCCCGACAGCAGCTCCACCGCGTCATCGGACCCACGAGCTCGTCGCGACCAGCGCCAAGTTCTCCATGAACGACAACAAGAAGATGCTCGAACCCGCATCGAGCGCCGAAGAGAAGCGCGACGTCAATTCGACAAGCGCGCTGGGCCCTCTGTTGACATGCATGCGCCAGGGGAACCAGGCAATCTGCCGTACGCGGTAGGTTGTCCTGCGTTCACCCGTGAGCTGCGACAAGTCCAGTGGCCCAACACAAAGAATTTCAAACCAGACGTACCAGAGAAGTACGACGGCAAGACGCATCCATCAGAGTTTCTCAGCATCTACACCATCGCGGTGCAGGCTGCCGGGGGACGGGACGACAAGATCCTTGCCAACTACTTCCCGCTAGTACTCAAGCCCAATGTCAGGTCCTGGCTCATGCACTTGCCGAACAATTCCATCTCCTCTTGGGCAGATTTATGCCATCAGTTTGTCGGCGCCTTTACAGGCGGCCACAAGCCACATGGCCAAGAGAGCGATCTTCATCTGCTCGCCCAGAAGGAAGGAGAGCCACTGCGCAAGTACATTCAGAGATTCAGCCGTGTACAGCACAACATCCCAGACGTCCACCCCGCCGCGATCATCAGCGCATTCCATCAGAACGTGCGAAACCAAAGGATGAGGGAGGAGATGGCGATGTGTAAGATCAGAGACGTCAGCGAGCTTTACGCCCTGGCCGACAAGTGTGCACGCGCTGAAGAGGGGAGGAGGCTCCCCGGAGAGAGTACAGCAGCAGGAGGATCCGACAGTGAGGATGCCGCCCCGACAAGGAAAGGCCGGCGGCAGAACAACAGAAGGAAAAAGGGCAAGGAAGTGCTAGCTGTCGAGCAGACCGGCAACGGAGGTGGCGCCAAGGAAGCTAAAGCTGGTGGCTCCGACAAGGAGGCCCAGCCTGTGGCGGACGCCGACAAGCAGGACAGCTCCGGCAAGCAGTATTGTAAGATTCACCGCACCAAGGGTCACGATCTCCAGAACTGCAAGAAAGTCGAACAGCTTGTTGAGCAACAGAAAGCTGAGTACGAGCGGCGCGACAAGGAGAAGGCCCAGGAAGGAACTGGTGGATCCGGCAAGAAACATCCCGGCCGAGGAGGACGCCGCGGCAAGGCCAAGCAACGGCAAGGAGATAGGCCTCCCCGTGGCCGCGACAAGGATGAAGACAACGACGATGACGAAGACGTGGATGATGATGAGGCCGATGAGCAGGAATTTCAGGAAGCTACAGAGGTCCTGTGCGTCGATGGTGGTGCTTCTCTGCATACGTCGCACCGCCAACTCAAGCAGTGGATGCGGGAGGTTAATGCAGCGGAACCATCCGTAGAGTCACGCAAGCCTCTGAAATGGTCCAGCACGCCTATCATCTTCGACATTGAGGATCACCCTGATCGTGTAACTACGGTCAGGTGCTTGCCGATGTTGGTTTCACCAACTATCCGCAACCTCAAGGTCACGAAGATGCTAGTTGATGGCGGGGCCGGCTTGAATCTGATCTCCTCCGCGGTCCTTCAGAAACTCCAGATCCCTGACAGCGAGCTCGAGGAGACCGGCACATTCCAAGGAATCAGCTCGGGAAGAAGCAAGCCGAAGGGAAAGATCACGCTGCCGGTCACATTTGTCAGCGAGCTGAATTTCAGAACTGAGAGGGTCACATTTGACGTTGCCGATTTTCCATTGCCCTACAATGGGATCCTTGGCCGTCTAGCGCTCGCCAAGTTTATGTCAGCCTCTCACTATGCATACAACATGCTCAAGATGTCAGGCCCGATAAGTGTCATCTCTGTCCCCGGCGACAAGAAGGATGCCCTTATCTGCGCCGACAAGATCTACCGGGAAGCAGCAGCCGCAGCTGATCGCAACACACTTGCCGCTGAAGCTCCCGGGGGGAAGAAGAAGACAAAGTCCGGCAAGAGCTCTGATGCCCACTCCGGCAAGCGCACCTCTTCGGAGTGCTGTGCTACCGTCGAGGACGCACCATCGAGCTCCACCGGCAAGTGCAAGAAGACGATGGCAGCTCCACCTGAGACTAAGAAGGTGTCCGCCAAGGAGGACGGCACTGGTGGTACCTTCACCATCAGTGCCACGCTTGACCCCAAATAGGAAAGCGCGCTCATTGCTTTCCTGCGGGCGAATGTCGACGTGTTTGCATGGCAACCGTCTGATATCCCCGGTGTTCCCAGGAAAGTAATTGAGCACCACCTAGCCGTTTGTCCTCATGCTCGGCCCGTCAAGCAGAAAGTCAGGAAGCAAGCAGTGGAGCGCCAAGAGTTCATTGCAGAAGAGATCAGGAAATTGGAAGCAGTAGGCCTTGTCAGAGGAGTGCTCCATCCCACGTGGTTGGCCAATCCTGTAGTCGTGCGCAAGGCGAACGGGAAATGGAGGCTTTGTATAGACTTCACTGATGTCAATAAAGCTTGTCCCAAAGATCCATTTCCCTTGCCGCGCATTGACCATATTGTTGACTCCACAGCTGGATGTGATTTGCTTTCATTTCTTGATGCATATTCAGGATACCATCAAATCTTCATGGCAGAAGAGGATGAGGAAAAAACCGCATTTATCACCCCTTGCGGCCCATACTGTTTTGTACGGATGCCCTTTGGGTTGAAGAATGCTGGTTCAACATTTGCAAGGGTAGTCCATGTCGCTTTTGAGCCACAGATACACAGAAATGTGGAAGCCTACATGGATGATATAGTGGTCAAGAGCAAAGACAAGGCTACCCTGATCCAAGATTTAGAAGAAACTTTTGCAAATCTGCGCAAGATCAACCTCAAGCTCAACCCCGAGAAGTGTGTGTTTGGAGTCCCTTCCGGCAAGCTTCTCGGGTTCTTTGTGTCTCAGCGGGGAATTGAAGCCAACCCCGACAAGATCAAGGCCATCGAGCAGATTGAAGCACCGAAGCGCGTCAAGGATGTGCGAAGGCTTGCCGGTTGCGTGGCTACTCTCAGCAGGTTTATCTCTAAGTCTGTTGAGCGCGCCCTGCCGTTTTTCAAAATACTGAAAAAGGCAGGTCCAATGAAATGGACTCCGGAAGCGGAGGATGCGCTGCAGGACTTGAAGAGGTACCTGTCCTCCACTCCAATACTTGTCGCACCTAAGCCACAAGAGAAGTTGCTGCTGTACCTAGCGGCAACCAATCAAGTGGTTAGTGCTGCGTTAGTAGCGGAGAGGGAGGCAGATGATGAGCCAGCGACCGCGACAAGTGAATCCAGCGACAAGCAGGGGGCTTCTCCGACAAGCTCTGGTCCCGACAAAGATGAATCTGCGCAGACGTGCAAGGAGGTGCAGAAGAAGATGGTGCAGCGCCCAGTTTACTTTGTCAGCTCCCTTCTCCAGGGGGCTAGGTCGAGGTACTCTGGTGTGCAAAAATTGCTTTTCGGCCTTCTCATGACCTCGAGAAAGCTGCGCCATTACTTCCAGGCACACGAGATCACAGTTGTCACTCGCTTTCCGCTGAAGAGGATACTGCAGAATCCAGAAGCAACAGGCAGGATTGTCGAGTGGGCATTGGAACTGTCAAGCTTTGGTCTCAAGTTTGAGAGCACTGCAACGATCCAAAGCAGGGCATTGGCAGAGTTCATAGCAGAGTGGACGTCAACCCCAGACGAAGAAATTCCACAGACGAGCATCCCCGTCAAGGAGACAAGCAAAGAGTGGCTGATGTACTTTGATGGTGCCTTCTCGCTGCAAGGCGCCGGTGCTGGCGTGCTGCTTATCGCACCCACCGGAGAGCACCTCAAGTACATAGTCCAGATGCACTTTCCCAAGGAGCAAGCAACGAACAATACTGCAGAGTATGAGGGTTTGCTTGCCGGCCTCAGAATCGCAGCCGACCTTGGGATCAAGAAACTCATTGTAAGGGGTGACTCGTAGCTTGTCGTCCGCCAAGTGAACAAGAACTACCAGAGTCCATTGATGGAAGCTTATGTTGATGAAGTGAGAAAGCTAGAAGAACACTTTGACGGCCTGAAAATGGAGCATGTTCCGCGAGCTCAGAATGACATTGCTGATGGCCTGTAAAAGTGCGCTACACTAAAGTTGCCTGTGGAACCAGGGATCTTTGTGCTCAAGCTGACTCAACCATCCGTGACACCATCAACTGGACAGAATAAGAAGAGGAAGTTGGTTTCTGGTGACTACTTTCCGGCAGAGCTTCCCGAAGCCGCCGCCAAGAAGGTCCCCAAGATAGACGCCAAGAGTGCTGAGGAGCAGTCTGCTCCGGTGAACCTCTTGGTTTGTTCCGTTGAAGCAGACGTTCCCGACAAGTTTTGCTCCGGCAAGCTTGCCGGGGAATATCACGCTCCGGCTGAATCGCAGGTTCTTGCCGTAGAAGCGGATGTTCCCACAGCAATAGCTATGCCTTTAGCCCTTGTTGTCGAGCCGCAAGCTCCAGCATGGGCGCAGCAGATCGTCCGTTTCCTTCAGATAGGAGAGCTTCCCGAAGAGCAAGAAGAAGCGGAAAGAGTAGCCCGGCAGTCAAGTATGTACAAGTTTGTTGACAACACACTGTACAGAATAAGACTCAACAGTGTGAAATTGAAGTGCATTCGCCGGGAAGATGGACAACAGCTATTGGCAGAGATACATGGAGGCATATGTGGTCACCACATGGGCGCAAGAGCACTTGCCGGCAAAGCATTCCAACAAGGTTTCTTCTGGCCGACAGCCCTCCAGGTTGCAACTGCACAAGTAACCAAGTGTGAAGCATGCCAGTTCCATTCCAAACAGATACACCAGCCAGCTCAAGCTCTCCAGACGATCCCTTTATCCTGGCCATTTTCGGTCTGGGGGCTCGACATCCTCGGCCCCTTTCCCCGAGCTGTCGGGGGCTTTGAGTTCTTGTACGTCGCCATCGACAAGTTCACAAAGTGGCCGGAAGTGGAACTAGTGAGGAAGGTGACAACACAGTCAGCAGTCAAGTTCTTCAGGTCGATTGTTTGCCGTTTCGAGATCCCTAACAGGATCATCACCGACAACGGCACGCAATTTACGAGCCGCACCTTCATGCAGTACGTCCAAGATCTTGGCGCCAAGGTCTGCTTCGCTTTTGTTGCTCATCCGAGAAGCAACGATCAAGCGGAGAGGGCAAATGCTGAAGTGCTGCGAGGCCTCAAGACCAGAACTTTCGACAGGCTGCACAAGTGCGGAAGAAACTGGATCGAGGAGCTGCCGGTGGTTGTCGATCAGGACGACGCCAAATCGAGCCACTGGCCAGACACCCTTCGCTCTAGTCTACGGAGCAGAGGCAGTTCTCCCCACGGAACTCGTTTACGGGTCACCTCGAGTGCTCGCTTATGATGAGCTCGAGCAAGAGCAGTTGCGCCAAGATGACGCGCTGCTCCTTGAGGAAGACCGTCTTCAGGCTGCTGTGCGAACCGCTCGCTACCAGCAAGCTTTGCGTCGCTACCATAGCCGCAAAGTTAAAGCCAGAAGCTTCGAGGAAGGCGACCTTGTTCTTCGGCGTGTTCAGTCCGCCAAGAATTCCAACAAGTTGACGCCGAAGTGGGAAAGCCCTTATCGGGTGAAAGGATTCACTAGGCCCGGCGCTATCCGCCTTGAGACCGAAGATGGCATTCCGGTGAGCAACTCCTAGAACATAGAACATCTTCGTAAGTTTTACCCGTAGGACGCGGTTGCCGGAAGCTTTTCCAGCAACCACCTTTTGTACAAGTCTTGCCGCTGTTGCATGTAATCCTTTGTACAAAGCCGGGCGCAGACCCCGTGCACCAGTAAAGTTCATGTGCCCCGCACATCTTGTCAGTTTTTTTATGCTTTAATCCTTTTTTGCATATGTTATCTGACACTTTGTGCAGCACCAGACCCCGGTAAGCGATAACGAGCCCAAGGCTCCATATCATTACTTTATTTCTCTGTTTCTTTCTCAAAAGAAGGAAGGTTCCTTCGCCCACAAGGTTTACAGGGGGAAGGAGAAAATAATGGTGTGGACCAAGCCATTCAAGAAAGTTTCTCCTTGCCGGGAAGCAGACGACAGAAAAGCTAAGTTGCTAAAATTTGAGCAATCAGTTTTTTTTAAGTTTTTTTGAGTTATTTTCCTTGAACGACTGTGCTTTGTATGGAAAACCTGTGCGCGGAGGAACCAACTCGTAGCTAGCTGCGCCCTTACTTTGTTTCGAGTCTGCTCAACAACTTAAGTGAGCTGCAACTAGTTGCGACAAGGTTGCTTGTCGGTAGCGACCCCGCCAGTAGGCTGCTGAAGTTCCGCACTCGGCGCTCGCGGCAAGGGTGCCTGCACCGGCAAGTTTCCCTAGAAAGCGTAGGGCAGAACCATACAAAGCCAAGAGTCGAGTAAAGGAAGTAACACAGCAATTTTTTTGCCTAAGATAGAGTTATATTACAAAAATAACTTGTCGCGCCTCTAATAAAGTGTTCCCATGACATGACTGGCAGCGACAAGAAAAGAAGAAAATGGACGGCCTAATCTACGCGACCGCCGTCAACCCTTTTGACCTCGTTCACCCTGTCCACAATGGGTGCGACGAGGCCACCTTCACCAACACCTTCTCCAGAACTCCGGCACAAATCGAGCGTGACTCGTCGGCCAACTGCTTTGGGATCCATTCCCGGAGTTGCTGGAGCGCCGCCGCCATGCCTTTGAAGAACAGAGTGAGCTTGGCGCTGGGTTGGAGGTTCTCGTCGGAGGAGTACCCGAAGCCTTCCACCCCCAATTGCACCAGCTCCTCTTCGATGACTGCAGCAATGTTCACGAGGCCCTCCGTCCAGAGCGCCATAGTATCTCTGAGAAGATTCTGGGTTTCGGTGGCCCTCGCTAGCAGCGCCTCGTTGGCCTTGATGTCCTTCTTCAAATCCGCCTCCCGTTTCTTGGCGCTCTCCAACGTCTCCGTCAGGGTGGCCAGCTTCAGCTCCAAATCAGCATTGGCATCCTTGGCGGCGCGCAGCTCTTTGCCCTTCTCGGAGAGTTGGCCCTGCAGCTCACCGTGGGCAAGGGCGTCCTTCTCGCGCTCCCGCTTAAGCGCGGCAAGCTCTTCGCCGCCCACCTTCAGATCAGTCTCCAGCTGTGCCACCTTTATTTCCAATTCCTTCTTGGCGGTCTCGGCAGCCGCAGCCGCATCCTTTGCCTCTTGGAGCGACCCGCCAAGTGCCAGTTCGCGCGCGGCAAGCTCCTCCTCGTGGCTGTCGAGGTTCACTTTCTGCTGAGCCAGCTCGCCTTCTCGCGCGTGCAGCTTCTCGCCGGTGAGCCGCTGTTGCTCTTCAGCTTCGGCCTTCTCGAGGAGGAAGGCCTTCCGCTCTTCAGCAAGCTGCTCCCGCTCCTCCGCCAAGGCCCGGAGAGCTTCCTGGCGAAAACCCTGGAGCTCCTTCGCGCGCTTCTCTATATCCACGCTCGCTTTCGCGACGAGCGCTTCCTGAGACTCCAACTTGACTTGACGGGCGCAATAGAGCGCCAGCAGCCTCCGCAGCAGCCGCTCCTCCTCGGGCTCGTCACTGTTGCTTCCCGGCGCGTCAACGATCGGCAGCCCGGCGGAGGCAAGCACCTCCCCATCCAAAACTTCTCCTTCCACCGGCGCCTTGGAGCTTGACGCCCAAGGGAGCTTGATGAAGATGCCCTCGCCAGCCTTCAGATAGGCGCCGGGCTGGGGCTCCTCAGAGCCTGGCGCTGCGGTAGCGGCGGAGGGATCGGCGGTCGGTGCAGCGCCTGACGCTCCTGCGGCCTCAGGGCCGTCAGTGCGATCGCCAGATCCCCCGCCAGCTTCCTCGGCGGCAGCCTTGGCGGCCTCTTCACCGGCAGGCACATCGGCACCAGCTCCGTCTTCGGCGGCCGCGGCATCATCAGTGTTGCCGCGCGCATCCTCTCCGCCGCCCGCCTCGGTCTCCATCGGATCCGCGGAGAGTGGATCTGACGACCGGAGAAGAATGAGAAGTCAAACAAGCACTCAAGAAGAAAAATCAGCAGAAGAATACAAAGAAAGTTTCGGGCAGGAAGGATTACCTGTGCTGGGATCCGCTGTCATAAGCTCCACCGCCGGTGGATCGTTAGCGCTGTCCCTTGCCGGAGACTCCTCCCTTGCCGGAGGCTCCTCCCTTACCGGAGAACGCTCCCTTGCCGGGGAGTCCGCCCTTGGCGGCGTAGTCGAAGCAGATGACGAGTCGGAGGAGATCACCACGCCCTCCTGATGAAGCTGTTCTGCTCCTGCACAAACAAACCAGTGATCAGATGTCAACAAAGGAAAAGAGCAACCACGCGCACCCAGAAGCAGAAAGTAAACCATATGCTTACGCTGCGGGCTGCGCTGGGGGCTGCTCTGCGAAGTGATGGCCGGATCCGGCAAGGTGGTCTCGAGCGCTCCTCCTGTCGTCGCAGTGGGCTCGTCCTCAATGACCACCACCTGAGCCTTGGCCCTCTTCGCCGCCCTCTGGGCCAGAGTCCTGAAAAGGGAGAGTCCACGGTGGGCCAGATCAGATGCAAGACAGGAATGGCAAGTTGAAGAACTACAAGAACAACAAGGGAATCTTACTCTTCTTCCTCTTCCTCGTCAGAGCTGAGCGCGGAGAGGTCGAAGTTCGGCCCACCTCCGGCGCGACGAGGTGGAGGGGTGGGATCCCTTGGCCGCTTGGCGGGGACTGCGGCGCCAGCCCGAGATGACCCCGCCCCAGTTGCCACTGCGGCGGGAGGCGCACCCGCAGCAACCGTACTTGCCGTGGCGGAGCGCGTCGCGCGGCGCTGCGGCTGTTGACCAGCTTGCCGCCCTGCTGCGTCCCCGATCCTGCGGAGGCGCCTTCTTGGCTGCACTGGGGGCTGCCTTCCGGGCCCTATTCCCAGCAAGCTCCCCGGAGATGGCGGGCCGCTCGCACCCTCGGCGGGCTCACTCAACTCGGCGTCGGGCGCGGCAAGCTCTTCTTCGTCTTCGGGCCACTCCCGCTCAGCAAGACTCATCGCCGATGCCGCGTCCGCTTCCTCCACCGTGAACCCAAATTCACCCGCGGCTGCGGCTGCCGCCGCCTCTTCTGCCCTGGTGGCGATGCGTTCCATCTCTTGATCGGTGGTGTCGCGGGTGAGGAGCTTCTTGTCGTCAGCATTGACCGCTACTTCCACTAGGCTGTCGAAGAACTGCTGCACAACGTCTCCGACAGGCTCTTGCCAAGTTGGAGCGATCCCGTGCGAATCACATAACGGCATCATGGCGCAGATGCGGTCGTGCGAGGAGTTGTTGCACAGAGGAACGACGCCTGCCGGCAACCTGAACCACTCGGGATGCTGTGGGTCGTGCTTGAATATCTCCTTGAGTATCCCGTCCAGCTCTATGACGGTGAAATTGAAGTTGAGGCCTGGGCGCAACCTCATGATATCTGCCGGGCCTCCAAATTCCCAGGCGGGTCTCCCCCTCGCCTGCAGAGGGGCGATGCACCGGCGAAGGAAATCTGCGCCGACAGCCCCTACAGTCAGCCCGGCAAGCCTGAGACGCAAGATCCGAGTGGTGGTGAACTTCAGCTTGTCGTCGTCCACGGATAGAGCGCTCCAGTCATTGCCACGCACTGCTGGGGCTTGGCGCAGGGCGGTGAACGGCTGCTGGCTCTCTTCTACAACCCAGCACCAATCTGCTCTCCACTCGTCCCACTTGCTGCAGAGCTCCCCCTCCAGATAGGTCTCCTTCTTGCCGGCCAGCGAGATCCAGGCGATCCCGCCGGCAAGAGGTTCCCCTCTCTCGACATGAGGCATAAAGAAATGGCGGAAGAGATCTACGTTGGGGTGGACTCCGACAAAGTTCTCGCATAGATGGGCGAAAACTGCCATGGTCAGAACGGCGTTGGGGGTGAAGTCAAGGAGGTGGAGTCCATAAGTGTTCATGACGTCGCAAAAGAAATCAGAGAACGGCGGGCAGAGCCCGCAGTAGAAGAACACGGCGAAGAAAGGATATCCGCCAACTGGAGCTGCTTGCGAGGCGACGGCGGAGAGTACCTTCATGCGCGGATGCGCCCGTGTCTCCGTCGACTAGAAGAGATAATACCACTCCCTCAGCTCCTTCGTGGAGAGCTCGGGGGGGAAAGTGGCCCGCTCCTTCCGCAGCGCCTCAAGCCGCTGCGCTTCGGTCGACTTCACAGCTTTCGCGGCCGCGGCCTTCATGGCCTTCCCCTTCCCGGGCTTCGGAGGCATGGCGGAGGCGGTGGGGGAGGTCGACGGTGCTGGTGGTGGCAGCAGCGACGGGGGCGGAGCGCTGCCCTCTTTCAACTCTGCAAACGGAGGAGGGCGGCGGAGATTTCTGAGATTGCAGCAGCGAAGGGCGAAGGTGGGGGAAATGCCCCTGTTTCCCCTGCTTATTAAGAGGGACGGAGCGGACATTTCGGCCTTCCAAATAAACCACCACCCACGATCTCTCCCACGGCTCCGCGATTGACGCGTGCCGTTACGGGGGCGCGGTGGATACGGAGTTAGATTCGGCATAACCCAGGCTCCGCGCGTGCCCGTGCCCTGTTTTGGGCCTGGCCCAACAGCGCTCGGCACCGTGTGTGGCCCAGGCCCGGGGGCTCCTGTCGGTGTACTAGAGTAGGGGTACCCTAGTATCCCGAACTTGTGCACGGGCAGTTGCAGCGCCGCGCGGCAAGGCTTGCCGGACGACCGCCAGAGTCCTCCGTGGGTTCCTTTGGAGCCATTCGAGAACAAAGCATTCAAGATGAAGAGACAAGGCCCCGGCAAGAGGATCTTGCCGGGAAGAGACAAGGCCCCGGCAAGAGGATCTTGCCGGGAAGAGACAAGGCCCCGGCAAGAGGAGCTTGCCGGGAAGGCCAACCACAACACTTCAAGAAACTTGCCGCGACGCACCGCACGTCCCGGCAAGCTCCGGTGAGCGACAAGCTTCCGGACTCGACAAGACGACGACCCCGACAAGGTACTCGCCGGGGGCCCGCTGCCACTCTGTACCCACGCTCCAGCGCACCCACCCGCGTGTCGCCATGAGGCTTCCTCAGGGGCGCGTGGCGGGAGCCTGTGCAGCCAGGGGTACGCGGTGGCAAGCGGAGATGAAGAGAAGGCCATCGTGGCAAATGGTGGCGCTCCTAACGGTCACTTTTTGCACTGTTTAGGCAACTCAGATGGGCATTCAATGACCTTGTCCCCTGCCGTCAGAGTTAGGTAGGGTGCACTGTGTCCACAGTAGCGGTAGCTGCACCTACCGCATCCTTTTCCATTTTTACCCTTCTAGTCTACGTTGCCACCTGTCGGTGACCCCTTGAAAGTATAAAAGGAGGCCCAAGCGCAACGTAGAGGGGGTTCGGCTCATTCGAAACATCAGGAACACTCTCACGCTCGGTCTGGCAGCGTCCATCGCTCCCGAGCAAGAATTCAATACACACAAACAAGCAGCAGTAGGGTTTTACGCATCCGTGCGGCCTGAAGCTGGGTAAAACTGCTCGCGTGTACTGCCTCGATCCGCTCTTTGCGCGGCCTCCGCCCCCCTCCGAACCACAAAGGGGCCCGGGCCCCATAGGTGTTGGTGGATCAGTTTCCCCGACATTCTGTCACTCTAGCAACCCATCATCTACTTATTACTTCCCAATGCCTCCCCTAGGCCCAAACAATGGTGAAGTGTCATGTAGTTGACGTTCGCATAACACCAGAAGAGGAAAGACAACATACATCTCATCAAAATATCGAACGCATACAAAATTCACATGACTACTTATAGCAAGACTTCTCCCATGTCCTCAGGAACAAATGTAACTACTCACAAATCATATTCATGTTGATAATCAGAGGGGTATTAATATGCATAAAGGATCTGAACATATAATCTTCCACCAAATAAACAAACTAGCATCAACTACAAGGAGTAATCAACACTACTAGCAACCCACAGGTACCAATCTGAGGTTTTTAGACAAAGATCGGATACAAGAGATGAACTAGGGTTTGAGAGGGTTCTGGGGAAGATGTTGACGGAGATTGACCCCCTCCCGATGAGAGGATCGATGGTGATGACGATGGTGACGATTTCCCCCTCCCGGAGGGATGTTTCCCCGACATAACAACTCCACCGGAGCCCTAGATTGGTTCCGCCTCGTGACGGCGGTGCTTCTCTCGAAAGCTTCTTCCTTATTTTTTCCAGGGCGAAAGACACCTTATACCAGAAGATGGGCATCGGGGGGCCTACCAGGTGGCCCACGAGGCTAGGGCGCGCCTAGGGGGTAGGGCGCGCCCCCAACCTCGTGGCCAGTGGCTGGCTCCCCTCGGGTGCTTTCTTCGCCCAATATTTTTAATAAATTCCAAAACTAACTTTCGTGGAGTTTCATGACTTTTGGAGTTGTGCAGAATAGGTCTCTAATATTTGCTCATTTTCCAGCCCAGAATTCTAGCTGCCGGCATTCTCCCTCTTCATGTAAACCTTGTAACATAAGAGAGAAAAGGCATAAGTATTGTGACATAATGTGTAATAACAACCCATAATGCAATAAATATCGATATAGAAGCATGATGCAAAATGGACGTATCATTATACTGGTCATTTATGACTTGTTTATTTTAGTCATTCACAATGTGTTGTTCATTATGTTCAAGTCAGAACTGTGCCGCTCCACTACATCAATACTAGTTTGAACGGCTATATTTGGTTGCAGTTATTCCTGGTGTAGTTAACACATGTCCTTTATTTTAGTTTTACACAATTATCCAGTGTGATGTTTAAGCATTACCTACGTTCAATTCATTTTCAACAATACCAGTTTGAATTGCAATATTTGATGGCTGTTAAGCCTGTTGTCGATGACATTGCCTTCCATTTTATATCTGCTTTAACAGCATGTTGAAACCAACACATTCAAGCTATCATTTGGAGATGATGTTGTTTACCTTTGCTATATTTGTTTGATGTTAAGGTTGTTGTACTTATCATGCCTTTCCACTACTTATGTAGGACAACAACGGGAGTGGCCACCATTTTCTGCCAAGGTTAGCTTCATCCCTCGGCTTGTACTCCCTCTATCATTCCATAATGTAGTGCATATAGATCCACTCCTAGACACTTGGTAGCTTCTAATATTGACTTGTTTCTTGTAGGTACATATGCCCTTGGCAAGGATCCATGCATCGACCCTTTTTGCGTATGGGGCAATGAGATATTCATGAACAAGCATCAAGTGAGGAAACTGATAAAGATTATTAGCAAAAAGATATGAATGGTGGCAAGCAATTTTTTTGTTTATGCTCTATCCAGCACAATAGTGAGTTGTAGGATGGCAACTACAAACTCTGTAGCCTTCCCTTTTTACTGCCCATAATGAGTTGTTAGACAACAATGTCTGAATCTTTTTCGTTCGCAGTGGTTCCCGAAGCAGTTCACTCAATATTCCCTCGCAAAGTACATGATTGGTGGACATGCAATGACGGATAAAGTATTTCATCCAGACTACAATGAGCATCGAGAAGTCATAATGAAGGCAGTGAAGGATGGACGGGTAACCATCACAAGGGGTTGGCCTAGAGTCGTGCGCGCATTACGCATGGAGGAGGGCACAATATGGGCATTCCTCTTAACCTTATCCAGCAACCAGAATGTCTTTCACCTCTCTATTTACAGTCTTTAGTACAACTGTGGTTCATCACTCTTTACTTGGTGCTTCTGTAGTTCTTCAGTATATGTACCTGTGGATCGAATTATGCATTCAAGGTTGAACCTATATTTGTAATAAACGTGGTTGGATATGAAATAAATGATTGCCTACTTTCAAATCCAAAACATGTGATTTTTAAATTAGGGATTACACTGCAAACGGTTTGCAAAAGCGAAACGTCTGCGATAGACGTGGAGATCAGAAATGTTTCTAGGATCCACTACGTGTGCGGTCAATCTCCACTACACACACGACATCCTCTTGAAAACTGTTTGCGTTAGGACACCTTGCGCGAATGTTTACCACATGAAAACTGTGTGTGATGGGCAACCTTTGCCACACAGTTTCTTCTACGCACCGTGTGTGATGCATTCAATAATGCAAACGATAAAATTGCTAATATCATCTGCAATGGAAACGCTATTAGAAACGATTTAATGTGGAAAATTGTGTGTGATGCGTGTGAACAGAAACATTTTCCTTGGAGCGACTGTGTGGGATGTACATACGAATGGAAACATTTAGCGGGCACTAACTGTGTAGGATGTACTCGTTTGTATAATTATATTTTTTTAGCTATATTATACGTATTTCCGTATTTGAGCGCTCGTCGGTCGCACACGACCTCATTTTGCCGAGCGTGCGTGCCAGGAGGGCATATCCCCGATGGTTTTTGGGTCATGTGGATAGGACCTCCCTATCGCCGTCACTTACTTGGCGAAGGTTCCGAACGCCATCGTGGAAAGGGGTTAAAAACCGTTTGTATAGCACCAACGCGTACCCGTGTCCTACTAGATTGTCACCTTCGTTCTCAACTGAGGGAAGTACTTATCTCTACTTTGTTGCATCACCTTTCCTCTTCAGGGAAAAACCAACGCAAGTTCAAGAAGTAGCATGAAGAATTTCTAGTGCCATTGCTAGGGAGGATCTACATCAAGCCTACCAAGTACCCATCATAAACTCTCATCCTTGTATTTACATTATTTTCCATTTTCCTTTTCCTCTCCCCCACTTTGAAAACCTTTTTAGAAAAACACAAAAGTATTTGCCTTTTTATTCACCTTCTTTCCGTTTGCTTTTGTTTGCTTGCGTTGAAAACTTTCATGATGAGTGATTTTGGTATGGTAGAAACAGATGATGGTAAACTCATTGGAAGTTCTAGTAATCTTGATGCTAAATTTTTTTCATGGGACAAGGGAAGTTTATAGAAAAAGAGCCATCCAAGAATTTTTTAATTGCATTGGAAATTTAACTTGTGATGATGTTCCTATACTTAAAAGAATTAAAACCTATGTGGAAGCTATTTCCGCAATTGCTCTTAAACTTGAGAGAAGATTTGTTAGCACTCATCCTACTTTGCAAAGATTTTTTTACTTGTTGCCAATTATAAAAAAACCTAGAGCTAAAAGGATAGCTACCCTTGTCCCTATGAATGAGTTTGATCACATAGTGTAAGAAGCTAGGGATATCTATGATTTTTATGGTATGAGCCATGAAAAAGAGGTAATAGATGGGTTTCTTTATAATAGTGATTATTTATTAAGTCATCTAATGCGTAATGATCGCATCTTTGATGTGAACCTTAAAAAGGGAGTTTCTCCTTTGAGTATGATCCAACAATTTTTCAATGATGTCAATCAACAATATTCTTAGATTGTAGCCAGTAATCAAGGGGAATTTGCAGATGGGAAACTAGCTGCTAAAATATCTATGAATGATGTTTTCATGTTATATTTGAAAAACCTCCTGACAAAAACACATCTAAGGGATTGAGTACCAAAGATGACAATACCTAGATCTATGCAATATGCCTAGCTAGAGGCGTAAAACAATATCGTTTGTTGGGAGGCAACCCAATTTTATTTTATGTTTTTGGTTTTTATTATGTTTTTCAATAAATATGAAATTATACTTCTGTTATGATTGTGTTTTAGTGTCTTACTTAGTGTTTGTGCCAAGTAAGACCTTTGGGGTGATCTAGAAGATTGTTGATTCGATTCTATGAAAACATAGAAACTTTTACATTCAGTAGCATAATTGTTAAAAATTACTGGAGTGACAAAAAATTCTGAATGTTTTACACTTTATTGATATACAAATTTCCCACGTTGTCCTAATTTTTCAGAATTTTTGTAGTTACAGAAGTTTGGTTCAAGTCCAGATTACTATAGACTGTTTTGTTTTTGACATATTCTGTTTCATTGTGTTGTTTGCTTGTATTGATGAATCTATGGGTTGTATCGGGTGGTATGAACCATGGGGAAGTTAAAGTACATTATGTATAATGCAAATATAAAATTGGAATGAGTTTACAACAGTACCTAAAAGTGGTGATTTGCTTTATTTCACTAACAGATCTCATGAGTTTTCTGTTGAGTTTCGTGTTGTGAAGTTTAAAAGTGTTGGGTGAAATTTCGATGGGCTAAGAGTGGGGATGAACATGGCACCCCAAGGTAATATTCAAGGACAACCAAGCATATAAGATTGGGGATGCCCCGCATGGCATCCCCTCTTTTGTCTACAATCCATCGAGAAATTACTTGAGGCTATATTTTTATTCACCACATGTATGTGTTTTGCCTGGAGCGTCTTGTATTATATGTGTCATTGCTTCATTTGCTTTTTAGTTTTCCAGAATCAACCTTGTTGGACACACCTTTTGAGAGGGACACACATTAATCATCAATTTGTTAGAATACTGTATGTGCTTCACTTATTTCTTTTGAGCTAGGTAGTTGCTCTAGTGCTTCACTTATATCTTTTAGAGCACGGTGGTGGTTATATTTCAAGGTAATTAATGAACTCTCATGATTCACTTATATTATTTTGAGAGTCTTATAAATATTATGGAAATTTGCTTGCATTATGAATTTAGTCCTAATATGATAGATATTCAAGAGGGATATAAAAACTTTCATGAAGATCATTGAATAGATGAGAAGTTTGATTCCTTGCATTTGTTTTGAGATATGAAGGTGGTTATATTAGAGTCATGCTAGTGAGTAATTGTGGTTTAGTAAGAATATTTGTGTTAAGGTTTGTGATTCCTGAAGCATGCACGTATGGTCTCTTGTTATGCTATGAAATTGGAGCATGATTTATTATTGATTGTCTTCCTTACGAGTGGCAGTCGGGGACGAGCAATGGTCTTTTCCTACCAATCTATCCCCCTAGGAGCATGCTTAGTAGTACTTTTCTTTGGGCGCTAATAAACTTTTGCAATAAGTATGTGAGTTCTTTAGGACTAATGTGAGTCCATGGATTATACACACTCTCACCTTTCCGCATTTTGCTAGTGTCTTCGGGTTCCATTGTTTAGTCTGTCTGCGATGTGATTCAATCTATCTATGTCAGATTTCGGGTTGCGCAGACCCTTGATAGGCTCGAACTCTAGGGTGCGTGCGAAGAACTCGTCCTCCCCAGTCTGCCTACCTGCTAATCTCACAGCCTAGCTCGATAAACAAGAAGGAAACGAGACACATAAGTTTACCCATGTTCGGGCCACCTTGCGGTGTAAAACCCTACTCCTGCTTTGTGGTGGATTGGCCTCGAGGGGATGAGAATGAACTAGTATAGTGGTAGAACAACCTCAGGAGGAGGAGTGTTCTTGGGCTCAAGTGAGCTAGTGAGGGAGAGGGCGATCTGAATGACCCATCCCCTTCTACGGTGGTCGTCCCATTTACAGTGGCCTTGGTCCTCTTCACAAATGTAAGGCGGGGAGGGATCCCACAATGGCCAAATTCGAAGGCAGACAACTAGAACATGCTATCCTGACAAAAGTAGTCTTTGCCTGCAAAAGCCTCTGGTCATGACGCCGCAGTGGGCTCAGCGATGACCTCTGTCCTGGTGGTCTTGGTCTAGTTGCACCGGAATGGAAACCTTTGGCTGATTCGTTGGGCCTCCGCGTCTACAGTTGCCTCCATAGAACCAAAGAGGAAACTGGTACACTTCGCCAGCTGGCGCTCGCCTGGCCTTGGTCGTCATGGCTTACGTCATCCGAACCTCATGGGGTGAAGCCTGCATAGAAATTTCCACTCCTCGGGAGGCCACCCCCGTGGATGTCTTGGTGTCGTCCGCCTCACGAGACTTGGTCCCTCGCAAGGTTCTTGAGTTGTTGATCCTGCAGTTGGGACGTACCAGGCCATTGGTGAGCCACGTCGTGGGCTGCAGGTAGGCAAGTCTGGGTACCCCTGTTCCTAGAACGCCAACAGTACCCCCCGAGCGCAAGGCGCGCTCGAACTTGGCTTCAAGGCGAAGCCAAAGGGCAAGTGTGGAGCGCCGCGGGCCCTAACATCCTGTGGCCTTGGTTGACGTGTGGCGATTGATGGGATGTGGGCGTCTCCACTTCCCCATGTTGCCTTGGCAACTGTTCCATGCTAACAAAAATACTGGTGCTTGGTGCGGAGCCATCATTGCCTTCCCTTCATCTTGCTCCAGATCCCTTTCTTCCTTTGTTCCAAGTGCCTCCAGATCTGCCGAATCCTTCCACTGAACTTGCTGCTGATGGCCACCGACAAGGCGAAATCCTCGGCTCCAGCTGCGTGCCTGACTTCTTGATTCGAGCCGGCCCTGAGCTCGTCCACCATCGCACAAGAGAAGCACCTCGCCACTGTGCTCCCGTTGACGATGGGTGACGGCAATGAGGGGGGAGAGGCAGTGCTCCAGGTTGGCTCCGCCAAGCCGGAAGCTTTGGCTAACACCTTTTACCCCTTCTTCCAGCACAACATCCTTGCTGGGTTGGTTCCCCCTTTCTCCAGTTTCTTCTATGCCATCCTCCACCATTACGGGCTCCACACGCTCCATCTTCATCCCAACTCCATGCTCCTCCTGTCGGTCTTCGCCTTTTACTACGAGGCGTTCATGGGGGTGATGCCCTCCACCGCGCTGTTCTGCCATTTCTTCTACCTCTGGATAAGCGGCGGCCAGTGCTCGGGGTGCGCCTGCTTCATCGCGGCCAAATGGCAGCAATACGATCTCTCTGGCTGGGAAGAAGGTGGAGGTCTTCCGGAACAACTGGATCTTCATGGACGGCAAGCACACCCACGCCCGGCTGGAGCTGCCGACCGCACCTTCAGTGCCCCTTGATGGGTGGGATCACGAGAAGCTCACCGACCCCCAGACGGAGCTGTTGCTGGAGAAGATGATGGCTCACCTGAAGGCGGAGAAGCTGACAGGGGCCATGATTTTCAAGGAGTTCCTGACGTAGCGCATGGCTCCGCCCTAGGCGCACCCGCGCCCCCTGTGGAGATTCAAGGGCACGGAAGACGACCTTCGGCTATGCCCAGAAAACTTGCCCAATGAGGATCTGAGCAAGGTCGTGCACACCCTACTCAGAAAGGACCAAGGTTGCCCCCAAACTCCCATCTCCTGCTATACGGACGCACTGATGGACAGAAGGTTGCCGCTGCCATCCCACCTTCAATGAGCGTGGGGTCACGCCGCTGAAGCCTTCTCTGCCCCCCGACTCCCCGGTGCCAGTGTCCTCCGGTGAGCCTGAGGAGGAGGAGAGGTCGGACTCAGATGCGACCCTAGAGGAGGTGGGGGAGACCTCTCCCCCGCAGCAGACCGATCTCCTCCGCAGCCATTCTGATGACGACGATGCCGGCGAGCACCCAGTCAGGGAGTCGCCGCTCCCCATCGGGGTCACCCAGAGGGACAGGTCGGAACTGCTTCCTCCGGGTAGCGGCCCCACCTCGCCACCAGCCACCATCGCCGTAGACCTGGACGCGCGCTCGTCCACCCCTGAGAGCGCGATGGTGCCCGTGTCGGCGTTCTGGGAACGGGGGTCCCAGACATGCCTGCCTACGGCCTGCGGCGTGGCTCAAAGGGGGGCCCAGCATGGCCCATCTTCACCAACACAAACCCAAGACCCTTGCGAGGGGCCAAGCCTCGCGGGGCGGACGACGCGGAGCTTCCTCAGGCGCGGCCTCATCAGGCTGGCTCACGAGGAGGCGGAGAGATCAAGGCGGGGTATCTCACGAGGTGCCCGTGACGCAAGCCATGACGACCGGGGGCGCCAGGCGGGTGCCAGCCCGCGCAGCGTCCTCCCTTCCTCTTTGGTGCAAAGGGGGCAAGCGCAGCTGCGAGTACCGAGGCATCAGGCAAAGGTTGCCATTTCGGTGCAACGAGACCAAGACCAGGAGGACTACGAGATGGAGGTCACCGTGGAGCCCAAGACGGCGTCATCACCAGAGCTTTGCACAGGCGAAGACTACTTTTGTCAGGATAGTTGATACTAGCTGCCCCCCTTCAAATTAGCCCGCCATTGTTAGCTCCCTTCCCGCTCGATATTTGGGAAGAGGACCAGGGCCTCTATAAATAGGACCAGCCACCCACAGAGCCAAAGGAGGCTAGAGGCTGGGAAAAAAGAGCTGGCCAGAGAGTTGGAAAGATAGAGAAGATCAGGTAGAGAGAGAGAGAGGTGACTGAGCTCCTCCAAGCAGTTCAACGCCCCAGCCAAGAGCAGACCCTCGCGAGGCTGTTCTTCCTTGTATTGCTCATCATCATCAGCCCAAGAGGCAATCCACCACACCACACACTGGAGTAGGGTATTACACCACAACGGTGGCCCAATCCAGTATAAACCCTGTGTCTCTTGTGTTGTTCTTTCCTTAGTTTAGATCCTAGTAAGGCGGAGGAGTGCAGGTAGGTAGGAGGCGAAATCTCCGCGCGCACCCCAGTGTTTGAACCTCAAGGGTCTGCCGGAACCCGAAATCCAACATTTGGCGCGCTAGGTAGGGGTGCGCCGGGATTCGTCTTCCACCGCCCCGTTCTCCTCCGACCATCACGCCCATGTCTGACGCTCGTCGGGCCCGCACCGACCACCGGGCCGCGCTCACTGCCCGCATCGCCCCGACAGCCCCTGTCGGCGGGCATCCTCGCCGTTCCTCGTCACCTGCCGTTAACGCCGCCACCGGCCCGGCGGGGGACGAGCAGCAAGCATCGTCCCAGCATCCGTCTGTGCGGCAAGACGGCCGCACCGCGACTCCCTCGCTCACCCCAGCTGGTTCTTCGTCCCGCGCGCTCCGCGCGCCCAAGGAGGCTCGGGCTGCACTCATCGCGGCGAACGAGCACCTGCGCTACCGTCCCGTCGACGACGTCTACGAAGAATGGCTCGACCGCATCGCCGAGCTCGTCCGCGCCGCAGGGGGCTCTCCTGCGCCGTCCGTTCCGCTGCACCGCACCCCGCCCCGCGCGGGCAATGAAGCTCCGGCGGCGCCCCGGCCGCCTCCTCCTCAGGAAGGCGCCATGGCTCCAAGGCGCGTGGCCCCTAGGCGGAACCCGCTCCGTCAGGCGCCAGCGCAGCAAGAGCAGAGCTGTCAAGAAGTCCCTCGCCCGCAAGAAGCTGCCCGGGCGCTCCCTGCCCCAGCACGTTGCGACCATGCTCCTGCTCCCGTGCGTCAAGACCCCGCGCTGCTCCTAGCTGCAGCGCGTGGGGACATGCAAGACCAAGTTCCCCGTCATCCAAGGCCTCCCGTGGCCACAGCAGGCTGCCGTGCCTTCACCGCCGAGCTACGCAACGTCGCGTGGCCCGGCAAGTTGAAGCCAGACTTGCCTCCTTGCTATGATGGCACGGCTGACCCTGCGGAGTTCCTCCAGCTCTACGAGCTGGGCATCGAATCTGCCAACGGAGACGAGAAGGTCATGGCGAACTGGTTCCCCATGGCACTCAAGGACGGGGCCTGCACCTGGCTCCTGAACCTGGCTCCAGGCACAATCTCCTCCTGGGACGAGATGCGCACCCCCTTCATCACCAACTTCCAAGGCACTCGCGACCTACCACCCGCCGTGAGCGACATGCGCCGCATCAAGCAACAGCCCGGGGAGACCCTGCAGAAGTACATCCAGCACTTCAACAACGCGCGCCTCAAGATTCCCAAGGTGACTAAAGAGGCCATCATCTCGGTCTTCTCCGACGGCGTGCGCAACGTCAAGATGAAGGAGGAGCTGGCGATGCATGAAGACCTGTGCACTTCCTTGGAACTATTCAACCTGGCAACGAAGCGCGCCAGGGCCGAGGAAGGGCGTCTCTCCCTCCTCGAGCTGCCTGCCGCAGACCCAGAAGAGAAGAAGCCCAAGGCCAAGGATGTGAAGCGCAAGGGGGCTGCCCTGCTCGCGGCAAAACCAGACACCAAGCGGGGCAGAGATCAGCCCGAACCTTCCAAGGGCCTCCGGTACTGTGTGTACCATGACCTCCACACCCACAACACCAACGAATGTCAAGAGCTCCGAGCCGTGCGAGAAGCAAGGATCGGCCGTCGCCCTGACCGCAGTGACCAGGGCTACAGCCGGGGAGGAGGAAGGAACACAGGACGCTGGGAAGATCGTGGCCCGTGCCAAGGGTGGCGCAATCAACCTCGCGAGGATCGCTGGCAAGATCAGCCTCGCGAGGGAGACTGGAGGGATCAGCCTCGCGAGGATCGCCCGCAAGGCAACGCAGGCCTCCCACCGCTGCCACCTTAGCCAAGGAGAAACGAAGACCGCCACCAGGACGAGGGGGCTGGGGGCTTCCAGGAGCCGCGCGCGATCGCCTGCATCCTGGGCGGGGCACAAGCCCCAGCCTCTCAGCGCATCTTCAAGCAGTTCGCCCACGAGGTGAACGCAGTCCTCCCTAGGCTCGAAACCACGCACCCTCTCAGGTGGTCGGCGTGCGCCATCATGTTCAGCTCAGCAGATCAGCTCAAGTGTGCGGCTACAGCTGGAGTCCTCCCGATGCTTTGTTCCCCAATCATCAGCAACATGGTGGTCACCAAGACCCTCATCGATGGCCGGGCAGGGCTCAACGTCCTGTCCGTGGAAACATTTAACAACCTCCAAGTGCCCTACAGCCAGCTTCAGCCAACCAAGCCTTTCTCCGGTATCACCGACGGCTCCACGGTCCCGGTTGGGCAGGTCCGCCTCCCTGTCACCTTCGGGGCACACGACAACTACCGCACCGAGCTCATCGACTTCGATGTCGCTCACATTCTCCTGCCGTACAACGCCATCCTTGGGTACCCAGCGCTGGCCAAGTTCATAGCCGTAACTCACCACGGCTACAATGTCCTCAAGATGCCAGGAAGCGGCGGAGTCATCACGGTGCCCTGTGAAGAGAAGGACGCGGTGTGTTCCCTGGAACGAGCCTTTCAGGCCATGTCACTGGAAGACCCGGATCGTGGAAGTAGGAGGCCTCCCGAGACCGCCCCTAGGAAGAAGAAGACATCGTTCGGCCCGACCACTCAAGAGGCAGGCCCCTCTGGGCCCGCGCCTGCCCGGGGGGAACCTCCTTCCATCGCATAGGGAAGCGCGCCTGGCGCCCTCCTCAGGCAGGGCTCGGGGGCTCTCCCCTGGAGGGCCACCGACCTAGCCAGGGTCATGAGGGAGGCGCTTGGGCACCACATGGAGGCGTGTTTCGAAGCACGTTTCCCTCAAGAAGGAGCAAGGCAAGGAGATCCAGACCCTCAGGGGTTTGTCAGCAAGGCCATTCAGGAGCTACAGGAGTCAAGAGTCATGAAAGGCGGCCGCCGCCTACCAGCAGTGGCTCCCCATCCAGGCGAGGATGGTGGGCTGCGCGTTTGCATCGACATACCAGGGCTCAACCGAGTCGCCTCTCTGGAGCGCCTCTGGCCCTCGCGAGTGGGGCGCTGCGGAGGCCCACCCGACAGCTACGTTCGCATGCCTTACGGCTTGCCGAACGCGGATGACACGTACCAGCGCCTCATGAGGGGCATCACGGAGGCACGAGAGGCAGGGCGTTCCGCAGCCCTGGCAGGGATGGAGATGGCCCGTGAGGAGCCGCCAGCGCATCCGGAGCCTACCGAGGCCCCTGGGCCTGGGGGCTCGTGAGGATCGGCTTCCGCAGCCCGGCGAGTTTGCTACACCAACGCTCCTTCGTCCTCAACATCATCAGGTGACATCTTTTCGAGTTCTATTTCCAGCCGGGAGCGCCCCCCAAGGCTGCATTATTCCCAGGCCGCGTGGGTCCGTCCCTGCGGCGTATATCCCTTTTTATTCCATGTTGTTAGCTTACCTTGTTGGGGGCGCCCCTCGGGCTGCATGATCCCCAAGCCACTCGGGCCTGACCCAGTGATGTCCGCATTCCCAGCATCTATTTGAACGAATCCACTCCTTCGCGGCTAATGTGTTTTACCTAGTTGCTTGCTCAGCTGACGCCAACTAACGGAGCTTATCCCAAACGGCACGACGCTTGCGCATGGGTCCGTCCCTGCAATGCCGACAAACCTGGATGGCTGAGCTCTGGCCGCGGCAGCCCCGCATAGTGTCACCTCGTCAAGCCTTCAGTGCCTCACTACCCCTCGGAAGCAACCAACGGCTGACTGTCAATTGTCATGGCAACCCCTTGTTTTTTCTATGATGGACCTGCAGGACCTCCTGACGGAGCTGCATCAGGCGAGGCCCTTGTGGTGTCTCCTTCGCTCTCGTCCGCGCGAACTGCTTGCACGTTAAAGGGGGGTGCCTGAGCATCGCGACCTGGCATACCAGCGACGGCTGAGACTCGCTCGAGGGCCGGGACCCGACGACATAGAGCAGAAAGGGAAGCAAAGGCGAGAGGGGAGAGACACGCGAGGACCTCGCCGAGCAACCTCGCGCCTGCCGATTCACGGACCCGACGACACACTAGGGAGCGGCCCCTGATCCTTGAGATAAGTCATCACCCGGAAGTGCAAGCTGCCACGGCACCATCCCCGCACCTAATGCTACCCCGTGTTAGCGACGCCGCTCTACTTTCTCACCAAACAACGGCTGCTTGGGCGCCAAAGGGGACCTCCTGAGCATCGTGACTCAGGGGCTCTTACCGGACTCCGGGTCGCTCACCTCCTGGCCTTGACCACGGCATCGCAACCTGGCATACCAGCGACGGCTGAAGCTGCCTTGGGACTAGGACCTGTCGGCGCAGAGCACCAAGCCCCCGTGAGGTTCGAAAGGGAGGACTGAGCTAAGACGGAATGAGCAACTCGTGCAATTCTACGACAAGGGTTATATTAACAAAACAGGATCACATGCACCTTACAAGCCCCCACGGGGCGCGTTTTCGATTCCTCGCAGGGAACAGATCCTAAAGGGACACAAACTACGCACGACCCTACAAAAGACGCCACCATCAATAGTGGGCCATCAAGCACCGATGCCAACCCCATCCAGATCAGAGACGGCGGCGGCCTGACGAGCCCGCCCTGCTCCAGGAGCGGCGCCGGCTCAGGGGCTCGTAGTTGTCGTCGCTCGTCTCTGGAGTCGCGAAGAGCTCGCCGGAGTCCCTGGAGCCTCCGACGCCTCCACCGCCTGAGGAGCCACCAAGTGAGCGGTTGGCGGGCCCGGTCCTCGTCGCGGCAGGTTCCGGGCCACCTTCCTCGGGGCAGCACTCCAGCCGGCGCCCGCTCGCATCGAAGACCTTGAAGAGCATCATCGAAGCACCGTCGTAATCCAAGTGGACCGCGAAGACGCCCCTTACCCTGCAAACCCGGGCCATCTCTCTCCAGCCCCGAGTCATGAAGACCTCGCTCGGGGCAATGACCGCGACCTCTGCCCGTGCTGCAGCCAGAGCTCCAGGGGCTCCCCCTGTGGGATGATGGAGGCGAAGAAGGGAGGAAGGCGGATCCAAGACTGAAGAGGAATGGCGACGTGGAGCATGAACTCTCGGGACGAGCCCTCAGTGTGGACCCCTGGGGGGACGACCCACACCTTCGTGACCCGTCGGCAGCGCCGCCCATGGCGGTCAGCATCAGCTCCTTCGGGGCCCTCGACGTGGGCGTACAATGGCAGCGGGAACCCCGGCGGCACCCGCTCGCACCAAGGCCTCGACACCACCTGAATGGCCCCTCCGTCCGGGCCACGGGGGATGAGCCGTTTCTTCGGTGGGAGTGGGTCTGGCTCCTCTCGGGGAGCTTTTCCCTTCTCTGCCGCCGAGAACCGGCGGATCGGAGCCATCACAGCAAGACGGAGCAAGGATCGGGAAGAAGGAGAAGCAAGGAGGGATGGACTGGAAGGGCGCGCGCTATCCCGTACTTATGGCCGGCGAAGGCCAACCGCCGACCTCCACGATTACGGGTAATCATGACCCACTTTGCATGCAGGGACTTGTCCAATCCGTGCAGTTGCCGAGGCGCCATGGGGAAGTGGAGACGCCCACGACCAACCAACCGCCACACGACGCCCAAGGCCGCAGGCTATTAGGGCCCGCGGTGCTTTGCCCTTGCCCTTCCGCCTCCCTGCACGGCCAAGTCCGGGCGCGCCTTGGGCCCGGGGGCTACTGTCGGCGTTCTAGGAACGGGGGTCCCCAGACTTGCCTGCCTGCGGCCTGCGGCGTGGCTCAAAGGGGGCTCAGCGCAGCCCATCTTCACCAACACAAACCCAAGACCCTCGCGAGGGGCCAAGCCTCGCGGGTCGGATGACGCGGAGCTTCCTTAGGCGCGGCCTCGTCAGGCTGGCTCACGAGGAGGCGGAGAGAGCAAGGCGGGGTATCTCACGAGGTGCCCGTGACGCAAGCCATGACGACCGGGGTGCCAGGCGGGTGCCAGCCCGCGCAGTGTCCTCCCTTCCTCTTTGGTGCAAATGGGGCAAGCGCAACCGCAGAGTACCAAGGCATCAGGCAAAGGTTGCCATTTCGGTGCAACGAGACCAAGACCAGGAGGACTACGAGATAGAGGTCACCGTGGAGCCCAAGACGGCGTCATCACCATAGCTTTGCGCAGGCGAAGACTACTTTTGTCAGGATAGTTGATACTAGCTGTCCCCCTTCAAATTAGCCCGCCATTGTTGGCTCCCTTCCCGCTCGATATTTGGGAAGAGGACCAGGGCCTCTATAAATAGGACCAGCCACCCACAGAGCCAATGGAGGCTAGAGGCTGGGAAAAAAGAGCTGGCCAGAGAGTTGGAAAGATAGAGAAGATCAGGTAGAGAGAGAGAGGCGTGACTGAGCTCCTCCCAGCAGTTCATCGCCCCAGCCAAGAGCAGACCCTCGCGAGGCTGTTTTTCCTTGTATTGCTCATCATCATCAGCCCAAGAGGCAATCCACCACACCACACACTGGAGTAGGGTATTACACCACAACGGTGGCCCGAACCAGTATAAACCATGTGTCTCTTGTGTTGTTCTTTCCTTAGTTTAGATCCTAGTAAGGCGGAGGAGTGGAGGTATGTAGGAGGCGAAATCTCCACGCGCACCCCAGTGTTCGAACCTCAAGGGTCTGCCGGAACCCGAAATCCGACAGCCCATTCTCGGGAGGCTTGCGCTCCTGAGCAGGAAGAGGGAGTATATCGCCAAGGATCAATAAGTGTATCCCCTTGTCCCTGTTCTTTGATCTTCATGCGGTACTCAATGTCTCCGTCTTGATGCCAGGCTGACACTGGCGGCGAAGAAGAAGAAGGAGGATGCCGGAGCCGCAGAGGCCAAGCGACCCGTCCTGGTCGCAACGACTCCGGTGCGGAAGGACGAGGCTGTCTCCCATGTCCCTACGGTGAGGTCGCCGTCCCGACGCTCTGGAGCCCAACCTCAGGAGAAGATGGGCCCTGCATCAGAGGTGACTTCGGGGGCGCTCGCCCTAAGCGTGCTTGCGGAGGATCCAAAGGCTCCGGAAGCCTCGGCCCCTTGTGCCGCTGCCGCCTCGCCAAGCTTGACGCCGGTGCCGCTTCCTCCCCCCATCATCTAAGCGGCGGGCCGTGGTTCTTCTGACGTGCTCGGTGCCCTAGAGGAGGCCTTCTCCGTGCTGGACCAACTTCGGGACAAACTTCAGGGCCCTGACCAACGCAGGGTGTCGGGGCGCCTGGTGTTGGTCTCGGGGTGGCTTCGGGCTTACTTGTCCGTCAAGGCGGCCTGGGCCCAGGCCATGACAGCCTCAGAGGAGGCCCAGAAGCTGGCCGGCCTGGCCGCAGCCGCCCGCAACGCGGCTGTGAAGGACACCGAGGCCGCCGAAAAGCGCTGCCGCATGGCGGAGGCTGAGCTGAAAACCCTTCGTGACGAGCAGGCCACCCGTGTCGGCCAGCTCGAGGAGCAGGAGGAGAAGCTGAAGACCCGGGAAGCTGCAGTCGCTGATCGTGATGCCGTGTAGGAGCATGGATCCCGGGAACAGGCTTCGGAGTGCGGCCGCCTAGACAAGCTGAAGGAGGAGGTGTAGGCGGCCCTGGCATCCCACGCCAATCTTGTCTCTAACGACAAAGCCCGGCTGGAGGCCAGGAAGAAGTTTCTTGCTGCTGTTGAGAAGACGGCTGTCGCGGAGCGCGCTACTTTCGACTCCCTTGAGTCAAGGTCCTGCAAAGTGCTGCAGGATCTCTACAGGAGTGGGTACAAGGACCCGCTGGTGATGTCGCAGCAAGGCCCCGCCAAGCTTCTCCTCAAGCTTATCGCTCCGCTCGAGGGAATCATCGTCGAAGTAGGTTCCATGGTGGAGGGGGAAGCCCATGTGCTCTCCACCTCAGCCATGACGCGCGTCTTTAGCCACCTTTATCTCCGAGACACCGACTTCGATCTTGGCATCTTGCTCGAGCCCATGGACCCTGAGTCATACACCTCTGCTGCCGAGGCCGTGAAGGATCAGGTGGAGGCCCTGCTGCGGAAGTTCCTCGTCGTCGACCCCGCGACCATGGCTAGCGGCAAGGACAGCAGCGACATCTTCGACGACGGGGCTCCCCAAGTGGGCGATGGCGGCGTCCGAGGTTAAAGAAGAAGCTTGATGGTTGTGTTCCCCTCTATTCAAGTCCTGGAACATATACCGTGCCTCATGGAGGCGTAAGAACCTGTGCTTGGTACTCTTAAGAAATAGCGTGTTTTGTAATAAATTGCTAGGGTTCTGTGATCTCCTTTCCATTTGCTTTAGCATTCTGCGTCGGCAGGGCCCGGCCCCATGCATACCTCAGCCGCCATCAGATCGTCCAGATCACCAGGACAAGACCAAGGGGTGAGGGGATACGTGACTAGTTAGGCTCCTGAGTCATGATGCTCAGGAGTCCCTCTTGCTCGGGAAGGAGATGCGAGAGTAGGTCTTAGTGTTCTGCGTCGGTAGCGCCCGGCCCCACGCATACCTCAGCCGCCGTTGCATCGTCCGGATCACCAGGGGTGAGGGGCTACGTGACCAGTTAGGCTCCTGAGTCGCAATGCTCAGGAGTCCCCCTTGATGTACGAACAAACCTCCATACCTTTCCTCGTTGGGCTCTCGCTCGGGAGGGGTGCGCGGAGACCAGGTCCAAGGGACCTGGCGAGGTGGCTTATGCCAGGCATGACCTGAGCATAGCCCCCGTGCGCAGCCCCCTCGTGCAACTCTCCCGAGGGGAAACAAGCGCGGTGAGGCTGAGCACCGAGCCTGGTGGATCCCTGAGGTTAATGCAGCTATGAGACCACCCTCAGTTGTTTATCACCAGCACGGAGCATGGCGCTTCCGCTCTTTCATGGGCATAGTCGGTCCTCAACTGTGTCGTCTGCCAGCGCAGAGCATGGTGCTTTGTACAGGTATGTGGGTGGGGGCTCCCTCTGAGGGGAGACCCCGGGGTGTGTACAACCCCGCCCTGACACGTGGCTTGCACAACAAGGCTAGAGGTTTGTGTGGACAGTCGTGAGACAGCACGGGACTCACGAGGCCCTACCTCAAGGCATGTTGCGCCTGAATTTGGCTTGGAACACTGGTGGCAGTCTTGGTATATGGTCAGACAACTTGCGCCGAGTGAATCTCCTGAGATTATCGCATGAGAAGGCCAAACACCAATGACCCCAGGAGGTGACGTGAACGGGACCGTCCCGCCAGACAGAGCTTAGCCGCTGGGTTTATCAACGCTGCAGGGACGGACCCGAGCACAGACGTTGTGCCTAGTCTTCTCATGCAAAGGTCCTGAAGAAAGACAACCGGCACGCAGCTCCCGAGGTGACGAGGCACATGGTCGTGCGCCCTCACTCATCCGCCCGTGATTAGCTCACACGAGAACAAGGCACCAAGGACCATGGGAGGTGATGTACAGGGGAGCTAGCCCACGAGCCAGAGCTGAGCCTCTTGGGTTTAGCGATGCTGTAGGGACGGACCCAATCACAAACGCTGTGCCAATCCTTAATCATGAGGCGGTCGTGGGTTGGTTTGCAAGGGCGTACAACATTCATGGCAACGAAGTACCGGACAGGCAGATGATAATCATAAAGCAACTCATGGAAGAAGGAAAGCCAGTTCTGATAGATGTAGGAAGGATACATGTCGTAGGGACGGACCCATGCAGCTTGGGATAATGTAGCCTAAGGGGCGCCCCAACTGAACAAACCAGGAAGATGTCACCTGGCACCGTTGTTGAAGAAGTGTTGGGGTAGCTGAAGATGTGTGCTACCGAAGTCTCTCCTCACGAGTCACTCAGGCCCTAAACCTTGGGAGGCTCTAGAGACCTGGGGGCTAGCGAGCATCCATCACTGCCTCCGACAGGATTGCCAGGTGCCCGGCCTACTGAGCTGTCAGGACGCTCCGCATGTGGCGCTAATGCAGGACAAGACCAATCAGCAAGCCGAAGGGCATGCGAACATAGTTGTGTGGTGGGCCCTCCCATCGGGCAAGGCAGGACAGCCAGAAGAGCTCCTGAGACGCGGCCCCATTAAGCCATGGATGTTGACACAGGCGCACACCTCACTATCCTTGCCGGGGCAAGGAGCTGCGTCAGGTGGTGGGCCACGGTCAACCCGCATAGCTCTTGCCTCCTGAAGCTCCTCAGTTGCCTTGGTCATGAACTCCTGAGCGCCTGGCACCTCGCGCCCTTTGCTTTCAACATGGAAACACGTGTTGTGACTTCCTACAGGTGGTGCCCACACACCTCCCTCATGACGCTGGTCAGATTGGAGGCCCTCTAGAGGAGAGCCCCCGAGCCTAGCCTGAGAGGGGCACCAGGCGCGCCTTCCTATGCAAGAGGGGAAGGCGCCAGTGGGCGCAGAGCTTGAGGCAGCGCCGCCGGGCGCCCCGCCTTCCTGAGGTCCCTGGCGGAGAAGTTGCTTCTTCTTCATGGGGACAGACTCAGGAGGGTAGACAATGCCCTCGTTGTCTTGGTCCTCGACCGCCACAGCCTGGTAGGCGTGCTTGAGGGAGAACATCGCATCCTTCTCTTAGCAGGCGACTGTGATGACGCTGCAGCTTCCTGGCATCTTGAGGATGTTATAGCCATGGTGGGTCACAGCCATGAACTTGGCCAGGGCCGGATAGCTGAGGATGGCGTTGTACGGGAGGTTAATGTGGGTGACATTGAAGACAAAGAGCTCGGTGCGGTAGTTTTCGCGGGTGCAGGAGGTGACAGGGAGGTGGGTCTGCCCTATCGGGTGGTGGAGCCATCGGTTACTCCTGGTCATAGGATACTTGGAGGCGATCGAACGTCTCAATTGAGAGGACATTGAGCCCCACACCACCATCTATGCGTGCCTTGGTGACGAGCATGTTGCTGATGGTAGGCGAGCAGAGCATTGGAAGGGCACCGCCAGTTGCCGCACACTTGAGCTAGTCGGAAGAGCTGAAGGTGATGGTGCACTTGGACCACCCGAGTGGGTGTTGTTCGCACATGAACACGTCACCGTGTACCCTCGACACCGAGGTGATGCACCGCAGCTCACGTCGAAGGAGACTCGTCCGGAAGCATTGTACGCAAGCAATCCGGTGGGCGCTTTTGAGGACCCGAAACCCCACACGCCCGGGAGGGACCCCGTCAAGGCACACAGTGGCTATGGGCTGCCCTAGGTTGACCTGATTACCCCTAGGGTCTTGAGGTTTGCCGCCCTGCAAACGAAGAACGAACGAAGAACGCGGAAGAAGAAGAAGAATGGAGAGAGATAAAGGTAAATGTAAAAAGTGATATATTGATAGATCGATTGTGTGTTGTTATTCAATCGGCCCTCACCCATTACATATATATGAGGCGGCTGGACTTTCCGTACAAGAAAAGGATTCAAATCCCGTTCAAAACATCAAAAGTTGACCTAACACGGACTAGGAGGGCCGGAATTTCCGTGCTAAAATTACATCAAATAGCCCTCTTGTATAGCTCCTGCAGGACGCACATGGCCTCGGATCGTGATGGTCTAGAAAGCAAAGTTGTAGATCTTGCAATGGGGAAAACTTTTCAGTTGATCACTTGTTCATCCGAGTTATCTTGAGATTGGATTCTGGCCCACAAATCTGCAAATAATCTTGAAATTCTAGTTTTCGGGGCGAACCGCGTGCGAACTTTCTGTTTAGCCCAGAACCTCCCCGGAAGTTTTGCCTAGAACTTCCGGGCTAAAATTTTGTAGCACACTGTTTTGGCTCTAACTTTTTCATACCAACTCCAATGGAGATGTTTTTTATATCAAATTCGATCGTTTCAACGAGACGAAGAGAATCCATGTAGATAGTTTTCTCATATGAGGCCATCAGATGAATAGTGTTTTGGATACAAAATCCCAGTACTTCGAACACAACTTCGGCCTTAGAGATGAGACCGGATGGCTATGGCCCAAATATCAAAATTTCTCCATTTGATGATATGGAACTTTCTCACTTTGTACACTTTTCCATTTGAGGTCTTCTTAATTATGCTTTTGACCATGCCAAAATCTAGTGTCAACACATGCCCCCTGTTTTTCAGCAAAGCTTGTGCCAAAAAATAACCTGCACATAGCTTGTTCTAAGGACGATGTCAACACTCCATCGGCCATTTTAAGTGCTTAGGACAATAAGTATATATCGGCCATTTAGATTAGCAACAAAAGTGAAGCTAATCAAACATATGATGATTTGGTAATACCATTTCATGATGTAAGAAATTATATTGCATCGATGGGTTAAAATAAGTCCATTGAGGGAAACCAATCATACCTGACGACAAATTCCATGGCATAGGCATCAATGACATTGTTGAAGAAAATGGATAATGTGTGGACCGAAGATGTTGAAACCTTCGGCCTGGTCCTTCATACATTTCACTCTTTTCCTTCTCCACCTTTGCCACACTCCTAGTAAAGGAAGCTTGCACATAATTCTTATTTTGAATACTTCCTTTGGGAACCCATGCCATGTTTCTCTTTTCAAGTTCTTGTGCACTAAGCTTTTGCAATTTCTTCTTTTGCAAATACGATAAGCCGAGTGGGCACCCCGGCTGCGATTTTGTTTGAAGTAATGGCAATCCTTGTTTTACCTTGTGCACTCTCAACTTCTTCCCTTCAGATTTGGCACTTGATTGACATGCCTCATTGCCTTTTGTAGCCAATGTCAACACTTTACTTGGCTCTTTTTCATCTGAGATCATATCTAAAGTGGCACTCTTACGACCATATCTTTTGATGCGGTAGACCTGGTTGACAACCTCATTCTTGTTCATTGAGCTCCGGACCGATTCCTTATGATTGAAATGGTCTTTAACATTTGATTGGTCAAACGTTAATGTTTTTGGAGCTGCATAATGTTTGTGAGATGGTCTAAAATAAGATGAAGAATGCGCCCTTGTATCATACCTGTCCCACGATGGATATGGATTTACATGATCATAGGAAGGTATCCATGGCATTGGCATTGGCGGCACAAAATATGGATATTAATATACCGCATTAGAATTCTCATTTTGCTAATACCGATCCTCAGGTTTGCGCCTAGGGGGTCATCTTGATGCTTTTCCATTAGCTAGCCGATAACCACTTTTCTCTTCACTCTTCTTTTGGTATTCATGTAATAATTGTGCAAAAGTGACTTTGGATTTCTTGCACTTGTTCTTATTGACATCTTTATCTCATTTGTCTTGACTTGCAACTATCCTTGGATTTTCTTGTTGCCCCCAGTCCTTGGTGTCTTCATGGTAGCTTCGATGGAATTCTTGCCCTCAAGATTTTGTTCATTGTGCTCTTCAACAACTTGATTAGTTGAAAGCTTGGTCCCATCACCTATAGATTTAACCTGCTCTTTAAATGGGTCGGCTTGAAGCAGCCGATGCAAAAACCTTTTGCCATCGAGACCAATTGGAATTGACTCATCATCTCTTGGTGTCTCAAAAAATTTCAATCGTCCTTTATCATTGGCTGATTTAACAATTTGACGAAAAATGTTGCAATCCTTAATACTATGCTTGAACGAATCATGCAACATACAATACATTTGTCTTTGGATAGATGGCTTGGCATGGTGATCAAGAATTCTAATGTAATTATTTTTTAACAACAACTCAAATATTTGGTCACCCATGTTTGAATTGAAGGTATACCTTTTGTTTTCTAGCTGATCTTGGTGTGCGAACGGCTTTGGAGGTAAGCAAATGCATGGTTCAAATTTAGAATCTCCCCATTCAACCATGCATTGTGTTTTGCACTCTATCTCTGATGTCTCTGGATACGATATAATATTAGCATCGGATTTCTCAAAAGAATTTATCATTGGCTTTAAACTTCTAAAATCAAAGCAGTAAGAACATACATGTCTCAATTGAGACCATGCGTAAGCCAAGTATGAAGAAAGCAAAGCTACCCAATTAGATATGAACTTTAAATAAAGCAATGAGAAAAGCTTTGGCTTCAACAATAAGTCACTATCAGTCTCTTTGAATGGTACAATGTATTGACCGATATGCTTTGCAAAAATTTTATTGTTATTGGTCTCTTTGAATGGTACAATGTATTGACCGATACGCTTTGTCACAATTTTATTGCTAACAAGTAAATTACCCTTCACCATTGATCTTTCGAAATTACTTCTGAGAATTTTTCTTATAGAAGCATCAACAATAAAGTTCCGACCAAATCGAAAGATAGGTAAATCACTTGCTAGACATACCACTTCAAATACGTTGGGAGATCATGATGGTTGCGTTACTTGAGCGATATCTTGTTCCTCTTACAAATAGCTCCCCAACACCTTCTCGTCCTCTTTTTCTAGAACAGATTCGGCATACGTAATATTTGATTCGGTCTTCTCAATAACCGAATTAACTTTGTTATCCGAATCACCACTCTTTCTTTTTTTGATTCGCAAGGTTGCTTGTTCTTGTCTAAATTCGGCAAACATTGCAGCTAAGCTATCTTTAATCTTTTTTCGCCCAATTTCATCCTAATCTTTATCAGATTGCCCCCCAATACTTTGAGACTGTTACGGTAATGAGATGTCACCGAAATTCTATAATTGTGCAGGGAAAACATTGTATGCTATGATACTAGGTGAAGACAAATGTGATCCTATAGAATTTTCACTTATTCGGCTATTACCGTGAAGGTGCGAAGCTGAATTATGAATACCTATAGTTGCATATGGTGCCGAAAATTAGTAGCATGGGGTGTAGCATATGATGTTTGAGGGCAATTGGCCGAATAACTAGTAGTAGCATGGCCAATTCCCATATCCACCGGCATGTTTGTATTAACATGTTGCAAATTAGTTGCCGATGAATAAAAAGATGAAACACTATGTTGCATGCCATTGAAAGTTCCTACATGGGGTGTTTCAACTTGATTAACCAAACTCATCATGTTGTTCATCGGCATATTAATTTGTGGGGTTGCCGATGCATGGCAGTTGGAATACATATGTAGCATGTTGCTAAAATTATATGAGGTATAAGCACGAAGATTTTGTTGCATCGGCTCTTGCACATAATTAGATGCATGATTGATAAAGCTAGGGCTAGCCGATACATTATGCTCATTAGATGATCTAGCAACAACCTATGCATTATTTGTATCAACATATGTGAATTGGGTATTCATATTACCTTTGTAGATTGCAAACCCCAGATGATGATCTCTTCATAGCAAGAACGGGCCGGAGACCATTCAAAGCTTCATCACCAGCGGAGTCGCCTAAAATTGTTCGCACATGAACACGTCACCGTGTACCCTTGATGTCGGGGATGATGCACCGCAACTCACATCAAAGGAGACCCGTTCGGAAGCGCAGTATGCAAGCAATCCAGCGGGCGCTTTTGAGGACCTGAAACCCCAAATGCCCGGGAGGGACCCCGTCAGGGCGCACGACGGCTATGGGCTACCCTAGGTCGACCTGATCGCCCTTAGGGCGTCGAGGTTCGCCGCGCTGCACACGAAGAACAAACGAACACTACTAGGAAAAGGCCTACTAATGGCGCACCTAATTTGGCCATTAATGGCGCATTAGTGGTGCGCCATTAGTAGCAAGCCATTGGTACATTTTACTAATGGCTCACCACAGATGCGCCATTAGTATCTGGTATACTAATGGTGCACCCCTGATGCGCCATTAGTATATACAACAGTGCGCCATTAGTATGCCTCCCAGGGGGCCATGTATACCCAGGTGCTTTGGCATACTAATGGCGCACGACAGAAAGATGCGCCATTAGTAACTTCGGCATACTAATGGCGCACTCTCTAATGATGCGCCATTAGTATCCTTTGGCATACTAATGGCGCACTATGATGTGATGCGCAATTAGTATGAATATTAGGGTTTTTTTATTTTTTAATTTTCTGTTTTTTGCACAGGTTACAAAATGTATAATTGGACAAAATATAGACAACACACATCAACAACAGATCCATCGAATACAATAAAAGATTAGTCTCTGAATACAATTCATCATTTTAGTCTCCGAATACAAGTCATCATATTAGTCTCCGAATTGAAAAGACCGAACAAAGATAGAACATTATATTACAAGTCTCGAGACCGCGAGTTTGTCTTCACATTACAAGTCGATATCGATCACCTAAACTACCATCACATAGAAGAGAGCTGCGGTCATCACGATGAGCATCATCACGATGAAACTCGTCTTCATCCGGTTCCTCCAACGCTCCCTCCCCTCTCCCGCTAGATAGCGGGCGTATCTAGATTTGGCCTCGGCCCTAGTGGCGTACCCTTTGTAACTGTTACCCCTGAATCGGTGAACCTGTCTCTGACACTCCTCCCAGTCGTCGTAGACTCCGGGAACCTTACCCTTGTACACGACATACCACAGCATCGCTATGCAGTAGCCAAACGAAACGTTAGTACCAATTCACAGACAATACATAAGCAATATATAAGTATGCAACAGAACGATTGGAAGAGAAAAGCAAGACATTAATAGCATCGATTACATCTTAAGTTGAACGAATCTCGAAACCAAAGAGACATACTACAAGTTCATTAAAGTTTAATTACAACATGAGACTCAAGGGACCGGAGCGTGGATGAAGCCGCCGTCTATCGTGGGAGTCATGAAAGAACGGGCGTTGTCAGCCTGCATTTGTAGGATTGTGTCGATGTCACTGTTGGACGGTTGATTTCTGAGGTAGAACTGCCCCGCGGTACGAAGGACATCTTGATGGATGATTTCCGCAAACTCCGACTAGATGCGAAAGAATTCTTGTCTGATGTCCGCGTCATGGATTGCCGACACGCTCGCGGCCCAATCTTTGAGTCTACTCGGTAGCAGAAGTTGATGATGGTCCCGTACGATCGCCTGCATGTGATGGATGGCATAGTAGGCACCCTTCTGACCGCCAGGCGGCTGCTTGACGCAGCAGAACGTCGTATTGTGGGAGAACACGTGCTTGCCGTACTTACGAATAGGCCTGGTGAAGATGCCTCCAGATTTGACGTAGCCGGGGAGAACATCATCAAGAACCTTCTTGACATTTGTGTAGTCTACGTTCGACTGACGGTCCGGGTCGAAATACGTGGCCATGGAATATTTGGGGCTTAGGAGGATGAGCGTGCAACATGTGTCACTGCAGAAAACACGGAATGTTAAAAGAAAAACGATCAAAATCTAAGAATTCATATGTTACGGGGTGGTTGAGGGGAGGACTTACTCGGGAAAGTAAGGCACGAGGAAGTTATCCTTATCTTTGTTTGCCAGAATGACCCCTTCAAGGTAAGAACTCGCGACTTGCCGGTCCCCAGCGCTGCCCAAGATCTTGGCACGCATGTAGAAGGGGTCGACTATCACGATGTCCGGGGTCCTGTCGCGAATGATCTGCATCTCCATACTCAGCGAAAATAGCCGAACGAAGGTGTAGTGTAGCGGATGAAGGTTCAACATAGCGTGGATGTCATCAAACCGCAGGACGATCGTACCCCCGATGGATTTATCCACAAAGCCCTTGCCCTCTGGCACCTTGGCCGCGAAAACCGGGTATGCCACATCCTTCTCTTCAAGACGCCGCTTCTCCAAAGAAAGAACACTGTCATGCAGACTCCGCATAGCACCGGTTGTAGCATCGAGCATATTTCTCGGTAGCATCGGCCTACCTGCCACATGCACCCTCCTCGAGATATCCTCAGGTGAAGGTGGCCCGTCCTGAGCACGGATCGTACTCGGTGCCGGCTGGCCCGCACCCTTGTTAGTCTTTCTTTTGCATGCCTTCTTCTTCTCCTGTAATGGGACCGAGTTCTGCTCACAGACCGCCTTCTTGAGTGTGTTGGGGCTGATCATATTTTGCACCTCGCCTATCTGAGGCTCGGTGAAGTCGGCAGCTGGAGGCGTCTCCTGAGAGCTGAACTGCAGACGACGCCTGTTGCAACTTGGCTTCTCCGTGGTACTAGCTAGATCGCGCACGTCTTTTGTTGGGTTGGGTTCTTGAGAAGGAGGCCCCATGAAGTCGCCACCGTACCCATGATCGGCAAAGTACTGATCGACGTTGGCAAATGTATCATCGTCGTCGTCGTTCTGATCCTGTGCTATATGCATGTTTGGATCCAGTGGCATAGGGATGTCCGGCACCGTTGCGGCGGTCTTGCCATGGGGCCCACTTGGCGCCGGCACGACTGGCGGTGTTGTCTTTGGGGTGGTGTCCCCCGCCCCCAAACGAATCTGGCTCTTCGGCCAAAGCAGGGGCCTGCTCAGGCAGGCGCTATGGGTCATCACGTCATCATCGTCGGCCTCGACGGGTCGAATCAGAGGTAATAACTCGTCGCAGCCTGGCAGCACCCGAACCAGTTGAACCCTAAACAAGTTGGGTGGCATTTGGGTACCGTGGAACAAGGGGTTGCTCGGTTGTTCACGAAGTGCAGGAGAGTGCAAGGAACGTCGGCGGCGCCCTGCGAAAACATGTAGGGCATCATGGATGCCCAGTCAAAGGCAAGGAGATGAAGTCCTCGTCCGAGAGAGGCTTAATTAGTTACCGTGATGATGGGGTCGAGCTCGGCTAATGTCGAGGCACCGCCAACGGCGGGCGTGCAGTTGACGGAGGGGCCGCTTGCTGCAGAGGTGCCGACCGACGTACACCCGGGTGCATTAAGCTCCCGTGCCGGCGTCGGAGACACCAATGCCGCCTCCGCCGGAGACACCAATGGCCCCGCCATCGCGCTCTACGAGTTGCTGGCCGTGAAGCTAGGAATCGGGGGCGGCCCCTGTTGGCCGCCCGCAATCCACGCACTAATCCCCTGGATCAAGGTAGGCACAATGGCGGTGATCGTCGCTCCGAGTTGTTGTTGCACTTGCTCTTGGACAATCTCCAGAATCCGCGCCACCTGTGCCCTGAGTTCTTGAACCTCGCGCGCCTGGCTTTCCGAGCTGGTCTTTTTCTCCTTTCGCCCACCAGTGTTATAGTATGACGACCATTTTGTCGACAAGCCTTTGCCGGCCACACGACCAGCTGACGTCGGCTTACTGAGCTTATCCTTGTTCTTCATTACATTCAATGCCCTATTTAGAGTGGTGTCCCAAGGGTTGCTCTTAGTCGACCCCGCGCTACTGCTTTCAGTCGCCTGTGGAAGGAATGTGAACCATTTAGAAATTTGGCTTCATTAATTAGAATGCAACCATATGGAGCTAATTACGCGGGGGTGTATTCCTTACCAGAACAAGCTCAAGCGCCCTGGTCTTCGGATTCGTGGTAAGCTCCTTTGTTTTCGGGTCCTTCTTGTACCGGGCCCTGACAAAGTTCCTGGTCTGCTTGTCACCGTATTTATCGAAGAGGGGCGGTAGGCCTTGCTCGGCACGGTCCGCCTCCTCCTTGTCCCATATAGGCTCCGCCACTCTGTAACCGCCGGGACCGAGTGTGTGTTCCCCTAAGTTCAGCTCCCGCATTTCTTTCCCCCACTTACTTGATTCGGAGCTTGCGGTGCTCGAGCAATTGATCTTGAAGTCGTTGTAGTCATCTTCGGTGATCGAAGGATTTTTCTCCTTGATCTTCTCATAACTCTCACCTTTCTCGATCATTCTCTTCACATTGCTTTTCCAAGTAGACAGGGCCGTGCTCATCTTCGTGAGGGTAGCATTGTTCACTTTATTCCCTTTGAGGCTTGTGTTTTCAAATTCAGCGGGGAACTTGTATCGTTCGTGCAGCTTCATGAAGAGGAGGTTGCGCAAATTCCCTCGGTCAGGATGCCTGAGGTTCTCGGTGTTGATAGAGACAGTGCTCCGAAGAATGCACCCGAGCTGAAGCGAGTACCCCTTTACTATTCATTTGGGCGCCGTTGGATTCCCGTTGCAGTCCACTTCAGTAACTTCCTCCTTGAGGGTGCGGAGCACGGTCGGCGCCGGTCCTTCCGTTGCCTCTTCGGTTGGCTTCCATCTGTGCGTGCCCCGCCATCATCAGTGGTGGCATCCTCGGCGGCACCATCAGTGGTGGCATCAGTGGGGTCATCCTCGGCGGTACCATCAGTGGTCTCAGGATCGGTGGGGAAGGCGGCATCCTCATACAAGTGAGGTTGTTCCTCCATCTCCTGGGACAGCTCCCAGAATTTCTTGCCGCCCGAACCCCCGACCTCATCGTTGTTGGCCATGTTTCTCTATAAATAGGAACAAAGTTTGGTCAAAAAGTTGGTTATTGTCAAGGAACAAGATCTCTAAGTTGACCAAATAACCTAATTCTCGAGGAATGTCGCCAAAAAGTTGGTTATTGTCAAGGAACAATTGAGAGATGTTTGTGATATTGCCTAGGTGTTTTGGGATAGAACCTGTTAGTGTGTTGTTGCTAAGGTCCAAGTCCACGTTCTCAGGGTAACCTAGTTCTTTAGGGGTGTGTCTATAAAGTTGGTTGCTGCAAAGATACAAGGTTGTGAGTTTGGTCAAATTGCCTATGATGTTTGTGATATTGCCTTGGATCTTGAAGGCACTGTTGCATGATGCAGTGGTACAGCCAGCATGGGACCTCATCTTTGTAGGCTTATTTTCTAGATTGTAACACTGGGATTTGTGCACAAGCTAACCTAGCTAAGACAATAGCTTCCTTGCAACCCACTGGGAAACAGGCATGCATGCACTGGTTTGCCAAAACAGAGCACTTTAGTCCTCTGTTTTTGCTAACTGCTACACATACCCCCAAGTGAACCACCACAACATCTAAAAGCTAAGAATTGTTTTTGCTTATGTAATCAGACTTTTTGTGCTAAAAAAACCATAGAACAACTGCTCCAAATTTCTAAATAAACTGCCATTTCATTATATTCAATAATGAACTGTACTCTTTATGGGTTTTTTAGTTAAATGCAGAAAATCCAAAGTTAATTCCGCTGGGCTTTTCTATGTTTTTTATACATAACTGCTAAAACCCTAGGAGTTAACCTAGCCACCAACAGAATGTGGACTTAAAAAGAGAGAGTCACGGACAGTGACATGATACATTTTCATAAAATTAGCGTGTTTTACTTATGGTGCACAAAGGAAAAAGTACTGCAGTGCACTTAGAAAAAAATGAAGGAACTTCTCTCTACCACACGTAATCTGATTCTTTCACATTGCTTGTCTTTTCCTCTTTTTACTCAATAACGGTAAGCACTAATACTCTTAACTGCACTATAGAAACTAAACCAAATGAACTCCATGGGTGCTGCCATCTCACCCATCATTGACGGCGCAATGAAACAATTTTTATAACTGGTGTTTGTTCTTCTCAAAGTATATTCCTTAATCGCAATGGCTAGTTGCTGAAACTATATGTAACAGTCAAAACACAAACAGGGGGAAGCTCACCGGGGCACCGGGGCGGCGGGGTATCGGGGCGGCTAGGGCGTCGGGAACGACGCAGTGAGGACTTCTGGTCGTAGGAGATTTCCTTGGCGTCCGCGCGCACCACCAGCCGCGACGAGCGGTCGTTCTTGGACCTCCTCAGCCTCCCCTGCTCATTACACCCAATAGCACCAATCAGAGAAACGTGCGGCGAGGCAGAGGAACGGCGCGTGAGAGAGGGGCGGGGAAGCGGGGGTTACCTGGGAGGAGAAGGAGCGGAGGAGGGAGGCGGGGCGTCGAGGCGGCGTCGGGGCGTCGAGGCGACGAGGCGGCGTTGGGGCGTCGAGGCATCGAGGTGGC
>NC_041390.1:378773165-378773687 GCF_002162155.2 Triticum dicoccoides | reverse complement strand
GGCGTCGGGGCGTCGAGGCGGCGGGGCAGCGGCGTCGGGAGAGGAGAGGGGAAGGGGATCGAGGGCGAGGGCGAGGGAGAGAGAGGGGAT
Organism: Triticum dicoccoides; assembly: GCF_002162155.2. Taxonomy (NCBI): domain Eukaryota; kingdom Viridiplantae; phylum Streptophyta; class Magnoliopsida; order Poales; family Poaceae; genus Triticum; species Triticum dicoccoides. Next base: position 378,773,597 of record NC_041390.1, on the reverse strand, counting down.
AGGGAGGGGCTAGGGAGGGAATATGGATGGGGCCGGGCACAATACTAATGGCGCACCACGCCTCGGTGCGCCATAAGTATATCCATACTAATGGCGCACCATGCCTCGGTGCGCCATTAGTAGATATACTTATGGCGCACCGAGGGGTGGTGCGCCATTAGTATTTTTTCTGATTTCTGCTCGAGCCAACAGGTTATCTTCCACCTAACCTGATCCACACCAAGTCCCCTCTACTAGCTCGACTGGTCAGCAGCCAGTTCTCACACCAGGAGGTCCTGGGTTCGATTCCCAGGCTCCACAACTTTTTTTATGCATTTAAAATGCTGTTTGATACTTATTTGTGTTTAAATATGTTCAAACTTGTTTAAATCGTAACAGTAATATTTTTTTATAAGACAGTAATAATTTTTTTAGAAATATCATCAAACAGTA
>NC_041390.1:378753021-378773155 GCF_002162155.2 Triticum dicoccoides | reverse complement strand
GGTGGAGCGGGGGAGGGTGCGCGGGGTGCGGGGGGTCGGCGGCGGCGGTTGAGTAGGGGAGGGGTGCGGGGGGTCGGCAGCGGCAGTTGAGTAGGGCAATCAAGGGTGCGGGGGGTCGGCGGCGGCGGCCGGTGGACTGGGGGGTGCTCGGCAGCGAGGGGGACCGGATCTGGCGAGGTGGGATAGCGATCGAGATGGAGGGGGATCGAGATCGAGTGTCCATGAAATTTAAAAATATTTATGATAGTTCAAAAAGTGCCCATGAAATACAATCGAGAAATGAAGGCTACGATTTAAATACAATCGACCTTAGCTAGCTATCTGTTCACAATCTTCTTGCCCTTCTTTTTCGCAAATGGAGTTCTTCTGTGGAACGGACGTCCTTTAGGTAGGGTGGTCCTGCTTCTTCTTGTGGTGTATGCTGCTACTTCATCATCGTTGTCGTGTTCGATCCTCGGGTCGCCGTACTTGTCGAAGTCTTGCTCATTGGCTACTCCATCCATTCCGATGATCTTCCTTTTGCCTCTCCTCACGACAACACGACTGGGCTTTGACGGGTCGGTAATGAAGAAGCATTGGTCCACTTGGGTAGCCAGTACCCATGGCTCATTTTTCGCGGTGACGTTTGCGCCCATGGTTTTGGATTTGGCTTCGGGTATAACCATGGTGGTGAAATACCGGTCTTCTTTTAGGATGCTCTTGGCCCATCTGACACGGAACATCGGGACCATCTCTCCAGCATAGCTCAGCTCCTAGATCTCCTTGATCCTTCCGTAGTATATGTCCTTGTCGTTACCGGTGTAGGATTCCATCGTTACCCCGGAGTTCTGATAACCATCGCTCTTCATGTCCTTGACCTCGGTGTAGAATGTGTAGCCGTTGATATCGTACGCCTCATAGGTCATCAGGTTGTGCTCAGCGCCCTGTGACAAGGCGAATATGAGTTGTTCTTCCACGGAAGAATCCTCATGTAATGGGTACGACAGAAGCTTCTGCTTGAACCAACGCGTGAAACATGAGTTGTGCTCTTTGAGTATATCTCCGTCCATCCTTTGTTGGCCTCGGTCATTGTACGTCTTCTTAATAAAGGTTTTGTGTTGTACCACCCAAGGATCGACCACGTCTATGTGGTGTAGCGCGACTAGGTTTGCTCTTTCAAAGTTGGCGAGTCGACCCTCGAAGTTGACATGCATTTCGCGACGACCCTCACGGTGACCCCATCCAGCGAGCCTGCCGAGGTGCCTGTTGACGGGCAGACCAACGGGGTTCTCGATGCCTAGATAATTCGTGCAGTAGGAGATGCACTCTTCGGTCAGAAAGCCCCTGGCTATGCTTCCCTCTGGACGTGACATGTTGCAAACGTATCCTTTGATGACACCATTCATCCTTTCGAACGGCATCATGCTGTGCAGGAACGTCGGCCCGAGTTGGATGATATCGTCCACGATATGGACCAGCAGATGCACCATAACGTCAAAGAATGCGGGCGGGAAGTACATCTCAAGCTCGCATAGTATCACCACGATCTCTTCCTGTAGCCTTCTGAGTTGCCTCACGCCAACAGACTTCCGAGAGATGACGTCGAAAAAGTTGCATAGGCCAAATAGGGTTTCACGACGTGCGCGTCCATGATCCCACGGATTGCAACTGGAAGTATCTGCGTCATCAGCACGTGACAGTCGTGAGACTTCATCCCGCTGAACTTCAGCTTCACTGGGTCTAGGTATCTGCTTATCTTCCCCGCGTAACCGTAAGGAAGTTTTACTCCTAGGAGGCAGGTGAAAAACTGCTCGATCTCCTCCTGACTTAGAGTGAAGCACGCGGGAGGGTAGTCATTTCCGGTCTTCTTGGCCTTTTTGCCTTTGCGACGACTTCCCGTGTCCTGCTTCGCCTCATCATCATCATCATCATCATGATCATCATATATAGCGTGAAGCTCCTGCCTGATGCCCATTGATTTCAAGTCTGCCCTTGCTTTTGGCCCATCTTTGGTCCTCTCTGGAATGTTGAGCAGGGTACCAAGCAGACTCTCGCACACGTTCTTCATGATATGCATGACATCAAGGCTGTGAGGCACACGATGGATCTTCCAGTACGGCAAGTCACAGAAAACAGACCTCATTTTCCATACCTTCAGAAGTGGCTCTGGCACCTTTCGCTTCTTTCCCGGCTCTGGCGCCTTTTGCTTCTTTCCCGGCAGTGGGAAGTCTTTCCAATTTTTCAACAGCTCGTCTATTTCCTCGCCGCTTCTCGTACGCGGGCGTCCTCGGGGTTCGGTTTCACCATCGAACAGATCCTTGCGTTTTCTCCATGGGTCATCGTCGCGAAGCCACCTTCGATGTCCCATGAACACGGTTTTCGAAGACCCGGGATCTCTATCTAGCTGGCGATATGTTGTGTCATCCATGCACCTGACGCATCCAAAAAATCCGTGGACCACCTACCCCGCGACATATCCGTAACCGAGATAGTCGTGCACCGTCGTGAGCAGCGCGGCTCTCATAGGGAAATATTCTTTTTCTGTGGCGTCCCACGTATTGGCTGGCGTTTTCCACAGCGTGTCAAGCTCCTCTTTCAGCAGCCCCAGATACAGATTGATGTCGTGCCCTGGTTGTTTCGGTCCTTCAATTAGCATACTCATGTGAATGTACTTCCTCTTCATGCACAACCAGGGGGGAAGGTTGTACATCCACACAAACACAGGACAGGTGCTATGTGTGCTTCTTTGGCTGCCAAACGGATTGACTCCATCGGTGCTCGCGCCCAGCACGATGTTCCTTGGATCGTTCCCAAATTCTGGGTCTTCGAAGTTCAACGCTTGCCACTGGCTCGCATCCTTAGGGTGACTCAGCATCTTGTCTTTTTATCTATCTCCGGATCATTTGCGTCATCTTCTCGCTTCTTCTCCTCCCTATCCGCGTGCCAACGCAGGAGCTTTGCTACCTTAGGGTCCGCGAAATACCGCTGCAGACGAGGAGTGATCGGAAAGTACCACACCACTTTTCGAGGAGCTTTCTTCCTCTTCTTGTATCGAGTGACGCCGCACACCGGACATATGGTAGACTCCGCGTGCTCGTCCCGATAAATGATGCAATTGTTCAGGCACACATGGTATTTCACGTGTGGTAAATCCAGAGGACACACGATTTTCTTCGCCTCCTCCAAACTGGTAGGGAACTTGTTCCCCTCGGGAAGACGTTCGTGCCAGAATGACATGTTCTCGTCGAAGCATGCGTCGGTCATTTTGTGTTTTACCTTCATCTCCAGAGCCATGAGCATTACTTTCAGGCGGGTATCCTCGGGCCTGCATCCTTCATACAATGGAGTAACCGCGTCTAACTCAAGTTGATCCATCTTGGCTTTCTCTCGGGCGACAACTCTTGCATTATCCGTCTGCTTGAGAAGCAGCTCTTGAATATGAGGGTCCTGCACCCAGCCAATCGATGGTCCAGCGTCGTCTGCTCCGCCGGCATCATCATCTTCATGATCATGCCCGTCGACTGCTCCGGCATCTTCCTCATCATCATGTCCTGCATCTTCTACATGATGACTGTGTACAGCATCACCGTCGTGATCATCTCCTGGGGATTCTTCGTCTTCTCGCCCACCCGAGCCGTGGTGGTTGTCTTGCTGCCCTTCCTCATTTCTTGCCCGGCCCCCATGGACGACTTCGTAGTCATCTTCATCACCTTGCCACCGATAGCCATCCATGAAACCACGCAAGAGCAGGTGGTCCCGCACCTGCCCGGATTCCGGGTCCGCAATAAGGCTCTTCAGCTTGCATCTTCGACATGGACATCTTATCTCCATCTCGTTCTTTTGAAGCATCTCGGCCTTCGCGGACCTCAAAAACCTATTCACGATGCCTTCGGTCATCATGTGGACCATGGTCGCCTGCGGGGTAGAGCAAAACGATATTTTAGAACCAAGAAAAAATTTGGCATGACTTTCCCTAAAAATAGGACCAAAAAGAATGCTTAATGCCAAAATTCTCGCCGAAACGGAAATGAATCAACATTCCGGCAAAATATTGGCAACAATCGAATTTCAAATACGGGTACACCTCCAAACACAAACACATATGCAACACCACAAACATATGCAACACCACGAACATACATAGATCTAGCTAGGCCACAAAAAGTGCATGTGCACATTGTTGTAGGGAGAACAACATAAATATAGCTTCCCCCCTTACTTACCTATCAAAACAAGGTAATTTAACCACTTAAATTGAATGAATCTATGGTGGAAATGAGGTGAAAAAGAGGAGGCACCCGAGACAAGGAGGAAGTGGAGAGAATGAAGTGGGGAGAAAGTGAGTGTGGGTAGGAGAGGCTGTCCAAAATATCTTGTTGCTCCCCACTTACTAATGGCGCACCAACTCTAAATGCGCCATTAGTAATCCAGGCTGGTGGTGCGCCATTAGTAGTTTTGCAAAAAAAAACATACTAATGGCGCACTGTCTCACAGTGCGCCATTACTAGTTTAAACTAGTAATGGCGCACGGTGGAACAGTGCGCCATTAGTAGTTTTGCAAAAAAGGGAATAAAAAATATAATAAAAAAACAACATTAGTGGCGCACTTTCCGGCAGGTGCGCCATTACTAGTTACAACTAGTAATGGCGCACTTTGTCTGGATGCGCCATTAGTATGTTTGGACAGGCGCACTAGTTAAATTTTTTTTAATACTAATGGCGCACCCGGGGCTAGGTGCGCCATTAGTAGTTTCAACTCTAATGGCGTATCACAAGGTGGTGCACCATGAGTGTCAATCCCATCTACAGCCCTTTTTCTAGTAGTGGAAGAATGAGGAAGAAGAAGAACAAGGGAGAGAGATAAAAGGTAAAGATAAAAAGTGATATATTGATAGATCGATTGTGTGTTGTTATTCAATCGGCCGTCACCCCTTACATATATATGAGGCGGCTGGACTTTCCATACAAGAAAAGGACTCAAATCCCGTTCAAAACATCAAAAGTTAACCTAACTCGGACTACGAGGGCCGGAACTTCCGGTCAGCCCAGAACTTCCGGGCTAAAATTACATAAAGTAGCCCTCTTGTAAAGATCCTGCAGGTCGCAAATGCCTTCGGATCGCAATGGTCCAAAAAGCAAAGTTGTAGATCTTGCAATGGGGAAAAACTTTTCAGTTGATCACTTTTTCATCCGAGGTCATCTTGAGATTAAATTCTGGCCTGCAAATCTGCAAATAATCTTGAAATTCCTGCTTTCGGGGCGAACCGCGGGCGAACTTTCTGTTTAGCCCAGAACCTCCCCGGAAGTTTTGCCCAAAACTTCCGGGCTAAAATTTTGTAGCACACTGTTTTGGCTCTAACTTTTTCATACAAACTCCTACGAAGACGTTTTTTATATCAAAATCAATTGATTCGACGAGACGAAGAGAATTCATGTAGAAAGTTTTCTCATATGAGGCAATATTGAGGGAGTAATCAGCTGAATAGTGTTCTGGATACAAAATTTCAGTACTTCGAACACAACTTCGGCCATAGAGATGAGACCGGATGGCTATGGCCCAAATATCAAAGTTTCTCCTTTTGACGATATCGAACTTTCTCACTTTGTGCACTTTTCCATTTGAGGTCTTCTTAATTATGCTTTTGACCATGCGAAAATCTGGTGTGAAAAGTTGTGTTGCCTCGAGCTTGGGGAGGGTTGCATTCACCTCACGCGCGAACTGCTTGAAGATGCGATGGGAAGATGGGCCTGAGCGCTGCCTACGATGCAAGTGACGGCATGAGGCTCTTGGAAGCCCCCAGCCCCCACGTCCTGGTGATAGGCGTCGTTCCTTCTTGGTGGTGGTGGTAGTGGGGGAAGGCCAACGTTGCTCTATGGGTGGTCCTCGCGAGGCTGATCTCTCCAGGCAGCCTCGCGAGGCTGGCCTTGCCAGCGGTCCTCATGAGGCTGGTCGCACCACTCCTGGCAAGGGTCGCGGCCATCCCAGCGTCCTCCTCCACGGCCACCTCCGCAGCCATAGCCTTGATCGTTCCGCTCGGGGCGATGACAGAGGCGCCCGTCGCGAATGGCCCTGAGCTCTTGGCAGTCACTGGTGTTGTGGCTATGCACATTGTGGAAGACGCAGAACAGCGACTTCCCTTGGATGACTTCGGGTGGTCACAGCCGCGCTTCATCTCTAGTTCGGCTGCGAGCATGGCCGGTCCATTGCACTTCACGTCCTTGGCCTTGACCTTCTTGTCTTCTGGGTCCGTGTCAGGGAGCTCAAGAAGGGAGAGCCGCCCCCCTTAGCTCTCACACATTTGGTTGCCATGTTGATCATCTCTAGAGCCGTACATAGGTCCTCGTGAAGGGGAGCTACTCCTTCATCTTGACGCCGCGGACGCTGTTCGTGAATGTTAAGATGATGGCTTCGTTTGACACCTTGGGGATCTTGAGGTGAACACTGTTGAAGCGTCGGATGTACTTTTGCAAGATCTCTCCTAGCTATTGCTTGATACGCCACAGGTCACCTGCGACCAGCGGGCGGTCGCGAGTACCCTAGAAGTTGGCGACGAAACGCTCTCGCATCTCGTCCCAGGAGGACATCTATCCCGCGGGGAGGTTCAGGAGCCACGATCGCACGTCGTCTTTGAGGGCCATGGGAAACCAGTTTTCCATGACCTTCTCATCGCTGTTGGCTGCCTCGATGCTCAGCTCGTAGAGCTAAAGTAACTCAGCAGGGTCGGGGTGGCATCGTAGCGTGGAGGTAGGTCGGGCTTAAACTTCCCTGGCCAGACGATGCTGCGCAGCTCCGTAGTGAACGTGCGGCACTCATCAGTGGTCACGGGGGCCCACCATGGAGGTGGGTCCTGATCCTGGTGCTCGCGCGCCACCACCATAGGTGGCGCACGGTCTTGACGTCGCGGTGCTGGAAGTGCACGTGCCTCTCCTTGCGGTCGCTGCACCACCTGGCAGCTTTCCTTGTCGCATGCCGGGGGCCTGCAAGGAGGGTCACGCCATGGAGCCTCGCGCCTTGGCTCAATGATGGTGTCCTACCTGGGAGGTGGATGAGTTGCTCCATGAGCCACGTCAACCACGGCAGGTGGCGGGTGAGGCAGCGAGCGAGATGGTGCAGGAGACTCTCCAGCGGTGCTAACGAGCTCGGCGATGCGGTCTAGCTAGTCCTCGTAGAGGTCATCGCCGGAGCCGTAGTGCAGGAGCTCGCGTGCCATGAGCAGTGTGGCCTGTGCATTCGCCGGCCCGCGATGAGCATCAGGAGACGAAGCAGCCGGAGTCAGCGACGGGGTGGCGGTGCGTCCATCTTGCTACACGGAAGGATGCAGTGAAGAAGCCTGCTGCTCATGGCCCGCGGGGCCGGTGGCGGTGTTTTCCTCTCGCAACAGGGGACGGCGAGGGCAGCCGTCGCCCGCCGGTGCTATCTGAGTGACACAGGTGGTGAGGGCGGCCCGACTATCAGCGCGAGCTCGACGAGCATCAGCCATGGGAGCAGTGGAGTGGTTGCGAATCGACCGATGGAAGAGAGGCTCCGACGCACCCCTACTTGGCGCGCCAAATGTCGGATTTCGGGTTCCACAGACCCTTGAGAGGTTCGAACTCTGGGGTGCATGCAAAGAACTCGTCCTCCCTAGGCTGCAGAACCACTAATCTCATAGCCTAGCTCGATGAACAAGAAGGAAATGAGACACAACCGTTTACCCAGGTTCGGGCAACCTTGCAGCGTAAAACCCTACTCCTGGTTTGTGGTGGATTGGCCTCGAGGGGCTGAGGATGAACTAGTACAGTGGGAGAAGAACCTTAGGAGGAGGAGTGTTCTTGGGCTCGAGTGAGCTGGTCAGGGAGAGGGCGATCTGAATGACTCGTCCCCTTCTACGGTGGTGGCTTGGTCCTATTTATAGTGGCCTTGGTCCTCTTCCCAAATGTAAGGCGGGAAGGGATCCCACAACGGCCAAATTCGAAGGGAGACAACTAGTACATGCTATCCTGACAAAAGTAGTCTTCGCCTACAAAATCCTCCAGTCGTGACGCTGCGGTGGGCTCGGCGATGACCTCCGTCCTGCCGGTCTTGGTCTTGTTGCAGCAGAATGGAAACCATTGGCTGATTCCTTAGGACTCCGAGTCTGCACTTTCCTCCTTAGCACCAAAGAGGAAACTGGTACACTGCGCCCGTTGGCGCCTGCCTGGCCTTGGTCTTCATGGCTAACGTCATCCGAACCTCACGAGGTGAATCCTGCATAGAAATCTCCGCTCCTCGGGAGCCAGCTTGGGGAGGCCGCCCCCGTTGAGGTCTTGGTGTCATTCGCCTCGCGAGGGTCTTGAGTTTGATGCTGAAGCTGGGCCGTACCAGGCCATTGGTGAGCGAGGCCGTGGGCCGCAGGCAGGCAGGTCTGGGTACCCCCATTCCCAGAATGCAGAGAGTTTATAGAGCATCAACCTATATGCTTAAAAAGACAACATTGGAAAACCAAATTAAACATACAATTACACAAGTGACTACACACACAACATTTCCACACACCAAAGTAAGCAATTACATGCATACTAAACTAGGAGAAACGAGGATATAATCATCGACTTATTGTTGCCATGACGGTTGACATTGCTCTGCTTTCGGCTGGATCCCTGGCCGTTGTGGGGAAGAAGGCACTTCCTCATGTCAACGATCCGCCTCTACATGTCATAGCTCTTGTATGCCTCCTTGGCTGCGTACATGACGTGAGCTTTGTTGAGTTTCTCCATCCAGACCGAGTGTTACGCACGCTTGTCCTTTTCTTGGGAATCCTTCTTGTCTCTGTAGTAGGGGTTGATGATGGGCTCGGCGAGGTGAACTAGTGAGTCCTTGTCATGCTCCTTTCTGCCCCAAATCATGTATTGGCCCTAGATGTTGACAAGATTCTGACAGGCGATGCCCGAATTCTTGAGCACCTTTACATCGTTGGCGATGTCCATCATAGCGAACAGGCAGTGGGGGATGTTGACAAACCTGGTGAAACGCTCGCAAGGCTTTGGGCCAGGCAGTAGTGGTAGACAATGACGTGGTTGCGCATGCACATCTGGGCAATGGCGACCTTGGGACGAGACCCGGCACGAGCGCGGGTGTACTCGAGGTCAAACCCGACCACCTTGTACTTCTCCTTTGCAAGCCACAGCTCCTGATGTGGATGGAGTGCTACACCCAGACCGGGTTGTTGGTCTACACCACCGAGAGCTCCATGAACCTACTGTGGGTGTCCATCATGACATGCATGGTGAACTTCTGCTCGTCATAGGTAGCCACTCGGAGCGCCGTTGGAGCCGCGTAGGATATCCTCTAAGAATTTGTCATGGTGGGTGTGCTTCTTGCAATGGTGGGGCGCGATCGAAAGGTTGAAGAGACACAATGGTTAAATGGCCGCTGTAATAAATGGGGGCCGGCCGGCCTATAATCGTCACGTCTTGTCACGATGTTCATAGCGGACGATTCTAATGCACGCTTGACAACACCGCACTACACGTGTTTCGTTCTACCAGGTGTGGGCTCGAAGAGGCACCAAATGTATCGTCGTGAGCTTGTTCTCGCGCTACCGTGCAGTTTACCATGCAAGCTTCCCGCCCGACTAGATTGGACATGTGTCGGCTAGAAGAGGGACAAATTGTGGGCATTTATTGGAAAAAAGCTTTGTAAAAAGGAAGTGTGTGGAATGACTTCAGTCATAAGTTTACCCGTCGGTGATGAGGTCAAAGTTACACAGAAGGGTGATGATGGATACTCGAGTGCGATAATTAATTCCGCGCTCTACAGGGCACACGCTTGAAGAAACCAACTATGTGCAATAATGTCAAAGATCACAGTCGAGTTAGCTATACAGATCATGTGCTATGAGATCGGCAAGGTAAACATATTCGAGAATGGTTAATAAAATCTAAGTCCATTACATATGAAGGTCAAAATAGTGCTACCAATATATGAGTCCCATACGATGCCATTTCAATGATTGTACCACAAAAGCTCGAAATATTACAAGGTTCAAATTCTAGAGTTATATGGCTCAAATTCGAAGATTACAAGGCTCAAAATGATACTAGAAATAAAATTCAGCTCATGAGCTGCAAACGTCGCGCTGATCGGCTGTACATGGATATCAGAGAGGTTCAAACTAATATTACCACTTCTAAGTCCAGTTTCGAAACCTCATAATTTTTTCAAAGGGGCCAGCCACTGAGAAGTCATGTATGGGGTTGACACGATGACTTCTGGTTACTTTGTCATCTGAAGTTCCAAAATGAAATTCAGCATTTTAGGAGCCTATTCCATTCTGCCGCAGCCGCCGGCGCTCATCAACAAACCATTCATTTTTGTGAAATAAATGTAGGGAAAACCTCATTACCTTCAACACCCTTGCTCTGACAACAAATACCTAGCGAATATAATCTCTGATAAGTTCCCTCGGTAGGAGTTCAAAGTAATTTATGAGAGATGTAGGTCTAGGCATTCAATGTGATAGTTATACTGTATCACATTATCCACCACTGGGCCTAATCTTATCTGCAAAAGAAGAAAACATGTTAGTGCCTACATGCAGTTTTGAACACTACTACAGGCCTATTTGGTTTCCAGGATTGGTAAAATGCACTAACATGCCATCTTTGACCCAACATTATTAACATGGGCATTTGATTACAATCTAGAAAAATGTAGTCTTCTCCACAAGAGGTTGGAGTGGATGAAAAGTTTCCTAAGAAAACTAGTATAGATGAATCCAAAGGAGAAATGCTGATGGATTGTAACCATATGGATCAAGCAACCAATATGAGGGGACATGTTTGTACTGAAATCCTCCAAAAAATCCTTCAGAAATAGTAGTACATTGTCATTGTAAACATGGAAAAAAGGTGTCAAAAATTGAACTCCCTTATGGTTAGCATTTAAAAGGAAAGGAACATCAGCTCGATATATAGCTTCTCCAGGCACGAAAAGCATCTCAGGAAACTGACAACTTGCTCCAGGTTGGGCCGATAGATTCTAGTGCCAAGTCCTTCACTGTGTGCGGTTTCGGTGTCAAGTTTGTCAGAATCATTTTCTGGATGACAGACAAACATACATCTTCAATATTAGAAATAATGTTAATTTCTAGAAGGTGGGGTAGAAGGAGGCTATTGTACCTGAATGTGTGTGGATCCAATAATAAGGTCGGAGTATTTGTTAGACGACTAGCCCACCGCTGTCAATTTCGGCGTAGAAATGACATTGATTCTTGTTGGACCTTCTTGATCAACAACAAATAATCTCTCAAGTGCAGGTGTGTCCTCAATGGCCATACCATGGTACACATCTTGTGATGTCTTCTTGTCGCACCAGCAACACACATAAATAGTCCAGAGAGTCATGGAGGTGATGTGGAAGCTACTCAACCCATTGATCGCCTGAAGACGAAGGTACTCAAGTGAAGTACAACCACGAAGCAGGTGCTCCATGTCATCGTTTTGGGAGGTAGGGGGCGACGAGCTCGAGTTGCTTCAGTCGTGCTAGAATAAGAGCGGGCGCGTCATTTAGGGGGGATGGCAGTTCCTGAACTTGGCGACGCGCAGCGTGGGCGCGAGGCGGAGCGCGAACGTTGGCAGCAAGCGCATATGCCCATCATCAAAAGTGAGCTCCACAAGCTGATATAGGGTGGGGATCAGAACCAGTCATCAAGATTGGCTCGGTCCTTGCCATTGGAACGGAACTTGCCCATTCTAAGGCCTCTGGTTGGGCCAAGATAACTACCGAGGATCTTTGAGGATGCACCCATGCTTTTGCGATAGCCATGGCAGAGCTCGTGGGTGTCGATGAGGTCGAGAGGGGTGGAGTTCCATATGGGGCGCCACCGCCGCGAAAGGACAGTTGTCTGCGCCCCATATTTGATTGGGAGAAGGGAGATGATGACTGTGCACATATCATCGGGGAGGCTGCTGATGAAGTCTAGGCCTGCTGGAGTCGCCCCACCTCCGTTCTCCACCTCTGGTGTCTCCTTTTCAGGGGCGCTTTCTGATACAAGTGGGAGTACAAATAATATTTAGTTAAAATAGGTCAATAGAAAGCTATATTGGTAACTAGAAGTTATTAGGTAGGAACATAGTAAGAAAATGGAATAACAACTGGTTGCTTAAATACTGTACAATTCATTTGATATTGCTGGGTAAGTCAAACTTCAAAAGAAAACTTACTTAAAACAAAGTTGGACGGATGATATCGTCGGGGACGTAAGCATATATCTCATGACCAAGCTCTTTTATGTGCAGTGCAATTTTAGTGCCAGCTTTCAGTACATAAAAGTTAGAAATTTCTTTCCAAAGGCCAGTGCCAAAATAGGAGTCACTGAGGCGTTAGTTAATCCAAATGGCATCACTGTGAACTAGTACAGTCCATATCTGGAGGTGAAGGCTGTTTTGGGGATATCTTCCGTTCGTACCTTCAATTGATGGTATCCTGACCTTAAGTCAATTTTTGAGAATACCTTGGCCTGAGCGAGTTGATCAAACAAATCGTTTATCCTTGGCATCGGGTATTTGTTTTTGACTGTGACCATGTTAAGTGCTCCATAGTCAATACACAATCTCAGCGTTCCATCCTTCTTTTTGGCAAATAAAATTGGTGATCCCCAAGGTGAGGAGCTGGCTCGAATGTATCCTTTGTCTAGCAATTCCTTTATTTGTTTCTTCAACTCAACTAATTCGGATGGTGCCATTCAGTATGGTTTCTTGTATATGGGGGTGGTTCCTGGTGCGAGCTCAATGCTGAATTCTATCTCTCGGTCTGGTGGCATGCCTGGTAGCTCTTCAGGGAATACATCTGGAAATTCACACACTACTGGAACCTTGTTTAGCTCAGAAATGTCCACCTTATTTAATCTCGGTTGCCGGGGTATTTTTCCTTCCTTGGCTGATACTCTTATTGTCTTCCCTTGGTGGTGTGTGAGAATTACGGTCCTGTTGAAACAGTCGATAAACCCCTTGTTGGTGGTTAGCCAATCCATCCCTAGGATGACATCCAGTCCTTTATTTTCCAATACAATAAGATTTGCGTGAAACTCCAAACTTTCGAACTCAATGACCACATTCTGACAGTAATTCTGAGTAACTTGCTGAATCCCAGGGGACTTGATGATTATGGATTTCTCCAAAGGAACCATCGAAAAATTATTTTGCAAAGCAAAACTTTTCGAAATGAAAGAGTGAGAAGCTCCAGAATCAAACAAAACCATTGCAGGTATTGTGTTGACAGGAAACGTACCGAGTACGATATCCGGAGCATTTTGTGCCTCCTCTTTGGTTACGTGGTTCAGATGACCCTTCCTGTGGTTATTGGTTGGATTGAAATTGTTTCGCTTGGGCGCTGAATTATTGCCGCCGTTGTTCGGCTTTGGGGTTGAGTTCCTTGGCTTGGGGCACTGTTTGGCATAGTGCCCTTTTTCTCCACAAGCGTAACAAGTAACGCCGGGGCGATAGGTGAATTCCTTGTCCCTTGCATGAAAATTCTTGATTGGGCGTGAGACATTGGATGAGGATTTGTGTGTCCCACCCTTTTGAAAATCTGTCTTGCTTCGGTGATTGCGAGCATGGTTAGTTTGGTCCCTTTTTCGCTTGCGGATATCTTCTAGACTGCGTCTCTCATTTTCCAGAGTAATGGCTTTGTCCACCAGTGTTTTAAAATCAGGAAAAGTGTGCACTACCAGTTGGCATTTAAGCGCGGGCGCTAGACCGTCAAGGAATTTCTCCATCTTCTTGATTTCAATCATACGCTCTTCATTGGCGTAGCGGGACAATAGAGTAAATTGACTGTTGTAATCTGACACTGTCATGTTCCTTTGTTTGAGGTCATCGAACTCTCTCTTCTTGATTTTCATAATACTCTTAGGAATGTGTGCACCACGGAAACCTTCCTTGAAATCATCCCAGGTTATGTCATTTTCGTTGGGATGCATGTGCAGAAAATTCTCCCACCACGATGCGGCTGCTCCTGTGAGATAGTGCGGAGCATACAATACCTTTTCGGGGTCTTCTGAAGCTCAGATAACTTGGATTGCTGCTGATACTGTCCATGGTGATTCCCCATGTTGATGACTTGGTTCATCATTTCACGATGTTGTTGCTGACTCTGTTCATAAACGCGGCACATTTGGGAAAGTGCCGTTTCACTGTTCTGTTGACTTGACTGCCCTTGTGTGAAATTGTTGCCTGGTTGAGTGTCATAATCTTCCTCTGGCGGAGTAGGCATGGAGCGAGTCCAAGGACGAGACAGTTTTCACTCTGCGGATATATTTTGTAAAACTCATAAGAAAAGCGAAGATGGTCGCAAAAACAAATCCAAAATTGCACAAGGATGGCAAATAATTTAAATGACCAAGTTCACTTAAGAAAACAAATCGAATTGCGCACGGAGAAGGACTGCTCATTACATATCTTACACGCGGGCGATAATTATACAATACATCACTCAGGATATGCGTACATAATCCTGACATGTTATTTAGGCTAGTGCACTTCTCCAGTTCCTACATGATGCGCAAACAGGCTACTCCTCACAACCTATGTACATATCTTACAAAGCAGTACATCGCATGACGGGCAAGCGCACTCAGCCGGAAATGTTGACGATCTCCTTGGCCCTGCCAAGGGTGAGGCGCAGTGAGGCTGGGGACTCGACCTCCTCCTCACTAATAGGCTCCAGACGTGAAGAGCTGCGTCGGGTAGATGGAGCGGGTGCCAGGGGCGGAGCAACACGAATAGGAGTAGGCACAACGGGTGGTGCAGTGCGCGCTGGAGTGGGCGCAATGGCCTGGTTGAACTCTTCGGTGGTAGGCAGGCGACGAGTAGGTGCATAAGATGCTGATGACGAGACAAAAGTCAGTGGCGGTGCGGTGGGCAGGAGCTCCCTCCTGTTGGCGGCACAACCATGGACTGAGTCCATGTGGGCAGCTACGAAGTCGTCCACCAGGTTGTCGAAGGCTGCCTCCAGAGCCCGGAGATACTCAATAAGCATCTCAAAAGCCTCATCTCATTCTCCTCTGGGGCAGGAGAATGCGTAGTGACAGGTGTAAGGCACATGGCATGGAAGATAGCGGTAGCGACGAGTCTTCATCGCGGGAAGGACATCCCTGAGGCGAGCTATCGCCTCACGGGCTGCCATCTGCATAGCATGCCTCTCCGTAGGCATGGCTCTTCCCACGAACCGGAAGCGGCGTAACTCACCACGCCCTCCCCTGAACTGCACCGTGGCCTGGTGCATGGTCAGACTGTCGTTGACCTTGTGCTGGTAGAGTGTGAAGACTGGGCGCACAGACGGCCCCATTGCGACCTGAACGATGAAGGAGAGAAGCTTGATGAACCCATCGGGCACGTTGGCGAAGGTCTGAGACTCGCAGCTATTGTCGGCCATCTACAAAGGTAAGCAAAAATTCTGAATGGTCAGATCATAAATTTATGCTGACAGTCAGAAAATGACTACAATTGCAAAAATATAAATTAGCTCTACCATGCTAATAACCAATTAGCGATCGCACCTAGTGGCTTCCTACAGTCAGCCTGGCTCTGGTACCAAGCTTGTCACGACCAGTTTTCCAATAAAAATATTTATTGAGAAACCAATCTTTTGAGTCCAGTATGAGAGAAATCCTCCTCACTGGTAGACAAATTCTTGATACAATAAGCCAGTAGCATAGGATATATTACAGGGTTGAGCTAGGGCTGCTCAACAAATTATTACAAGTGCGCCAATAATTATACATAATGGCGGATATAACACAATGGTGTGGTGGCATACTACTGACTCGAGGATAAAGTGATGGTGGAATAACACAGTGGGGGGTGTGATAACACGACTCTCAAACTGGCATCTCATCGAGCGTCGAGGTGAGGCTCGATAAATTTATTCGGGTTGCGGAAGCGGATATAATACAGTGACCAAATCCAGGGTCGCACGAGACTGACTGGGATTCCTCTAGGCGTCGGACTCGCTATCGAACTCTTCATCCATGAGATCGCCTTCGTCAGCATCTGGCCAAATCAACAAGCCAGTGAGTACTTTGAAAGTACTCGCAAGACAGTTCGGACGTAAGCTATAACAAATGCATGCATGAATGCGTCATGATTAATTCACCAATGTACATTTAAAGTATTAGCAGGCAAGGTAAGCAAAGAGGGAATCGGCGGTAGTCCACCTGAAATCCCGACAGAAATATAAATGGAAACCGATCGGGTGTCTGAAGCGACGCCTCGAAAGGTGAACAAATAAATAAAGGAGAAAATCATGCCACAGTCGGGCGTCTTAGCGACACCACATAAAGGGCTTTAAAAGAAATGCCACAGTCGGACGTCGGGGCGACATCACAGAAAGGGCTTTAAAAGAAATGCCACAGTCGGACGTCGGGGCGACATCACAGAAAGGGCTTTAAAAGAAATGCCACAGTCGGACGTCGGGGCGACATCACAGAAAGGGCTTTAAAAGAAATGCCACAGTCGGACGTCGGGGCGACATCACAGAAAGGGCTTTATTCACAAGTAAATAATACTCATAATAAATATTCAATTCATGATAATAAACAGGTTAGTCCACCCACAGGAATAACATTTAACCGGACTTAGCACTCATGGGATTCACCGGAGTCTCTGTCATCAAACTGATACTGTTAGGACAAGATAATACGAATTTGGACATGGAATAGATGATTCAAGGAATGTATGACTCTGCAGAGTTTGTACAAAATTTTTCCCACAGCCAACGGATTTCCGTAGTTGTGACACCCCAAAAATTTTGGCCTTGTTTTTAATGGAATAAAATTTTGCCAGGATTTAAAACTTTGAATTTTTGAGCTCCATTTTGATTTTGTTTAAATCTTTTCCTTCCCTGTTATGATGAGTTTTTCCCAAAGAGAAAACTTTTCAAAAAAATGTTGTTGGACTTGTTTTAACCTCTCAAGAAAAACTTTCCTTTTATCAGTGTAACTAATTAAATAATTATGTTGCTTGATCTTTATTTTCTTGAAAAGGATTTTTCTAGGTTAAATGGCCTTAATTGAACTACAACCATTTGATCAATTCACTTAAAATTTCCACAAAAATTTGGAGATGTCATGTGATGTTTTTAAATCACTTTTATGCTAAAATATATTTCATTCATGAAATATTTTGAGCCTTACACTCAATTTTTCTTCTCTGGTCCAGAGTGCAATTTGCACTACAACCTATTTAAATATTTCTTTAAAACTTCTACCAAAATTAAGGGAGGTCAGTAGGAGCCTATTATCCCACTTTGTGCAAAAACCTATTTGTGTCCTTTGAAAAATTTGAGTGAATCAACCTCATCTTCATTCTGGACCAACTTGATGGTTTGTACAACAACCATGTTTTTACTTGCTCTTTAACCCTTGATTATTTCTCCTACTTGTAGTCCCCCATGTTAAACCCTTAAGTCCAGGAGCATGCACCTTTTGGATCATTTTTGGTTCATGAAATAATGTCATTTATTTCCTGTCCAGAATTGAAGTTTTGTAAAACTTGCACTAACAAGTTTCTTCTTTTGTCCAACTAACATCACCACTCTCTCTTTCATCCACAGAGACACTGATCTGGAGATTTTGGCCACTCCAAGAAATGCCTAAGTGCCCTTGGCATTTAGTCAAACACCTGGTGTGCATGGCCAGTTTTGACATGTTTTTGTCTTTGCATTGTGACCTTGCACCTCGGATCATACTAGCATGTCCACTAGGATTCCAGTTGCTCCTAACCTGGGTCTGTTATTTGCCAGCCTCAACCGCGACCTCTAGCATGCTCTGGCATTTCGTCGAGCACACTCAGTGCGTGCACTGGACGTGCCCAGAGCGCGCGTATTGCAGCCACGCGGCCGAGCCGACACGCTGGCCCCCACGGCTTTGGCCCGCTCTGCAGAACCTCGCCACGCGCTCCCCTTCTCTCAGCTACACGCCAAGCCGCCCCTCGCCACGCCCGGCAAGCCAAGTGCTAGCCGCCACCGCCACCCGACAGCCTCTGGCCATGTCGGTGCCGCCCAAGCCACTCCCACTCGCCACCTGCCCCTGGAGGAGTGCACTCTCGTCCACTAGCTCTTGCCGTCATCCCCAGCCACGCCACGTTGCCCTGCAAGCTACAGCTAGGCGGTTCGCCGGAGAGCTTATCCGGCCGCCGCGGAACCGACCTCGACGAGCTATAAAAGGAGGCCCCCGAGCCACCCCGGGCACGCAGGAAGCCTTAGGATGCTCCCCTAGTCCTCCCATGGCAGCCAATCGACTCGGGGAAGGTCTTCTTCCCCATCTCCGGCAACTGCAGCCGCCGCCACTGCCCCGGCCAGTTCGGCACCACCAGGGCCTCCCACTCTCCGTTCTCTCCACCAAGAGCTTCCTCATCTTCCCGTGAGCCATCCCCACTACTCAATTTTGATCGGGGCACACCACGGAGAAAAATCACTTTGCTCCCGAGGCCACCTCCGCCGAGAAGCTCGCCGCCGGCAGCTCCCTCCGTCCCCACCTACCTGGCGACCACCGGGAGGATCGCCCTGGAGTGGTGGATCCATCCCCGCCCTCTGAGCCCCGCGGGGAGCCGCCGTTCGCCGGCGACGATCGCCGTTGCCTCGCCTCCGCCCGGGACAGAGAAAGAAGAGGGAGAAGACTGGTCAAACCTGACTTGTGGGCCCCCTGGACCCACTGTCAGCGACCTCGTGTCTGTCCACGTAGTTAAGTGGAGGCGTAAAGCCTCAAGTACGCCTCCTCTATACCGAAAGCGTATTTCTATCTGAACCGTTTTCTTTTCTGTTTTATTTTAAATAACAGATTTGACCAAATCTTTGACTGGCTATAACTTTTTAAATATAACTCCAAATGGGTTAGTTCTTTTTCCTACCTTCCTCATATTTGATCTAGTTTATTTTAAGATTTATTTGAAAAAATTTCAAACAACTTTTTGGTTCTGTTTTTGAAATGTGTGTTAATTCAAATATATTTTTAAATAGGATTTTGGGAGAGAGAAGAAACTTTCAAAAGTTTTGGAGTGCACCCTACCTTTCCACACATTGAAGGCAAGCATTCTGAACCCCGGCATAATATTTTGGTGTGATCGTTGATACCTTTATAACACCACCGCATTTCGAAGGACTTGTTATTTCATGTGATATGATCATATGCATGGGTGCATGTTGTTGATTTCCATGCTGTTGGAAATGGACACACTTGTGATGATAATCACCCTCTTATGCCTTGCATGCATACCGGCAGGAACCCGGGAAAACCTCTGCCTTGGGTAGGCTTGAGTTTGTCGCCGGTCTCCGTCGGGACGGTTATGTCTGGTATGGCATGGTAAGGTGATATGAGAGGTGACTCTGTTGGATGAGAATATATTTGTCATGCTAATCATGCAGGGAATACTTGAACCTCCTGAGTCGACCGTAGATCGAGTCTTGTTCCAGTAACCCCCATACTTGTTTCGTACTACCACTCGTCTCTACAGCAAGTAGAGTACGGTTCAGTAAGTTGTCAACCTCTTTCCAGCACACACCGTACAGAGAGGCCATGGTGGAAGATACCGGTTGTAGCTGGTAGGCAGGCCACCTGGTCCGGGGGCATGGGTGTATCCGGTTGGGACCGAGAGGGGAGGCCACCCCTTAGAGCGCGCGATATAAATTTGATCCCATGCTACGCAAGGTTGTAGCCTCCCCACTTAAAGTTTGCTTAACAGGTGTCGTGGGTGATTCCAGACACGTGTGAGATAAGCTGGTGTGTGCAAGTTAGGTGTGTTTTCAACAGAAAGACCGTAGACGGAATTAGTCCTACTGGACTAGAGAAATCCGTTACTCGTGGGTAAAGAGTACACCCTCTGCAGAGAATAAACCTATTCGAATAGCCGTGTCCATGGTTAAGGATTACAGTCTGGGATGGGTCAAGTGTCGGTCTTAGCGTCGGTCTTCGGAGGTGAAACTGTTAATCCAGAAATGGAATTACTACTTGTGACTTGTGATAACTATGATTATTATTATTATTGACTAACCCATGATATTATTGTTATTATCGTGTATCTCTGGGATGGTTCTACCTCCGGGATGTTCACTATGATTGTTTCTTTTAAAGCCCTTTATGTGGCGTCGCTCAGACGCCCGACTGTGGCATTTCTTTTAAAGCCCTTTATGTGGCGTCGC